>NC_138734.1:32315058-32915058 GCF_965113295.1 Leuciscus leuciscus
GTGGTTTTGTCCCAGGTTGCAGCTGTGTCTTTCACATGAGAGTTCCTTTCCGTCTGTTTTACACAGATATACCCCATGAGGGATGGCACAGGTGTTCAGGGCGGCATCTGCATCCCACACAATCACAGCTGGATTAACTGTCACTCAGAGCGAGATAGAAAGTATGAGAGTTTACTTGGTTTACATTTCACTTCATGCTGCCCTCTCAAATGCAAAATTAGCAGATTACCACTGAACTGTTCATCTATTTTAAGATTTCATCTATTTTTAGTCTGTGAGTCCAACGAATTAAAATGTATTACTTTAAAAGAATAGCTTTTCCAAATACACAATTTTCCCCCTCTCTCTGTCCCACTGGAAGTATGAAGCTTAAGCTTCTATCTGTGTTTTGGAACACAGTAGCTGGTTTCTAGCTGTCCCAAGCCAGCCTGACCCTGGATCCCAAAACCAGTCACAAGTAGCACATGTATATTTGTGGCAATAGCCAACAACACATTGTATGGGTCAAAATTATTGATTTTTCTTTTATTTCTTTTCCCATGTTCCATGAAGATATTTTGTACATTTCCTACCTTAAATATATAAAACACTTATTTTTGTGAGTGAATGCAGCACAATTGATAAAAATGATAATTGTCTTAATTTAACTCTTTCTCCGCCACTGACGGAATTTTCCGGCATTCCAGGTTTTCACTGTTATTTGGTGTGGGGTGCTATTACATATCGATAATACATAATTCGACAAGGTGGACAAGGGTACCGTGTTCCAAAATCAGCTATTGAGGAGCTTGGACCAGCAAGAAACCAGTTAGCATGTTTCAAAACACAGCTACCAACTTAAGCTGGATTTTCCAGAAGAGTCTCCATGAATTTATGATTCAATACCCTCCAAACATCGTTCGAATATATTTCATGAATTCAGTGTAAATCACATAAGCGCACTTGAACTCCTGCTAGCCTGCATCATTTCAAAGCTAAATTGCATCATTACGTGCCATTCAAATGTATTTTTTTCCTCCTTTATTCTCTCGTTCACTCTCGCCTCTTTGCTTGTTTATAGTCCTGGGGGTTGCGATGCAAATGGCGAAGACACTCTTGGAGTTTCAGAGCCATGTGAAAGGACAGGGAGCTGCCCCAGACATGAGTGGCTGGTTGGCCGTGGGCTCCCTGTGGGGGTTCCGCTACACGAGCGCTTCTAATCTATTAAAGAGCTTCTGCTCTTTCCTCTACCCACAATCCACCAGCCCTCTGTAGGCCCGCACTTGATTATCTGTCCCTCACTCTTTCTGTTACTTCTCCCATTGAGGAGTAGAAGCAGACAGAGCGTGCAAGACACAAGAAAAGCAATCTCGGCCCATCTCCCTGTCTCGTTGTCCCTTGTCTTTGATGGCCGATGCTATTTTAAAGCCCCGGGACTCCCAGAGCTCCAGGCCTGGTTATCTTCCTTTCACTCTTCCGCTGGTACATTTCCAGATGAGATAATTGTTTTAGAAGCGCTGGCTTTTAAAGCGCTTTGGAAAAAATTGAAGGCGAACAGCAGGTTCCGAGAACAAAGCGTTCGTAAATAACATTGCTTTTTTCCCTTTTTTTTTTCTAGATGTGTTTGATCTAAAGCACGGAGTAATCTTGTTATCATGGCAGGGCAGTAATAAGGTAAATGTAGCACCTTCTGAAGCCGGTTAGTGAAGTACAGACGTATTTTGTGTAGTGTAGAAACAATTGACGTTTAGTTTGCTTTCCCTAGTTGTGTCTGAAACACAAGTGAGGGGTTTAACATAAAGATAACCGGCCTCTAATTATGTAATGTCTAATGATATAAACCTAATTCAAGTAGGGTATAGTGCAGTGGTTCTCAACCAGGGGCACTGGCAAACTTCCAAGGGGTCCCCAGTAAGTGTTAAATTCACTTAAATGTTGTATTATACCTGCTCTAACCCGTGTCATGTTTTCATGTTAAGTTAACATGCTAGCTAGCCCTTATCAGAGATGCGCGGATGGGCTATTAATTCATCCGCAACCGCATCACAAAACTCATCATCCATCCGTCCGCCATCCATCCAACACCAACGTTTGACCAATTTTCAAAGCCATGCCCACCATCCACTGATTGTTTTAAGGTCTATGGGCGATGCAAGGCACTGCTGACGCGAGCCGCGAGGTTAGAAAGCTCTTGTCTGTTCTAGAAAGGATTCTGATCCAATACAGAAAAGATATTTAAAGGCTAAAGTCCCTACTAGTATAGCCTATTGGCTATGTTGTATCCCCAGAATATAAGCAGTGAACTCCGTCTCCGATCGGCGTACAAATAATTTTGGGGCGCACAGTCCCTTTAAATACTATGCTTATTTAAAGGTGCTCTAAGCGATGTCACGCATTTTTATATATAAGTATATATTTATTTATAAATATAAAGGTAAAAAAATGTATAGCACACTTAGGTTTATGAACACTGTATGTTTGCTATTTACAGGAAATTATGGATAGGGAAAAAAATGCAGCAGCCTACCACACAAATATAAATTATTCGACTCATAAAAACGTATCAAGCCAAGGCACTCGAGAGTTAAAGTAAATGTACAGTACTTATAAAGGCTTTATTTCATCATGGCTTATGCAATTAAAAACAGTTTTCAAAAAAAGTATTTTATTTTACACCCCGTGCAGCGCTTTTTTGCACTCCTTATCTTATAAATATAAATTATTGTTTCGACCTCTGTCACATCCCTAATAAAATGGGGATCTGACATATATTGGTTGAAACAATCATTTATGTACTGTATGTATGGTATGCAGTTACGTTTCTTTTTTTCCCCTTTTATTATTGAAATAAACCGCTGAATCGCATTCAGAGGATTGTGGGTGCTTGTGCAAGTGTAAATGGGTGAATGTTAAGTCTCAGGATTAAGGACCAAGTGTCTTTCTAAAGCAAGCTTAGCTGTCAGTGTCATACTGTCGTCTAGAAGGAGAAGTAGTGACACTTTCTTCAAGTGTCATTTCAGATGCTTCAAAACACAGCGGAGAGAACAGCTTTTGACGCTTCTAATCCTCCAGTCCATGATCTCCGCATCACGACCAAGTCTTCCATGTCCTGCATGTGCCTCCTCTCTTTCTATCTATTACAATTCACTATTCAGTATGACAGGCTGTGTAAAAAATAAAGACGGGAGTTTGTTTAGGATCAGGTACCAGCTGCCTCCTAGTATTGCTTGTTTTAAAATATACCGGACAGGCTTGTCTGAACAAAAAGGTGGATATTAATATCCCAAACAAGTGCTCTTTTTGTGCTTGGCATAATATATTTCTGTCTCGCATTCTTTTTTTATTATTTGTGTCCAACTTTAGCTGCATATGTGCATAGCTGGGAGGATTGCTGTCTGAGTGCTAGGGATGGGCGATATCTTATCGTTTGCGATATACCGCTGAAAATTCTCCCCACGATAAAAATTTGTCTCCTCGCGATAATAACGATAAGTCTAGTTGATGACGTAGTTTTGTGCGTGCCCGATTCACTGTTCACGTGCGGAGTGAAGCATGGCGGAAGGCGGACGTGAGGCTGAGGAGAAGCTTGTTGTTAAGCGAGGAGCTACCTCCACAATTTGGAACTGGTTTGGTTACAGAAAATCAGAAAGCGGGAAGCGGCATATGAGGCGCCGGACTGGACAAAAGCGAAATGAACTGCGCGAGCGAGCGACAGTGCGCGAGAGAGACCGAGTGTGTCTGCGCGCGCGAGCGAAAGTGCGCGAGAGAGACCGAGTGTGTCTGCACGCGCGAGCGACAGTGCGCGAGAGAGACCGAGTGTGTCTGCGCGCGCGAGCGAAAGTGCGCGAGAGAGACCGAGTGTGTCTGCGCGCGAGAGAGACCGAGTGTGTCTGCGCGCGAGAGAGACCGAGTGTGTCTGCTCACCTCACGCGAGCAGGGCTTATATGCTCCGAGAACGGACACTGCACGGACACTGCACTAGTGATATAAAACACACACACACACACACACACACACACACACACACACACACACACACACACACACACACACACACACACACACACACACACACACACACACACACACACACACACACACACACAGGTCTGTTAACTTAAGCAATACTTTTAAAAAGGTAGTCTAATATTTTTCTGACTAACAAATTACTGACACATCTACTGAAGGCGAAATTGACCCCCTTTCGCCTTCAGTAGATTTAAATAAATAAAAACGAAATTTAAATAAATAAAAACGAAATTTAAATAAATAAAAAAACCGAAATTTAAATAAATAAAAACGAAATTTAAATAAAGAAATTGAAAAAAAAAAGAGAAAAAAAAAATGGAATTAAACAAAACACAACACAACTTAAACATAACAATCTGATATTTTACAGAAGAAAATAATTTATCGTCATGTGTATCGTTACCGCAATAAATACCTGAAATTATCGTGATACATTTTTTAGGCCATATCGCCCATCCCTACTGAGTGCACATTTGCTTTAGGGCCTGAACGCTTTGATTGGATATTGATCTCCGATCCCGGCGAGTTTTGGGAGCATGGCAGCACCTGGGCTTGTGGGATGGTGGCGAGGACTTTTCTGACCCCACCTATCATCTGTTCCATTACTGTTAACATTTGGCAAATTGCGTCACATGACTGATTAACTGATTGCAAGCCATTGAAATCTGTTTATTTTCATATGGTTGCAAATTAGGGGTGTTTTTTTTTTGTGTGTGTTTTTGTGGAGTTGACGGGTCAGTTGATGGGCCCCATTGACTTCCATAGTTTGGAATATCTTCTTTTGTGTTCAGCAGAAGAAAGAAATTCATGCAGGTTTGAAACAACTTGTGGGTGAGTAAATGATGAGGCAGAAGCAGACATTTGTGGGTGAACTATCCCTTTTAAATAAATACTATGCTTATTTAATAAGGACATTTTCTGTTTTTCTGCAAATTAATTGATAGTTTCCACGTGGCGTCACACCATTATAGGAACGTCCACCTGGAGGGCAAAACGAGGCTTTCCTCCGCTGCCCTCCAGTAATTTTCCCCAGGTTTGTAGTAAGTACTAATGTAGTAAAACAGTGATATTAAAATACCATATTCAATATACACCATATTGATGATGCATACTTTGTACAGGCAAGCAGATGAACACAATATAAATGTAACACAAGGTTTCTAGTTAAGCGTTTTTTTCCCCCATCGAAAACCATCATGAAGAAAACGTGTTACGTTCATATTCTAGGCTCATCTGCTCGCCTGTATATAGTATGCATCATTACAAAAAGTGTCAACTGAATTTGATCTTTTAATATCACTGTTTTAGTATATTGAGGCACTTTGAGGGTGGGTTGCACCAATAAGGATTAAGCATCTCCTTAGCCTGGCATCGGTTCACCCTCCGCCTGTGCTGCTTGATCAGCCCTTTAATTCTGAAGGTCTTTCTACATAGCAGTTTATAAAAACAGTTGACATTTTACACATTTATTTCCTTTATCAGCAAGAGCTACTATTGTCAGAGAGAGAGAGTTGCTGGTGGTCAATAAAAAAGTAAATGGAATATTAACATTGTTGGTGTTTAGTTGGTGAATCCATCATGGCGGAGAAAATGAATCATAGATGAAGGTTTTAATCACAGGTTAGAATTATAATCTCTGATTTGTTAATTTGTAAGTAAGTGGTGCAACACAACTCGATTTAAAATAAAACCCAGATCAACAAATCCTTGATTAGCGTTAAACTTTTCTTAATTTGAATCCTTATTGGTGCAACCCACCCTAATTTTGCATCTTGTTCACATATGTTTGTTTTTGAGATGTAAAATTGACAGGCTTGTGCTGCAGTTCTATGGCTGTTTTGCCCCCCAGAGCTCCGCGACTGTCATGATTCCTGTCTTGTGTTTCCCTTGGCCCTGTCCCAAATGGCACCCTAAGCACTCGTGGTCTTCCTACGAGTCCGCACTTTCGTGACGTAATGCCGCTTTGACTGTCGGGAAGAAGTCTGCTGCGGCTCGCCAAAAGTGCGCATCGAGGGCGCATATCGACCGCAGAGGGGGGGCGCTCGCAAGCACCCTTCTGAGGCTTAAAATGAAAAATGAGACACCCTACGGTCTCACGGACTTAACGGACACGCGCACGCGGCAGCCATTGTAAGTCCACAAGACCGAAAGTGCATACAGTATGAAGTGTGCCATTTGGGACAGGGCCCTTGTCTTGTGTGGACTTTTATGTTATTCCCTGTTCTGTCCCATGTTTTGTAGTCATTTGTTGTTTTTCTTATTGATTAGTTCCTGATTGTTCCTAGGTGTGTCTTGTTTGCTAATCTCCTCTTGTGTGTGTATATACCCCAGTGTTTCTCATGGTCTTTGTCTGGTGTTGTCCTTTGTTGGATGTTTTGTGTGAGCCTTTTCAGTTTCTGGATTTTCCTGTGTTTGGATTATTTTGTTCTTTGCCTGGTTTCTTGTTATGCTCTGCCTGGATTGACTTTCTGATTGTTTTGTTTAATAATAAATGTCAAACTGCATCTGGATCCAATGCCCTGTCTTTACTGAAACAGCCGCCGTTACAGCGACAGTCACGTGACTGAAAACTATGAATAATGGTGAATAAAATAACAGTCACCATAAAAGTTTGAATACAGTTCACTTGAGAATACGTATGACAAATGTTCAAAGACTATCCTGAAAATTTGCCAAAAAACAAACAAACAAAAAACTGTAAATTATTACATATTGTGAGACATCCGAAGGTGTAAGCGGAAATTTTTTTGAGAAAACGTGTTGTTTTCATGTTTTCTTTTAATTATACAGAGAACAAGATGACAGAGTTGGAAAGGTGAGAAAGAGAAGTTTATATATGATGTAATATTCAGTGAAATCTCTCGCAAGTTTTCATGACATCCTCGCTTAAACTGTTTTTCCACTTCTTTGTGTCAACACAAAATGGCATAAAAAATGTCTGCACAGTTTTTCATTTTCATTTCCCCCCCCCGAACTCGAAATGTGCTAATTTCTAACATACAAAATAAAAATACAGCCAGTTCCAAACCTGAATTACTTACTTTCCTCTGAGGAGTAGTAACTGAAATCAAAAATACAATAAAAACTTAATACTGTGAAATATTATTACAATTTCAAACAACTGTTTTCTATTTTAGTACATTTTAAAATGAGGGCAAAGCTGAATTTTCAGCAGCACTTTTTTTTTACAGTCTTCAATGTATCCTATAAATCATTCTAATATGCTTATGGTTCTTAAGATTTATGAATATTATCAATGATGAAAAAAATGTTTTGGGCCCCATTTACTTAAATTATATGTACAAACACTCTCAGCATTCCTTTAAATATTGTCTTCACTATCCCTTTCACATAATTCCTGTACTTGTAAATTGCCTCTTATTTTCCTCTGCCAGTAAAAATCAGAGTTGCAGTCTTTGAGGGACTTGATCCCATCCATGTTCAAGTCTAATAATGTTGCATGAAATACATTAATCGAGGAAGTATGTCTCGTAAACTCAGGTTAAAGCCGAGAGGGGAAGTCCATAAGCCGTCTGGTAAAATCTCACAACATTCCCTGCTCAGTAAAAGAGGTTTTATAGAGGCATACGTGCGTTGCATTAATAGAAGAATGAATAAGGTCATGGCAGCCTCTTTTGAGTTGAGAAATGAAGGAAAGAAATCAATAGCAAAATGTCTTCGAGGCGACCGTGGGTTTGACATTTATGAGGTGGCAGGTGTAGAGGTGCCGAATGAAAGGAGGGAACAGCAAGAACAAACTGTGCACATAGAGACCACCATACAGCGTGATCAATAGGCCTCTCAGTCCCACCTGGGCCGCCTCAAACCCTTAGATTTAGATATTCAAAGAAAGCCAAGTCTAAATATATTGTAAATCAAATGTGCTTCATTTGTCTTATTTTCATCCTAACTTCCCAGCCGCTTTGACAGACATCAGAATAGATTTTCCAAAAGTGCTATGAAGCTAATAAAGCAGGCAAAATAAAAAGAGGAAGGCTGGTTATATTTCCTTGACGTTTTTCCTCAAATTACTCTGAATTGCTTTCCATCCTTGCATTTGTCAAGATGCATTCAGGTTTACTCTGTCCCCTGGGGTAAACGCAAGCATGGCATTTATTGCTCCACAAGTGAAAAAGCTTCTTAATTACTACATAGGCCTTTTATAGTTTCACGCATCATAGTTTTGAACATCAAAAGTGATTTCCAGACAGCACTCAAGAGATCTGGATGGCTTAGCTCGTGCCACAGAGCGACTGAAGTAAGTCTGATGGAGTGGGAGGAGGAACAGCAACTGTATCAGCTCAACTGACAAGAGAGACTGACTGGGTGAGCTTGTAATTCTGTCTTAAGTAACTGGCTATCTGAGGACAAAAGATTGCCTATTACTGTACTGATGTCTTTGTAAGGTCCAGTGATGATTCTGATGAGTTTAAGGGTTTCCGTAATACTGTGTAAGGTGTAAATTAATGATGTTTTCAATCTCTAAAGCTTTACATTTTAATCTCTCTGATATTACATCCTTCCAAGGAACAAAAATTGAATGTGTTGATAATTAAAGGGATACTTCACCTCTGGAAAGATGAATGTGTATTTAAAATAGGTCATTTATGTAGAAGAAATGTGAAATCATTTTTGAATTTGGAGCTTTCTAGACTGAGAAAAGCCAGAAAATGTATTTTTGGCTTATGTGGATGAAAGACAACAACTCCCAGAATGCACTTGCTTCGCTGCCCTTGGAGGCCACTCCCGAGCCACGCCTACTGGTTAGAGAGCGCAGTTTAAAACAATAAGGCTAGGCTACTAGTGAGACTCCGTGACGAGTTTGCCCGGGATTTCGAGATCGCCCAAAATGTCCGGGATTCGGCTTTTGCATTCTACAGTCGCCATTCATTATGTTTACTGTGGCGAGCAGGACGAGGCTGAGGGGTGCGGGAGAACGGCGCGAGGCCGGTGGCGTGATTAATGAGATGCATCGGTCTCGTATCTCTCACGGAGGAGCGGGAATTCTCTTAGCAATGTTAAAACGCACATCGAACAATCTTTTGTTGGCGTTCATGAGAACACTACATTCAGATTCACCAATCGGAATGAATTCAGTTAGATTGAAACAAAACGTGTGCATGTAAACAATGAATGGCGACTGCAGAAAGCAAAAGCCGAATCCCGGACATTTTGGACGATCTCGACGGCCGGACATGTCCGGGAAAAAGAGGATGGTAACCCCTACTACTCAGCTTTCTCCTACTACTCAGCTTTCTCCTACTACTCAGCTTTCTCCACAGAACAAGAGCCTGTTAGTTTAGCTTCCAAAGAAAGACGGCTGATATGTGTACATTCTGTGAGTGAGATCCCACCCTCTATGGGCGGGTTGAAAACATGCGGGACAGCTCCTCCTACTGGCTGTACTCTTTAGTCTCTGGCCAAAAAATCTTCCGATGACGCAGAATGACGATTTTTGCGTCATCGGAGGATTTTTGCGTCATCGGAGGATTTTTGCCGGAAAAAAAATACATAAATCTCTCATCTCAGGGGGATATGAGGGTAGAAAGCACGGTAATTCAAAAATATTACAAGTTTTCTACTAATACAAAGCTTAATGCTAAATCCTGAAGTATCCCTTTAAGTATTTGGGGTATTTTATTTGATTGTCAAATATCTTTAAAGTTTTATATTGATGAAATAATTTCTAATCTTAAAAATTAAATTAGGGTTCTACTTAAGAAATAGAACTTTATGTTCTTTAAGTCATATCTCATTCAAAAGATACACCCAACTCTTTAGCATGACATCGGTCACGAGACACTAAAGCCAATGCCATTTCACTATCAAAGCTGATATAACACTTCTACAGGGTGGCAATTTTTTAAATGTGTGCATAGGATCTATTGCAGATGAGCAGACGGTGATCGCTTTTGGGTCTTTTCTTCAAACAAATCAATTGTTTGGCTTTGGAACACTTGGAAATATTGTACTTTTGGAATATATAACACATCTGCCTGTTATATCCTGTGTTTTATATTATATAATGGGAAGGTTTAGGGATGGGGTTGGGTTACGTGTTCAAACGTGTCTAAATAGATCAAAACGTGTCTAGCGTAGATAAAAACAAAAAAGAAAAACAACATTGACAGCCAATCAGAGTCCACCCGACTAAAGAGTTTTAGCATTTAAAGTGGCAGACAACATACCCAAGCGTTTGCTTCTAATAAGCAGAATGCTATCCGTTGGTGTGGATGCTGATATTGTTATAGTTATAATTCTTGGAGTGAAAGAGCATTGAGTAAACCTTTTTAAAGTTAGATGTATTCTGATTAGCTCTCAATGTTTTTATTGTTCGTCGACTGGAAAAGGTCATTATGAAAGTGATTCCGAAAATATCATTGATCTGTGTCATTATCCTTATAGCTGTGGTGGGAACTTTTCTATTTTATTTTATACTTTTAAAATAATTTTTAAAATGTTTTTGTTATAGTTATCGTTATAGTCTCGTGTGAACAGGCCTATAATGAAAACCTTACAAAATTACAATATGACCTCTTATAACCTTTTCTTACTAAAAACCTCATCTGATGTGCATATTTATTAGTTTGTTTTGTAATATGTGCATGAATGAGAATACGCATATAATGCTAGCCACGGTATGTAGGTTAAAACATTAGCACAGCCTCAGGAAATGATAAAAACAGATGCTGTGTTAATTACATTAGTGTTTTTTAGAGTGTACAGTCCACATTAATCGCAGAAATTAGCATGCTGATTTTCCCAGGTCTAGTTAAAACACTTTTCCCATTCCATCCCATTAAATCATCTGTTCATAGGTTGATTTTTGCTCCTTCGTTTGGTGTCACTAGCTAAAGTTTTTTTGAAAATAGTCTACAAAAGCAGGTAACTTCTGTGTCCTCCAGAGCTCTACTTAAGGGCTTTGTGAGCTCCTGGGCTTTTGAACTCTCAACCTGTACCATTTTCTTTTCAGGATTTGATAAAAGAGAAAGAATACATAGTCAAGTGTCAGCAACTTGAGAGGATTTCAGCTCAGTGCTGACTCAGCCATGACTTCTGTGAACTTGTGAACAAGGGATATTTGAGAGATCGGGACCAAGGCAGTCCGCTGTGAACTCTGTGATTGTTTCATTCACTCATATTATTTTGTGATTTTTGGATTTATACTGGTATTAAGGGAAAGGTTAAAGGGATGGTTCGGAGAAAAAATCAACCTAAAGGGTCCTTTGCACCATGACCTCGAGCCAAACACCCGTTACACTACATCCTTATGCATCGCTTTCTGGGATTCAGCTCTAACTTTAATAATGTTCGACCAAGGGAAAAAAAGGCTTCTGGGGGGTGTTTGGCTCTGGGTCATGGTGCAAAGGACCCTAGGTTGATTTTACTCTGAACCATCCCTTTAACCCAAAATAAAAATTCTGTCATAATTTTTTCTGCACTATATATTTTAGTCTTTTCTTTGTATGGAAAAAGAACAAGCAGCTTGATTAAAAACTTTAAAATTATATATATATATATTATTTAGCCAGTGAAAATACATAATTTTAAATGACTACTACTTAAATGTGTGAGAGATCACAGTGTTAACTCTCAAGGTGAAACAGGGATCACAAGCTGTTCAATCCACAGGGTTCCTTGTGCTTAAAGCTCTGATCCTGCCATTCAGACTTGTGAGATGCGCAGACACAACAAAAAACGATTTTACCAAGCCTCCAAATGCCATGTTAGCAAGAATACAAAGCCCTGCCCCACTTTTCTGTGCATTTTAGTCTTTCTGCTGATTGCATCAGTAGGGGAGAAATTGTTACATTTTCTAGGAGAGAAAAAAGACAGAAAAGCAAAGAGGCAGATAAAGTTTACCACTCCTTTTTTTTTTTTTTTTTTTTAATGCAGTGATGACCTGTTTATTTGTTCTTTTCTGTTTTGAGAGGTTGAAGACAATGCTTGAATAAGAGTTTGAAGTGAAGTTTGTTACGAAACAGTTTATTTTTAATTTTTTATGGATGATATCAGATTCCTTATGAGGCCGTGAAGATGCTTTGCAATTTTAACTCTCCAAGAAAACATGTATTTTACATAAAATGAAATGGTGTTCAAGATCTGAGAGTTTAATTGTTTTGTGTTACATATTCTTATGAGACTACTAATATGATATTGTCACATTAGACCTTGTTTCCATGGCATCTGTCGTCAGGGAGACCTGGCAAGCTATTTATTTGATGTGCTCCTTGTGTGTATAAATATCCCAAGTTTTTGGAACAAACTTCTAAGAGCTGTAATGTGTGGGTAGGTGAGTAGGAATCTTTGAATGTGAGGATGTCTATTGTGGGGTTCAAGAGAGCTTCATTTAAAAAGTATCACCCATATCGGAGGTCGTTCTGTGTCCTATTCCATGTACATGTGAGGAAGAGAAAAGGTCCTTGAAGGACACAATACCCTCTCATCACAGACAAAGCATTAACCCTCTGGGTTCTGAGGTGTTTTGACATGCCCTGACATTTGTGCTTATTTCTGTTACTTATAACATTTTCATGGCAATAGTCTGATTACACTGTATTCAGCACAAACTCTGCTAAAATAATATGTGAGCAGCATGTATGTAAAATGTAAAATAAAAAGATTTTAAGTCACTGAAATAAGGCCATAAAAAAGTGGCTTTAGTGATCTTTTTAGGGGCACAATAACATTTTGAACTTTGTTTACTCCTATATTGCTGTTAACTCATGATCGGATCACCTGAGAAAGATGTTAATACCAGGTGTAAAAAGGGCTTGATAAGAATATCATCTTGGCTGCTGTAGATCTTTAATGAAAAATTCTTTACATTACACTATGGACCAGATTTACTTATACCTTTTGGCGTTAAAAAACTACTGTCAGGATTTACTAAAGACACGTAGTGAAAAATTTGCGCTGAAAATACGTGGACAGTTATTTTTGTGGCTGACCAGGGGCCTCATTTATAAACGTTGCGTACGCACAAAATAAGGCGTACGCCGCTCTCTACGCAATAATTGGTATTTATAAAAAGCAAACTTGACGGGAAAATGTGCGGTCCTTCACGCAAGCTCTGACCCAGGCGTACGCACAAAAACGGGTGAAATGAGAAATGGCGACACCGTCGGCAGAGGGAAGAAACACGTGAAAGTGTGTGAAACTGTAGACCGTTGTGTAAAAGAAATGGCAATACTGCCTCTCATAAATAACATGAAGACTTCACAAAGCAAGTCTTACAATTAACAGCCTACACGAACACCTGTTTGATCGATCTGCAGTGTAAAACAAACAAAATCAAATTAAGATTACAACAGAAATGCAAATTTACACATATTTGCAAAAAGAAAAGTGAAATATGTCCTGCAATAACATTGGCATGTTATGAGTTAAGAGGGGTCAGCTCCGGTGTCCCCTTTCCCCCGTCCGTGGCAGGCACACTCTGGCGATGGAGCGCTAGATGCTTTTTTGCATCGACTTTGATGTCCGACCATTTCTTTTTTTATTTCGGCCACGGTCCGAGGTTGTGAGGCTGCAGCAGTAACGGCGTCTGCAACCTTTTTCCACTCAAGTGCCTTTTTGGCATTAGTAATGCCCACACTGTGCCCTCCAAACAACATTTTACTCCTCTTTTCCACCTCGCCCAACGATCATTTTTACTTCACATTGAGTGAAGTTATGTTTCTTGGTTTTCCTCTCTGTGTTTGCCATGATTTCGCAATCGATGAATATTAACTTGTGGGCGTTTCACGGACTATTTATGGGCAACTATGGGCGTGACATGAAGCCGCAAAAGCTGCGCTACATTTAGAATTGATTGTGATTTATTAAGGGAAAACTGCGCAGGATGTGCGTGCGCACGGTTTTATAAATCTGAATATTTCTGTGCGTACGCACGTCCTATGTTTCATCCGTACGCCACTTCTGACGCATACGCAAAGTTTTATAAATGAGGCCCCAGAAGTTTACCTTTTAGACGCAGAATTTATGGGAGGAGAGTATATAGTTGGATCATGTGAAGTGATTTACTAAGGTTTGCGCTAGCCAATTTTCTGGTATTTGCACCATTATTTACAGACCAGATAAGCATGTCTTAAACCAAACGCTAATTTGCGCTGCTCTTGGTAGATTGCGTTGGTCATTGTGGAAATGATCCGGCTGCATCTGTGTTCTTTAATTTGTAGATCACGCACAAAACTTTCCAATCCCACCGGCACATTTATGGGATTGTGCTCTATGGGATTGCGCCTTTCAGATTAGGTTCAGATTAATGTATTAACATGTATTAGTTAAGCATGGTTTGTATACCCAAAGGTACTTCAGAGGAAGATTTAATTTGTTACTTTAGTAAACATGCAAGTCTTTGTTACTTGCAAGTCATAACTTCTCATTAAAGGTTGTGCAAAAGACAATGTACTGTCTTCATATGGGTGATATTTCATACTGGTTAAGCTATTTAAGTTCCACTATAAAAAAGTGCAAATTACTTTTGTTAAACATCCCATCAGGATTTCATTTAGAAATATGTTTGTTGTTAGGTCTTTTATAGAAACAGTTTCTCTACAATTGCCTCAGAACTGTTTGTGCAGGATAAACAAGCTCAGGTATCTTATTAAGAATCATCTTGAGGTTTGGAAACACTGATGTAAAGCATCATTACAGTTGGTGTTCTAAAGAACCAGAGAGTAAAAAAGGTATTTGTGGATTCTATATTGTTCCTCTATGGCATAAGTCTGCGAAACACTTTTAAAACTGGATGTAAAAGCATGGTGTCTGTTTGTGCGTATGTGTGATATGGAGTTAGAGAGTGAGTTGGAATCATCATAAAGGCATTCATTAGAGATGAGCACTTGGTTTCTGTCACTCAGCTTCCGATAAAGTCGCATCTCTTTTTGTCTCTCAGCTGGAGTTGTGTGGACTTCATGGCTTGCCGTAGGCTGAAAACCAAAGCAAAAGATGACTTTCATGTAAAACATAGCCATTTCTCCTTTGAGAGCCACAAAAAAAGCAAATAGCTTGACAGGGAGAAATGTGGAGAGAGAACTTATTTTATCTTTGTGATTCATTTATGTCGAGTCCATTTCACATTCATCAAGTACTCATCCTTAATGTATGTACGAACTGTATGTACTGCAAGAGGAAAAAACTGATTCTTAGGAACTCGACTAGAAAATAACATTCCATTTGTACTCAACATTTGCATTTCTATCTGAGGAAATAGTCTACATCATTCGAATTTGAGGGACAAAGCTTAGACCCGATGACAGGAGAAGCAATAAGATTTAGAGCTAAGCTTCAGAGGCAATAACGGCAAGACTAGTTCTGTCTTAAACTCCCCAGGTCTCCTCTGAAAATACTGTAATCATACAAGACCAGAAGTTTAAAGGAATAATTCACCTAAAAATGAACATTTTGTCTATTTGCTTACCCTTATTACTTTTTTTCTTTAGGAGATGAAACACAGCAGGAGATTTTCAGGGTGCTCTTTTCTATACAATAAAAGCATACAGTGGCCTGTAATGCTCCAAAAGGACAAAATGTTCTATTAAGGCCCTATTAAAATTGTTCATTCAACTCATAATGGTATATTCCAATCCTTCTGAAGCTGTTTTACTAGATTTGTGTGAGCAACAGATTTACACTATACCTTTCAAAAGTAATACATTCTTTTATTTAGCAAAGATGCATTCAATTGATCAGAAGTGACAGTGAACACTTTTAGGATATAATCTACTTCAAAGAAATGCTGGTTTTGTACTTTCTATTAATCAAATAATATCGAATACATAATAGTTTTCATACAAAGCATGTTTTCAGCATAGACAATGCAAACAAATGTCTCTTGATCACCAAATCATCATATTATAATGGTTTTAATGACTCAAACCACTTTAGGAGGTGGTTTGAGGTACATTCCAGATTAAACTAGACTAGTGTTGTCACGGTACCAAAATTTCAGTATTCGGTACCAATACCAGTGAAAATCCACGGTTCTCGGTACCAATTTCGGTACCAAAGGGCTAGAAATCAATACATTCTTTGCTGATACTTCCTCGTCATCATGGAGAGCGCAGTTCGCACCGTTTCAAAAATAGTCGATCTCCGAATGCGAATAAACTTACTCTGAATTTTAGTTTTGTTTTTATATGAGGATCCTTTTTCAAATACAAGGTCAATATTGATTTTCACAAATGACAAAACAACAAATTATCCGTGAATTTATATGGAACTTATCTTTAAAAGCTTTCCATCTTTACTCTCCTCATGTAACGTTGCATTCGGAGATCGACAAGTTTCTCCTTTCCACAAGCGCTTGCTCTCCCGTGGCGTCTGTCATTGCTATGCAACCATGAACATAGGCATGCCTGAAAAAACCGAGCGCGCGCGTCGCTTCTATTATGAGCGTGCTTGCCGCGCGCCTACATTTGGAATAACGCATCTGCACGAGCAATGTGAACGGCCACTTATGGCAACGTGACATTAGCCAAATCCAAAATATTTCCATATGTGTCTCTTTCCTCCTTTCTTATCAACAAGTGGATTTACAGCCACCACATCAGCAGCACCGCCGGTCGCCATGTCTCAGCGCTTTAATAAAGAGGACGCGTAACTGCACGCGCTCAGTGCATGCGTGCGCATCAAGGAACCGGGTTTGAACGGGTCGTCGGTACCACCGGTACTTAAGAAAACTTGGTACCGTGACGTTTAAATTTTTCTAGTACCGACTTGGTACCGAAGTACCGGGTCTTTTGACAACACTAAACTAGACATATGTAAATGCTTCTGGTTGTTGGAGCCACATATGTAAATTGTACTCCTCCCAAAATGGTGAAAAAAAAGTGAGGGTATGTTATATATAGTCAACTGGAAACCACATATGAAAGCGCTACTGCAACACGCATCAACAAGCCGACACACAAACTGATGCAAATGAAACTGAAAGTTCGGTGTCCAATCCTGAAGGTCAACACACAATCATCTTCAATAAAGTAGTGAGACTAAATTATCTTACCAGTGCTGATGCCGCTCTCTCTCCTATTGTGGTCTTTGATCTTGAAATGAGCTAATGATAAATAAAGCTCGTATCGGTAGCTTTTCATTAACTTTCATTCAATTTGCATAGAACGCTGGAATTGAAGATTGGATTTATATTCGTTTTGCAGAGACACATTTATGTGGCCAAAAATAAATGGACACATTGTTTTAACAAATCGGATTGCTAACGCATGAAGTGGCCAGGTGTAAGCAGGCCTTATAATGCATTTTAAATGGTTAGTTCACCCAAAAAAACCTTCGTTCATCTTCGAAACACTAATGAAGATATTTCTGATGAAATCCGAGAGCTTTCTGACCGCCCTATAGACAGCAACGTCATAACCACTTTCAAGGCCCAGGACATCGTTAAAATAGTCCATGTGACTACAGTGGTTCAACCATAATGCAATGAAGCGACGAGAATACGTTTTATGTGAAAAAAAATAATAAATTCTCTTCTCCTTCATGTCAGTCCGCTACGCTGTTCACGTAGTAAACACAGTGTAGCGCTTCCAGGTTCTATCTCAGAACGCCAGCTCAATATTGGCCGATGCTGTTCACTTGAGCACCACGATGAATGCGTGTGCTGCTGACGCAGGAGCTGGCCAATAATGAGCCAAGAGCTGCACTGTTTACTACGTGAACAGCATAGGAGACTGACATGGAGATGAAGAGAATGTTGAATCCAAATTTGCCCCTTGGCCTGTGTCCATCATGGCCTCCTAATCATCCTCATATACTGATTGGCTTCATCACTGTCTCCTCTCAACCAGTAAGCTGGTGTGTGGTGGGCGTTCTGGCGCAATATGGCTGCCATCGCATCATCCAGGTGGATGCTGCACATTGGTGGTGGTTGAGGAGATTCCCCCCCTTCCATGTAAAGCGCTTTGAGTACCTAGAAAAGCACTATATAAATGTAACAAATTATTATTATTATTATGAATAAAGTATTTTTTTTGGGGGGGGGGGGGGGGTGTCGTTGTCGCTTCATAACATTAAGGTTAAACAATTGTAAACATGTGGACTATTCTTTCTGAGCCTTGAAAGTTGTAATAACGTTGCAGCTATGGAGGGACAGAAAGCTCTCGGATTTCATCAAAAAGATCTTCATTTGTGTTCCAAAGAAGAATGAAGGCTTATGGGTTTGGATCGAAATGAGGGTGAGTTTTTTTGTTGTTGTTGTTGTTGTTGAGTGAACTAACTCTTTAAAACTTGGCATAACCTGAATTCGAAGTTGTTTTCGCCTTTGCTTTTGATATGCATGATGTCACAAAATTATATTGTCACGAATACTTTGGCCATAATAAGTTTTGATTAGTTTTGTACTGCAGTCAGAGGGAAATTGAGCAGTTGGCTACATTTATTTGTAATAAAAAGACCAAAATACAAGTAAACAGTGTGCAAAACGTAATGTTCAATTAAGGGATCGTGTTGATTGACAGCAAAGTTTTTGTACATTGTTCACAAAGTTTTCCCTTCGCTCTCCAATTAAACACTTGGCTCCCATGGCTTCATGATAATGAGTTTTCCCACTTTCTTTCTCATAAAATAAGTGTCTCTCATAATTTCTAGCTTGCAGGTAGAATTCAATCTTAAATGTAAGTTGGGCTACACTAGTTGCGAGATATGAGAACGTTACTAAATGCTGGGTGTCGGCTACAGCTCGGATCTCTGAGGAACCATATTGGTTTCTCAATTACTGACCCGAGGCACTCATCGCCTGGTCTACGCTTGGAGAATGCGATTGAGATAAACACAACACAGTTTATGCTGCTTTTCCATGTATAACACCCTTAATCAAATTCTCCCTCTCAATTTTTTTTCAATTCCCCCTGTTTTTTTGTGTGTGTTTTTTGCATATCTCATTTAGCACCACCTGCCTTAAACTGTTCATCAACACCTTCCTTATTTCTCGCTTCTCATCCCCAGGAGTCTTTTTATCTGTTCTTTCTCAATGCTCATCTGTTTTCCTCCTTCCTTGCATGTTTCCTCATTTTCTGTTTCCATCTCTTTTCTCATATCTTTGGTCTATTGGTTGCTTTGAGTATGTTTTAACAAACACAAGCTAATAGGTTTTCGGTTTCATTTGCAGACTTGTGAAATAGATGGACTGTCCCTAATAATGAATAGATATGTCTGTCGAAAGGACTCGCTTCTTTTGAATTGACTCAGAGCAGGGAAGAAACGCTGATGAAAATGCATTGCATACGGCTCATGTTCAGTTAAATAAAGAGGCATTTTAAAATGCCAAAATGTTGTATAATGTTGCCCCCAAGAAATTCATTCAGCTAAACCTGTTTGTATCTATTGCTTTAGTTTTGAGTGGCATTTTACTAAATGCAAATGTTTGGGACTTGAAATGTCAAATTCAAAGCTCTTTGTATTGTTTTCGACTGTCCTTTTGGCTGGCTGACGCCCATCAAAGCAGAAAATACTGCAGAGATGTCAGATCTGTGTGAGTCGCCTTAATGATGTTTAGCTCGCTAGCAGATGTTGCATAGAAAGGCCCGTCAGTTTTGCACCATCAGCTACTGTCTCAATATAGCTTGAGCTGAGTGGAAAGTCTGAACACTCACACATGCACATGGCACACATCTTCCTGTCTCTGCTGCCACTCGAACTGGCCTGGCATGACTGCACATAATATAGTTTTTCTTTGTTTTTCTTGTGTAGTTGGATTTTCTTATTCATCCTAGTCCAATGATTTGCGTCCACTTGTGTTTCTGTGTGTTGTTGCAGTGTGAAATGCCTGTCCTCAGGGTGTTATCAGATAAAATGTAGCTCATCACTAGGCTTTGGTGATGGAATCATGTCAAATTCTAGCATGAATTTTCCTCAACAAGGGAACGTGACACTTCAAAGCTGCTTGTTTCGATAGATCTCCAATTCCCATGCCCAAATCATTGCCTGCCAGGTACCTATGTATTCATTGCTCATCCCTGTGTTCTTCCTTTATGGAATTTTAATGCTTGACATGTCAGCAGACTATAGTCCATGTGATGTAAAATCATTGTGAAAGTTCTGTAAACTTGTAAGTACTGATAGACGGGGCAAGATGTGTGGTGGGCATTGGCAAACAAAGATTGTATTACAGTTAAAGTCTGTTATTATCAGTTTTCCACTTCTAGACTGATAAATAAAATCTCCTTGTAAAGAAGCGCAAGATTTTTGAAAGATTAAAGAGCACTTTTGGTGATTCTTTAAATTTTTTATTAACCGATTGAAATCACAATATAGACTTTAAAATGCAGCGTTTTGTGATTTAATCTGCCTGCTGATACAGACCGGAATGATTAATTAGACTTTGTGAGACTAAAGAAATATTTCACCATATCCCTCAGTAGATTAATGGACTTGTTGTAAAACACGCAGACTACTTGGTTTAGTACTTTTTCATTAAGTGTATCATAGATCATGAACAGATTTAATTAATTGTTAAGTTAATTGTTTTTTTTCCCCCACTCACAATACTGTCACAGTCATTGTTTCCACTTTGGATGGTTCATTATTTTAGAAACAACCTTAATGTGCTCTTTTTTTCTTTTTTTTAATGGTGCAGATTTTCCGATATTTACAATGACATAAAAAATAGGCACATTTGTTCAAATATACGATTTTTGTAATACTTTTGAAATAATTCTCTTTTGCTCACCAATGCAGCATTTATTTGATCAAAACAAAAGTAATATTGTGAAATATTATTACAGTTTAAAATAACTGTTTTCTATTTTAATATATTTTAAAATGTAATTTATATATGTAATTATTCAAAGCTGACTTTTCATCACCATTACTCCATTCTTCAGTGTCACATTATCCTTCAGAAATCATTCTATGCTGATTTGATGCTAAAGAAACATTTCAGATTATTATTATTAGTAGTATTAATGTTGAAAAAAAGTTGATATAATGCTGTTTAATATTTTTGTGGAAACCATCATACATTATCAAGATTTTTTGATGAATCGAAAGTTCAAAAGAACATGCATTTATTTGAAATATTAATTATATGTAACATTAAAACTGTATTTACTGTCACTTTTGATCAATTGAATGTCATTGTTTAATAAAATGTCTTTCTTTCAACCCCAATGTTATGAATGAGATAGTTTATTACCTTTCATTTGGTCCAATACAGATCAAAATAGTACAAGGTAGCAAGTGAAGTGACATACAGTACAAGATTTGTGCATTAAAGGTGGGGTATGTGATTCTCTTTTTTGGCCATTTTTTCAAAATCACTTGAAATCCTATTCCTAACCCACTTACAGCCACTGAGTTAGAAGCACTGAAATGAAAATTAAGCAATTTAATCATCTGTGGACCGGGCAGGACTCGAAAAACTCCAGCCAATCATTTCCAAGACCACCTAGAATCATTGGACAGTAAGTGCGTCAATCAAACGGTCGTACCATACCCCCCTCCCCCTATCCATGTCCATGTTCTTCGAATGGGTGGAGTCAAAGGAAAGAAGGTAGGACCATTTGAGTTGTGTATTTTCTAAATCTGCCGGTCGTTTTGCAAATCACATACCCCACCTTTAAAATTGGAAAGTTATTTTGAGAATACACAACAGCGACTTGCATTGCCGTTCTTTTGACTGTTTGCTCTCAGGCCAAAACCACCCAATTAGACAGGAAGAGATCTTGAGAACCTGTTTATACAAGTTGGGGTTTAGTTTGCCACTGATCACTGCCCCTAGACACGGCTCAGAAAACACTAGAATATACAATTCTGCTCAGAGATATAATGTAGTTTCTTACTTACTACTAAGGGTGGGTCATGGGCAGTCTGAAGCTGAAACTATATTACTGCAAACGTCTTTTAAAAAAAATCAGTTTTACATCCAGGTTAACCAACTTTCCAGGCAATCCTCAAAGCAATCATATGTGCTGGGACATCACCTTAAACCTCACTGGGCCAACAAAGGTTCATTCAGACAACTCCAAGAGTCCTGGGACCTGAACTACACCTGAGCTCTGTAAGCCACACGGACAGTGGTTTTTGTAGAACGGGTCCCAGAGGAGACAGTTCATTGCTGGGGTCTCAACCGACTGGAAGTAACCGAGGCGGGCAGGTTCTGACCCTGAGCTGTCAATGATTCTGTAAACAGTTTTGGAGGGTGATGCATCAGGTAAAGATCTGGGATTTCCGTAACTTTGTTCTGTCTTGTTTTACATGCCTCTTGTGCAGGGATCTTGGGTTTGAAAGTGCAATTCAGTGTTGACAGACCCAGTAATTCTCCACGGTTCTGTCCTGAAGCTGCAAGGTTCTGAAAGCCTCTGACATGTAAATGACAGTGGTCTCATGAATCTATGAAATGTTCTCGTTCAGAAAGCGGGACTTTTTTTGGTTTTGTCAAAGCTCTTTTATCCAAAGACTCTGTCTTTAGGCTTTCGTCAGCCGTGATGTTGACAGAGATTATTATTTATTTTCCCTTTGAGTTCCTGTGGACGCTGTGGGGAAAGACTTTGACTTTTAAGTTCACAAAGGGAAACGGAGAGCAATTTTTGTTCGGTAAAAAAGGGAAAATAATATCCCCGGGCACTTTTTCGACCAGGGGCATAGCGGATTCTCTGAGAGAAGAATTTCGGCTGTGTCTTTGCATGCTGTGGTCCATTTGCTGCTGTCTCCGAACTGTGTTCGATGAGTTCCCCACGTGTGCTTGTGTTAGCATGCATGCTGGTTTCAGTGTTATGTGTTACCTCTGGGCTGATTGTGCAAGTGTGTTTGTCAGAAAGGTATCATAAGGCCTCTGCCTGCTGTCAGGTTATAGAGCACAGTGTGTGAACACACAACTGATGAGGTGTCAGAGATCGTCCACTATTGCAACTCCAAGATGGAGGCTGTGGGTCAGAAGAAAAAAAGAAGTAAGAAAATCTTACTTAATCCAGCAAAGTTTTGTCAGGCGACTATTTATTTAGAAAGGGTCCACCATTTTCAGCTGCCTGTGACTGAGACACGATATAATGTGACAATGTGCACCCACTATTTCCACAACTAACTATATATATATGCCAGCACAGCTGAAAGGTTTGTTTGAGCTGTGCCGCCTTCTGTACAGGAGTGCATTTGCATGTCCGTCACCCTGAGGCTTATTCATTTCACCTTTGCAGTAAAAGCAAATGCATTTCTTTTATTATTATTATTAAGAAACAAACAAGCAAGCCCAGGTGAGAAAAAGTAATACAAAAGTAACGTAAGGTTTCATAAAAAGTATTTCATACCAAGTAACGCAATTGTTTAGAGCCACTCAATATTGTAACACATTACTTTTAAAAGTAACTTTCCCCAACACTGGTTGTGAATATTAAAAGTCGTTGTGTTATAAAAATGTACAAGTAATATGAAACACAAAATTGGGTACCATTATTATTTTTGATATAGTGTTTATGGATTGATTGATTGATTGATTGATTGATTGATTGATTGATTGATTGATTGATATGTTATAGAAGATGCTGTCTTGTAACTTCAGTTTGCAGACATCCTTAAAAAAATCAATGATCTTATATTTCTTAGAGTCTAGAGGACAATGTAAATAAAGCATGGCACAGTTTACTTCACTCTCCCTTGCCTATGTTGACTTGGATCGTATTAATTTCAGGTTTATATTAGACTAAGTCAGGCAAATGATATAGTCTGAGCTGTTTATTTGCTTTGCAAAAAGACTTGATTGCTGAGCAAAATGTTGTTTTGGTTGAGCTTAATGTCTCCTTATACATATATTCTGCCCCTCTGAGGACTCCCATTTCATGGTTTAGTTTGATGATCAATGCCATAGTAAGATACACATTATGTTTACGCCACAGCGATGTGTGCATTAAACCGTACATATGCTGCGCACTGCCAGGATTCAAACGGATTCATGCTGCTTTCAGATACACTGTGAAACAGTTTGCTAATGCAGCAAGCCCCCACAGAGGTGTTAATTAGATTTTTTTTTCATCTGAACATGACTGCACATATACTCTTGCACTCCCCCTCAGATATACACACGCAGACACAAACACATTTGCTATCTATTGAACACAATTTCATTTGATGATATTCATTCCAATCCATTTCGATTGCATGCACACACACTCGTCCACCTTGGCCTTGTATGCATTACCAGAGCATTTTATGTAGGGGCACTTATTAGAAAATGAATAGTAATTGCTAATAGTAATTGTTGGGGTGACATTTTGCTCCCTAATCAGCTGCCATCCTTGTTCCTGTGAGTGGTGTCTATTTTCTGAACCAGCAAGGTCATTTAGTAAAAATAAATGTGCCTTTTTTTCCAATAGTGCTGTTTTTAAAATAATGACGCATTCCCCCAACAAATACAACATTTTGGTGTTGGGGCAATTATATGTTATTTGCATTAGTGAATCAGTTGTTTGGACAGTTTGTTCTGAGATTTTGTTCAGTTCAAGTAGAAATGATTGACAGATTCAATTATGTGTAGAATTCCCTTGTTTGGTGTTTTCGAAGCAAAATATCCAGTTAAATGCTACTGTTTGAGCTGAAATCAGTGACAAACAGTAGTGTGGTTTTGCACTGGAAACTGGTAGAATGAGATAACAGCATGTTTCAGTGATGGGAACAGTGTCAAAGGTATAATTTAATTGGTCAGCTGTAGGCTGTAAAGGCGAAGAGATGGATGGGAAGAGTGACGTGTTACTGTCACTCTGCCGCAGGACACTAGACCACCTTCACATAGTCAAAGATTATTATATAGCATTTCAACTTGAAAATAGAGGATTCACATAAGCATATGCGATTGTCACTACTAAAACTTTGCAGTGTTTGGCCATTGATTCTTGTATAAATACAGTTAGGCTGTTCTACATCTTTGTCTTTGTACAAATGCCAGTTCAGGTGTTGCTTGCATGCAGTGTAAAGACACTTTTTTTTTTTTTTTTTTTTTAAACACCCTTACATTGTCTTCTCCTTCTCTGTAATTTGCTTTCTCATCCTGTCTCACTCATCTCTCTCTCTCTCTCTCTCTCTCTCTCTCTCTCTCTCTCTCTCTCTCTCTCTCTCTCTCTCTCAAACACACACACACACACGCAGACACATACCGTGTTAATAAGTGCTACCTCTTACTCTCTTCTTTCATATCAGTAATAGAGAAACTGAAGACAAGGATGAGATGAGAGAATGATGTGTGGCTTTATGCTGTAGCACTTTCCAATGCAGGCCTGGGATCAAACTGGACACACAGATTACATTTCTGTGTTTACTTGCCCGTGTGCATTGTGAGACTTTATGTGAGGTACCAGAGCTTCAGAGGCTTAATGGAACATAAAAATGTGGAAGTGCAAGGTTAGGATTTGATTTAAAAACATTTTTCTTTGTTCTGAAAGTCAATTTTAGTACTGTGTTGGGTCGCCACTTGACGTCCGATGTAAAATCACTGGTGTTATTCTATAACAAAAGGTTGCATAGTGGGGCATTACGACGCTGAATCTTGTTGAAATGAGATTGATTCTTTCATTTTAAGCATCACTAGCTTCAATTCTGAGAAACTAAGTTAGCTTTTGCTAGGTGAAACGTATCAGTCACAATAGATAGTTTATATAACAATATAATGGTGGAAGGGATTTGTGGAAGGGATTGTGGCTTGATGAGAACTTGTATGCATTAACTCATTTATATACAATATCATAACAATGACAAGTGCACGTAGTTCATTATTAGCCTTTTACTGGTGCCCCGATGTTCACCTGTTATGTAAATCATCCATGTTCTCAAAATGTGGAGGTTTTACACACTTTGTATTCCCTTTTGGGATCTGAAAAATGGTGCTTTAGAATGAATCGATTATAAATGAGCTCAGAGTATTCTGTACTTATGGAAACAGTTCACCAAAAGTTCTCATTATTTACTCACTCGTATGTCATTCCAAACCTACATGCTGTTATTTTTGGTTCTCTAGAACACAAAAGGTAAACACAAAAACGTTGCTTCATTAAAATACAATGACGAAAAGCATCATATAAGTATCATAAAAGTAGTCCAGATGACTTGTGCTCTGTATAAGTCTTTGAAACCATTCGAAATTTAGATTGTTGTTCAGTCAGTGATAATCTTGCCCTCCAGGGAGCTATTAGCTTATGAAACGGATCATTGAGTCAGTGAGTTGAACTCAGAAACTGCAGTGAACAAATCAAAAGTCTTTTAAAAATGAATCACTTTCATTGAACTGGTTGATCCATTTCACAAATTGGACTGATTTGTTAAGAAATTATCCAGATGCAACACTTTTTCTCACACAAAGCTATCATATTACTACAGAAGAGTTGTCATATATCATATAGACTACTTTTATGGTGCTTTTTTTTTTGCGTCTCTTTGTCACTATGAGCCATTGTTATATGGAAAAGACTCTAATATTGTGCTCCATATATGTTTGAAACAATATGAGAGTGAATACATATTGGCAAAAATGTAATTTTGGGGTAAACTATTCATCATTTGGAGGGAAATCATGCCTTTCATTTGTTCCATCTTCTTGGTCATGAGAATAAACCGTTAGCTGAGGGCTACTAGTTGAGTAGTAAATGTATATAACCTGCAAAAATCCCTTAAATTATCATGTTCTCCTTCCCTTAGGTTCAGTGTGTGAAAGTGTGAATGCAGAGTTTCAAGTGTTTCTTCTTTATGCTGCACTGTTTCTGCCTGGGATTACATTTAAAGGGAATGAGTAAATTGCAGAATGCCCAGCGGTTCAGGGGTTTCTAATGGTGCTTACTCGCCATGGTGTAATGAAACAATGAGAACGTTGAATAGTCGGACTTTGCCTGCGGACTTCTCTTAGACAGAGCGCTGAATTTCACTTGAGTGCCTTTAACCAAGGGAGAATAAGTCAGCTGGTCCATTCAGGGCAAGAAGGCAGCAAATTTCACCTCAGTGCTCCATTCCACATTGTAGTCCATTTATCTTTCTCTGGAACTGCTAGATGTATTGAATTACCTCCAAAAATGAAGGGTAATTCCGCTCTGTGCTTTCCCGTTGCTATATAGCAGAGATGGACTATAAAAAGCCATACTTTGTAGAATTGTGTGCTTTTTGAAGTCTTGCACCCAGACAATACAATAATCAATCAGTGTCCCGAAAAATTTGAAACGTGTCCTTAGAATGAATCTTTCTCCGTCTCTGAACAAAAAAAGTTGTAATTCGGTAGATTTCGGGTGTAAAATTAGCCTCATTATTAGTACACTTTTAACTTAGTCGAAGTCCAAAGTCCAAAGTGCTGTGATCCCTTCATCCAGAAGCTTCATAGTCTGGTTTCCCTGCGGACCGTTCGCCCTTCCTCTCTTTCTCTCTCATCCTGGTATCTAGTCTGATCACTCGCTCACACACACCTGCTCCATCATTATTTCATCCTGTCTCAATCTCTCCCCCGTTCTTCCTATTATAAAGCCCATCACACAGTGCGCTGGCTTCCCCGATGTGAATGAGATCCTGAAGTCATATTGATTTCCCTGGATGTCTATAATAGAGGATGTGCCATGTGTAACACCGGCCTTGTGTTAGCACACTGTAGCCCTTACTTTCTTTTCCAACTTTTTTTTTTTTTTTTACAGTACTGTAAAAGAAATGAATTGTTCCTGCTAATGATGTATTTTTTTAATTTGCACAAGTTGTTTGCATTGTTTTAGCACCTAAAGGTATTATGCAACTGTTAACAATGCAAATCTGGCCGCAAAATTAGCACTGAATCTGATTTGCGGTTCTAAGTGCTAGGTTGACAGGGATCTAGCATACTATTATGGGAATGCACAGGATCACTCCACCACTGAGATTCACGCACCTGAATCGACTCTTTAAAAAGCCCAAACTGTGCTAAACTATACAGTGCACCAATTGCAAAAGCATTTAATTATTGTTTTATTTATTAATAAAATTCTGTTTACCGCCTACTTTCCAACATTGGTTATATTTTTAAAGGAATAGCTTGCATAAGAAATAAACTTTCTTTTATTTTGAACAAGAAAAGATACAAATAAACTAAAATATACAAATACAATAAGCATGTTGCAACATACCGAAGGAAAAAACAATGTATATAAAGTATTATAAACTATAATTACAATATGTCCGAAAAGGAGCGGGATGAAGCAGAAACATGTAACACCAAACAACCCATCACCCTATAATCACACATCCCAATTCAATCAGTATTATAACCCACTCTCACAATAACACCTGTTCATCCTCATATCCTTTTAATAAAGTGTTTATACAACTTTTTAAACTGTTTAATGTTTGTACAATATTTTAACACCTGCTCCAAACTGTTCCACAACCTCACTCCACAAATAGTGATGCATGAGTTGTTCTTATTTTGAGCTTTATAAAGTTGAATTCATCTCTTAAGTTATACCCACCCTGCCTTTCCATAAACATGCATTTCCTGGAATAATTTTTAGTTTATGCAAAAATTTTTATAAATCTGAATATCACTAAACAATTTGTGGATAAAGCAGCTTTTCCATACAATGATCATTTTCATTTTTGATGAAACTATCCCTAATTGTGCCAGGCAAATTAAATTCACAATTTGGATTTAAACAGCTATTGCCTTAATTTAAATGTCATTTAAAATTTAGTTTAGTGCTTTGTTAAACTAGATTGCATGTACTTAGCAAATAACCCACTGAAATACTTTAACTCACTGCCTTTGAGAAGAAACAAGAAAAAAGAGGGAACAAGAGCAACAGATTGAGAATAAGAAAGAGAAAGAAGAAAACGGGTCTGATTTCTTTGCCTTCTGGCCTGAACTGTCGTTATCAGGATATAAATATGCCTTTTTAATGCCGTGACACACTTTGAGTTGTTATTATGTAAAACCTCTCCTCCACAAAAGCTGAAGGGCCCTGCTTTTTAGCTAGCGCTTGATTTAAGGCAGCTGGGGCCATGTCGAAGTGGAAGGCACCCTGTGGAGAAGCCCACGGTTTTGGATGGTACACCACTGCCTTCGGTTCTGGAGTGGGGCACTGTGATTGGCACCCACCGGGCTTCAGCTGTTGGCAGAAGGCAGAGATGCCCACTAAAATGCCTCGATCTTCCAAACAATACATTCTTCTGCAACATCAGAGAGCGACAGAATGAGAGGATGAGAAGAGTGTGTGCAACAGATAAAGACATTGCTGCAGGTATAGCCACAGCAAGTCTGAATGTTTGGCATGAGAAAAGAAAAGGGGGATACTTACCTGTTCATACTGCGGTTGATTTCAGCATGCCAACAAAGTGCCTTAGTTAATGCAGAGTTAGACACAGAACCTGATATCAAATTAACCGCTCAAGTCAGGCATCTTATGAGACATTATTCATTTCAATGTTCTGCCTCTTGTTCAGTGTGACAAGATGGTGGAATTAAAAGGGAGAAAGAAAGAGCCAGAAAGAAAAAGTCCTCACTCTGACTGATCCCATAGCCCCAATTAGATGAACAGAGTTGATAATACAGTAATGGAGACCCGCAGATTCAAGTCTAGCCATTTCAGGTCCTCCCATTAAACCTTCCAATGTAGTTAACATTGATTCCGGCTTGGCGCTGGGGAGAGTATGGACTTCATAAAGGAAGACAATAGCTCCTGAATTGGGCTCAGCTTTGACATAATTGCCTCATAATTGCGTAGCAGTGATTTGCATTCACTTTCTGGCCCTTCCCATCAGCCAATTAGATCCGCTTGTTGATTTATGTGTGTGCTGATGGGAGCTGATGGCTTTTGTCATGGTTCATATTGATGAGCGCTAAATACCTCAAGGCTTCTCTTTTTTTATCTTTATGAGGGTGCAGGAGGACAACATGTTAATAGAACTACAGGAACCAGATTGAACGGTGAATCACAATCAAGTGGTCATGTGGTGATTAGGTTCATTGTGCTATTCAAATATTTGTACAGTTGTACATTTTCTTGATTATAAATATATTCTATACATAAACAGTGTTGAGATTTTTTTAGTTTTTTTTAAAGCCCTATTTGGACAGGACTACTTTTCACAGACAGCGATAACTAGACTTACTTTGTGATTCAATACCACGTCCTAATGGCCACGTTCAGTTTACAGAGTTCCCAATCTTGTCCAGATCAGTGTGAAGTAATTGTGTCTCAATTTTCTTTAAATCTCTTTAAAAGTCGTTAAAATGTCTTTGAATACAGGTTTTTTTTTTTTTTTAAGCTGAGCAATGATGCGCAGAATTTACAGTCATTGATTTAACTGAGCTAAGACATAAAAGGAACTCTTTATCTTTTTCAAGCAAATGTACTTTTTTCTGGTGTTTAGACATTTCTGAAGGACAAATACAGGTCAAAGAAAAGTTTGCTTTAGCTATTTTACATGTTCATGTTCAGATACTAAATATATATTCAAAATAAAAATGATGTGATAGGATAAAAATGAATGCAATTAACTGTATCATCTGACCTTTATGTAGAGTCTGTTAGTCATGCATTTGCTTTTCTCAGTAAATATTGATATATACTACCATTTAAAAGTTTTGGGTTGGAAAAATGTTATGTTGTAGAAAAAAAGTATCTTATGCTCACCAAGGCTGCATTTATTTGATCGCAAATACAGTAAAAAGAGTAATATTGTGAAATACTATTACATTGTTTTCTATTTTAAAATGTATTTCATTCCTGTGATGTCAAAGCTGAGTTTTCAGCAGTCTTTAGTGTCACATGATCCTTCAGAAATCATTTTGATATGCTGTTTTGTGCTCATTTATTATTATTATCAATGTTGAAAACAGTTGCCTAATGTTTTTGTAGAAACTATAATACATTTTTTTCATGATTCTTTGATTAATAACATTATGCATGTCTTTACTGTCACTTTTAATCTATTTAATGCATCCTTGTTGAATAAAAGTATGAATTTATTTATATATATATAAAAAAAAAACATCTATACCCCAAACTTTGAATGGCAGCGTTTCAATTAATGTGGTTAATTGCCATTTGATTACATTTTTCTAGCCTACAACTGACAAGTACAACAAACAAATGACAAGAACAAAACCATCTGATGACTAACAGGGTTTTTAAACATAAAGTTGCCCTTCATAAAGCTGAGCATGAGTGCTCTCGTCTGAGAGAAAGGGGTTGTACGTGTCTGTGTGTGCGCTTGCATGGTCGGCACGCACTCGAATGTGTGTCAGTGTGTGTATCTACGAACACGGAGGTCGTATAACTTGGAGTAAACGAACAGTGAAGTGGAACCGCTCGCCTTGACTAGCGGGGTCACGAGAGAGCCCTGCTATGCGCTTCAGCATGTGTAATTAATCATTAGAGGTGTACTTCTTAACCGCCGCCTAATACCATCTCTCTTCCCTTGCAGAAACCCACTTCTCCCTTAATTACTTATAATTGCCTTTTACTCATTCACTCTAAGATGCTAATATTCCTATTTGAGGGTGTTCAGCACATTTCCTCCCCATTTTTTTTAAAACTTTTTTTTTGTGTATGTCTTTTTGGAGCCTTCTGGATTTATGCCGTACAGTGCAGGAGCTCTCGTAAAGGCTGATCGCGAGGTTAACGTCAGTGATAGAGGCCATTAACTTCAGGAGATAGATATGACTTAGCTTCATGTCACTGTCTGGTCACTGTGACTTTGAGAGGCTCCGGCTCCATTTGCGGCCCACTTTTGCGGCTGAGCACATTCAGATGAGATGGAAGGAAAATGAAATAGATGAACAGACGCCACCTGAACTGAGATATCAGCCTCTCTCCGGATACCGTCGAGCCGCTGTTCATTTCAGGGGCCACGTCTAAGAAAGGAGGCGAGCAGATATGTCAAGGATTGACTAGGATTACAATTCATCTGCCAAGAACGGCATCCTTATTTTAGATGCAGTACAATATAAAACTCAACTGTGTTGGGAGAATCAGAACACAGCCTCTTAGAAGTGGAGCTTTGCTCTTCTGGATTTTCTGTCTGCCCTGAAGCCCCATTCAAACGTTGTTTCGATTGATTACAGTTTCGTTTGGCTGTGCGGTTTAATGAAAAATGGCTTTACAAGTGGTGTCGGTGTACAGATAAAACCTTAAGGATAAAGTTGGCACCAAATAGAGTAGCATCCTGCTCATTTGTCTCCATTATAACTCATCGGTTTTCAAATTGTTTTTGGCAGGCACTACAGTGATGACCATGACGGCTTACGACGCAGACGATCCCAACACGGACAACGCCGTGCTGCGCTACATCATCGTGAGACAGCAACCCGATAAACCTTCACCCAATATGTTCTACATCGACCCGGAAAGAGGCGACATTGTCACCGTGATATCACCCCACCAGCTCGATAGAGAGGTATGCGCTTTCTTTGAGTTCCTCTTTTTTTATTGTTGGATAGACATAAGCTGTACGTCATTGTATGTTTTCAATTAGTGGTGTACCGTGAATCTTGGGGCCTCCGTATGTACCATAAGACAAAGCCCCCTCCACAGCTGGTGATGTCATGCATAAACTTTTGTATCAGGTGGAAATATTATGATGGAGCTGATGGAGAAAGGCAGTAATGTTATTTTGGGCAATTAATCCTGCTCTTAAATTCAGTTTTTCTTCTGTAACACTTTACAACAAGATTCAATGAACAGACTGAGGTTAATGTTTAAGTATAAATTAAATTAAATTAACAATATATTCATAACAAACTATGAATGAATATGAAATTAATATGAATGAACAAATTATAGGCCACTTTATTTACATACTTTTAGTTACACCCGTTTAACTGCTCATTAATGCAAATATCTAATCAGCCAATCACATGTCAGCAACTCAATGCATTTAGGCATGCAGACATGGTCAGGACGATCTGCTGAAGTTCAAACTGAGCATCAGACTGGGGAAGAAAGGTGAATTAAGTGACTTTGAACGTGGCATGTTTGTTGGTGCCAGATGGGCTAGTCTGGGTATTTCAGAAACTGTTGATCTACTGGGATTTTCACCAACAACCATCTCTAGGGTTTACATAGAATGGTCCAGAAAAGAGGTGAAAATATTCAGTGAGCTGCAGTTCTGTGGGCGATAATGCCAAACAACAGTAACTCAAATAACCATTTGTTACAACTGAGTTATGCAGACGAGCATCTCTGAACGCATAACACTTTGAAACCTTGAAGCGGATGGGCTACAGCAGCAGAAGACCACAGCGGGTGCCACTCCTGTTAGCCGAGAACAGGGAATTTAGGCTATAATTTGAATGGACTCACCAAATTAGACCAACATTGCCTGGTCTGATGAGTCTCAATTTCTGCTATGACATTCAGATGGTAGGGTCAGAATTGTATCAGCGCTTCAGGCTGGTGGTGGTGGTGTTATGGTGTGGGCGATATTTTCTTGCCACTTTTTTGGCCCCTTAGTACTAACTGAGCACCATTTAAAGGCCACAGGCTATCTGAGTATTGTTGCTTACCAAATCCATCACTTTATCACCACAGTGTACTCATTTTCTGATGGCTACTTCCAGGAGGATAACACAATGTCACAAAGCTTAAAACATCTCAAATTGGTATAACTAATAAAGTGGCCAGTGAGTGTGTATTATAATAAAAAAAAAAATAAAAAAAAAAATAAAAAAAAAAAAAAAAATATATATATATATATATATATATATGTGTGTTCTTGAATCCTCCTTGTGAGGCAGCACAACTATTTTTAACTTTGATAATGATAAGAAATATTTCGTTAGCACCAAATCAGCATAATAGAATGATTTCTGAAGGATAATGTTACTGAAGTGCTGAAAATTCAGCTTTAACATTATATAAATAAATTAGACCATAAAATATATTTAAATTGAAAACATTTCTTTTAAGTTGCAATAATATTTCAAAATATAAGTGTTCTAATGTATTTTTATAGTGATTAAATAAACGCAGCATTGGTGAGCATAAAAGATAACAAGTGTATATAACAATTGTATATATTTTTTTATATATATATATAATTGTTTAACATAAAAATACTCGTTAATTGTGAATTTGTGATGCCTAATGCACTAACTAAAGTTAACAAATTGAATCTTATTGTAAATTCCTTCCATTCTCTTTGTTTTTGCTGTTCAGTTTTGAAATACTTTCTATTTATCTTTCAAGATTTCTGTCATTTAGAAAGTGTGTATTTGATGGTCTACAGCAAGTTTACCTAATGTTAGCAATGTTAGTTCTGGATTCAAATTTCTCAGCAAACATTTGCTATTCTGGAATATCTTTACACTGCTGCTCTGGCATGTCAATCAGCACAGGTCTTGTGTCTGCAAATGAATTTTCCATGTGACACGAATGGTAAATTTATCAAATGTGATCCAGATATTTAAAAAAAAAAAAAAACCATTTGAATGTTTTAAAGACTGGCTGCTTTCTTAAAGCGCCATGAGAAGAACCTCTAACAGGAGGGCCGACAGAATGGAGGAATGGAGGCTTTCTGTTCAAACCGAGCTGTGCAAATAAGCAAGCATAACAACAGCAAACATGAGGGGGAAATACAATAACTGGTGTGTTTAAATGTTTAACTATCTTCAAACAACCTTTAGAGCAAGAATATTAGAGCAGATTCGTCGGCATATAAAAGCAGTGTTTTTAATGTAGAGAAGAGACGGGAGGTTGGATGAATGCAGGGGAGATGCTACGGTGTCTTGAGGACAGGAGGTGTTAGCGGTGCATGCTAATGAGCAACTGGAGGCAGAGCTTTCCAGCTCCTAAGCAGAGCGAGACAACAGCATGATTGCTTTTTCTGCAGGGTGACGAATGAAGGAACATCAATTCGGCCCGCTGCTGGAAGAGGAATATTAGCTGTTGTCAGACATTTAGAGCATGCTTTAATTGAGGTTATACACACTTATCCACTAGCATCGGCTGTGTCCGACAAGGCCAGTAGAAAACCCCTCAGCTGGAACAGAGCGAAGCCGTCATTAAATGCATGTTTGTGTGCAGTCGAGAGCACGTTTGATAGTCGAGTTGACATTATAATTAAAATGTTACATGAAAGGTGTCTGAATGTAGCTGTTTATTCTGATTTCTTTATAGCGAAGCACTGGAAGTTGACAAACTCTGCTAACTTTCACTGTCACCGCTACGTCTTACTGACACCATGCTTCCTCTGCCCGATTCCCACGAGTCTGTGCTTCGTCGCAGTTGATCTCATATGTGTGACAGATGTTTTACACAAAGAGCTCCAGGGGATTTTAGGTGTTTTAAGTAGACAGGTGTGTGACGGGCATGCTGCGTGTGCGGTTCTCTGCTATAATTACAACTAGAGGAGTTTCATTGCCAGAAATGTGTTGGTATTTTGAAAGTTCCCTAACTACACTTTTACCAGAGAATGTCTAATAGGAAGAGAATTGGCACTCTCTGCTCACTTCCGGTTTCTGGACTGGCTGCAGTAACACGTCTCTGTCCATGCGGGGGCGCTCGCAGGCGAGTGCAGAATGAATGGAGGTCTATGGCGCTATACCCATCAAAATCCACTTTTCTCAGGATATAATTTTTTGTCTAGTAATTTGAATGTTGTATTCGAAAGGAGATGCAAAGAAATTACACATTACTGGGTATTAGATTTTTTAGAGTCACTTATTTGCTTTAAAAAGTCTTTTAAAGTGTCAATGACGTCATACACATCGTACGACCAGAGATACTGCTTTACGGCAATCCTTCAGTCGCGTTGGTGCTTTCGCGCTCTGCACTTTCTTTTCTCTCGAGGCATCGACAACACAGCTGACACAGGTAAATACACGTTCTAGAAGAGTTTTTGTTTTGTTTGTTTCTGGTCCTGCTTCGGATGCCACGATGCCATCAAGCGGTATCTCTGGTCGTAATCAGTCCTTCACTGACCAATCAGCGTTCATTAGCAGAATGCTAGCGTGTTATGGGCAACAACAACTCAACCTGTAAGAAATCGAAAGGACATAAGTACTCGTTCATTCAATTTTCGACCTATAACCCATGTTGAACTGGCAAAACCTACAATAAAATTTGAGATTTCTCAACAGCAATCGGGTGAAAGAGACACATTTAGCCGTCTAGCCCCATAGACTCCCATTCAGTCTGCACTCGCCCGCGATCACCTCCAGTGGAATTCTAATGGAACTGCAACCAAGATCGATACAATGGGGCTAATAGGAAGTGCCAAGGCTCTCCGTAGACGGGCTCTGACTTTTACAATATTACCTCCACCCACCATGCTGCCTGGAAATTCACTGTAATTGTATACATGCAGAATTGTATAATCTAGTTTGTCTCTGAACTCTCTCAAGCCAAATCTAGTCAAGAAATGCACATTTATTCCTCGCAAGAATCGGACAGGTTGATCTAATTAATTGAATTCATGCTCACATCAAACTATTCTGCAATAATGTCAGTTTGGCTAGTTCAGCTAATGGCTTGTCAACAACTTGCGAAAGCACCATGGAGAGAGTTTTCTCAGTGCACGCATTTCTCTTGACAGGTCAAAAGTGCCTGTTCTTTCCGCTATCTTTCAGATCAGCATGCGTGACTAATAGTGTTTGTAGCTTGGTGTTCTAAGCTTCTGGTACAGTGCCTGATGTTCCTAATGTAAGATTAATCAGGTAAAACCCTGTTGTCATAAATAGGAACATCACAGCTTGGTTAAACGTGTTCGTCTTATGTCATCGTAGCGATCAACTATGTGGGATATCATTTATAGTTAAATGGAAACCAAAAGCTGCTATATAAGCCCAAATCCAGCTCTCAAACTATCATCTGTCCATGTGAAGCAGACAGCAGACACTCTTTCAAAAAGATGCAAAGGATGATCATCACATGCACCTGTCATGGATTGATCTTTTCCTCTGATCTGATTGGTTCAGAAGCTTGCTGCACTGATCCTACACACATTGCCTTTTGGCGAGGAACACAGAGTAATGTAAATGATCACACAGTGTTTCCGTTTCACCACATTCTGATCATTAACGGGGCTGTGTGCCGATGTCTGCGTGTGATTATGTGTGTGTGAGCATTTAGCTTTGAATGTAGTCAAAAATAGAAGTACTCCTAATTTTTTTGTTTTATATTTTATTTTATTTGTGTTAATGCAATTAATTTAATATATTTAATTTAAAATTGTTAATGTATGTTAATTTGTATGTAATTAATTTAATTACATTTTTGTATTTAATTCTAAAATTATATTATAATATTTATTTTTTATTTTATTATTTGTTTGTGTTTTTTTCTTGAAATATTTTTAGGGGTGTAACAATATATTGTCACAATATTCCGCAATACAAAAATGCAACAATATGTATCGTGGATAGTGACAATATTTATTGTTCACCCAAAATAAATATTACTGTGTGAGAAAAAAATTCAGGTTTTCAGAGTTTTAGTGTCAGTACTACATTAAACTGCTATAGCCTATATAATGTTGAATATAATGCATAATAATGCAATGGGGGAATATTTGTGGGTCCTGATAATGCCAAATGTCTTATGTTACCAGTAAAATGTGGCCTGCATTATTTTAAATATATCTAGTCAGTGACAGAGTGCAAGCGTATTCGTCTAAAATAATTCTGTATTTTCAGCTTTGGAATCATGAATATTTTGATTCTAATGTCACCATTGTCCTGTGTATTGGGTTACCAACACCAAGTCCAAGCCTATTCATTTACACCCACAATGTAATATCAAATTTAGCATTTTAATCAACAGTACATTTTTTGTTAACCTTTTATCAAATGTCTTGGAGTATTGCAATAATATCTTATCATGAGTTCAAGTATAGTGATATGTATTGAATCGTGACATGAGGGTATCGTAACACCCCTAATGTCCTAGTATTTTTATTTGATTCATTTATAATGTTTATTTTATTCAAAGAAAATCACAAAATCAATGAGTGATATTTCATTAGGACACTGAACAAATGATACTCTTTCTTATGATATTTATTATCATAAAAGTTTCATAAGAGTTTCTAATCAGAGGCATGGAATTCTGTTTGAAGTTTAGTTTTCAGTTTTATTTAGACAGGCTGACAGATTGCAGACTCGCGTCGGGGGGTGGTCATCGTATGGACCTCCTCAAACTAATTTCGTTGGTCAGTCTGCTATCGGTGGCTACCCACAGCGCATCTGTTCCCGGTCCTGGCAGTCAGATGCCTGCCACTAAATCTGACAGCCGATTGACAGGCAGAGTAGCTCCACCTTTGTTTCATAAGCCCAAATGACACAGTAGCAAAATAGACATCTTAAAATCAATACCTTGTGACAGAGTTCTGGCAGTCCTCTTATGGAGTATGTCTAATCATTACAGTCCTGCTTCTGATGGCCAGTCTGTGGTCAGATAAGAGCTCTGTTCTGAATCCTAGTGAGCTGCAGTGCTGTCAACTACATAGGCTGAGTTTGACATCAGCGTGCTGTTAAGCTAATGATGCTGGTAAGAATAAAAAAACACATATAGCATACAAATATTGAATAAAATAGTATATTTATACCATTAATATATTTTGGTATTTACAAAATATTATCTATTACCATTTCAGTCATATCCGACTTGGTAATTCTATGGCAATCTCTTGATACTGTATATACGTACGTCTCTTGAGAGACTGTCCATTAATTTTTTTGCCAGTGATTTTTCCGGGGTAGATCGGCAGGTCTTTCCCCAACCCTCCCCATTACATGGCTTGGGACAATTTAGCGTCTTCAATTCACTTATACTTCATGTTTTTAGATTGTGGGGGAAACCGGAGCACCCGGAGGAAACCCACGCAGACACAGGGAGAACATGCAAACTCCACTAATATTATACTATTACATATTTGTATTTTATTTTATGCATTTAGCAGATGCTTTTATTGAAAGGGAATTTTGAATGCCTTTTCTACATACAATGTTGCCTCAGTCTTCACATCAGGAATGCACCTACTGTATGTTGCCTTAAAATCTGTCTAGATCAGGTTTTGAAACAGAGCTAAAGGTGTGTGTGTGTGTGTGTGTGTGCGTGTGTGTGCAAGAACGATATTATTGCCTCTCAATGGCACATTTAACAGCAATTGTGTGAATATTGTTTCAAGCTCTTACAACCATTTTAATATCACATAATCAATTGATATGTTGCAGGGTTTATGATCAAAGTGTGAATTTTAAAGCTTGTTGGTTTTGTAATAATACAAATTTAATGCAATGATTACGGACAGACTTTGCGATTTAAGGCCCATTTTACAAGCATCATCAAATGAAAATAAACTGCATATAAACGCATCTTTACGCATTCCTGGTGCGGGCACATGCACTGACACTCAATAGACATCCAATTACTGTGAGGTCGTAGCGTTGTGATTTCCCTTACTGTCGCCACGTTCAGCCAGGACCCAAACGGTCGTTCAAATTACAGCTCCAGCCTCCCCTCCGCGCTCGCCCGCAAAATAGCCTTTTCAGACATGCTTTTTGGACTTCTTTTTAATCTGATCTCTCTCGCATAATTGAATGTCAGTCACCATATGAAGATTCTTCCCCACTCTCAGTTAATGAATCATTGTGTTTGGCAGGACGGCTAGACAAAACAGACAGCAAAATATTTACTCCTGCAGGTGGTTCCTGAGTTATTATGTTATGTCATCTAAATGCAAATATTACAGGGAACGGAGGAGGGGTGTGGGCGGCGATTGAAAATACTGCATTATTGCATGATTTGATGTGCACTTCACTGCATAAAAGATATAAATTGTCATTTACTCAGTCATTATTATGTAAAGATCGAGTTTAGTTGTGTAGGAAATAGACTTGTGAGTGAGTTTTTGCAGGACGGAGAATACTCTAGGATTGCCCCAGGATTGGTTTTAAATATGCTCTGTCTTTTATTCAGCAAAATTCCCCTCTCTGTTATTTATAATTTTAAATTCATTTTTACCTGGGGCTTTATTAATGATATCCAAAATTATTCTTCAATATACTTGCATCAGAAATTAAATAGCTGAATTATTTCAGTAGTTATGAGAAGATTTTCACTATAAATGCCATTCAAACTTTTTTTGTGTGTGTGTGGCTATTTTGTCCCAATGCTGGGAGGCTCTGTCAGAAACATTTGTCATTTTCATTGTGACACATTGTCATTAGACACATGATGCCAGTCACCAAATGTCAGTGCTGGGCCTTTGACGTTATACTCATGAAAACTTCACCCATTCCATCAAGCCCAGGGGTCTGAAGAACACGAGAAACTCAATCTTATGATAGACTCTAAACTAAACTTTGTCAATTTCTATACACTAGAGAAAGGTGCAATTTTTTTCTCTCCTTCGGTTCCAGTCTTGACTTCAGTCAGTCAAGACTTCCAGTCTTGTCATTTTCTCCTACACGTCTACTGTTGCCATATGTGTGCTCTGCCATGGACAAAAAGAAGGATTTAACCATAAGGTAACATTTTACAGTGTTACTTGGTTAATAATATGAGTTAAAGGGATAGTTCACTTTGAAATTAAATTTTGGTATGTTTAAGCTTACCTCAAGGGCATCCAAGATAAAGGTGTCTTTGTTTCCGCAGTAGTTTCAATTTTGATATTTTTAGGTCAAACCGTTCTTGTCTGTCAGTCATATAATGCAGGTCTATGGTCACCACCTCAAAGAGCACGCACAGTGAAGTCCAAATGTAACAATTCTCCATCGTAAGTACACATTGATGGCCTAAGACACGAAACGAGCGGTTTGTGTGAGAAAACGAACAGTATTTATATCGTTTTTACCTCTACACAACCACGTCCAAGTGATCTGAGGGCGCGCGCGCGTCCTGGTGTGTGACGCGTGCGCGACGCGTGCGCGCGTTCTGGCTTAGTCTGCGCAAGCGCCGGAAAGCGCCGGACGTGATCTCGGAACTCTGTGAACTACTGCGGAAACAAAGACACCTTCATCTTGGATGCCCTTGAGGTAAGCTAAAACATACCAAAATTTAATTTCAAAGTGAACTATCCCTTTAATGCATTAGCATGTCACAAACTCAAAATGCAACATACTCTTACAGCATTTATTCATGTTGGTTAATGGTCAGTTTCTACATTCATTGAAGTTATTTATCATATTTTTATTAATTTATCTATCATAAAACCAGGGTCTTGAAGCAAATGTCTTGATGGTAATGTCTCTGTGTTGGGAAACTCTTGTGAGATTCATCCTAACCTTCCCCTATGTAACCATGAGCAAACAAAGCACTCTCGCAAGGATTTCGACTGCACAAGAGTTAAAATCTAGACATTTACTTGGTTTAACTAGAGAGCTACTTGACAGCAAGCCAGAAAGTTCAGTTGTGGTCCTAAAGTGCATAAAGCAGGTGGAGTCCATCTTGAGTGATTAAAAATGGCTCCCTCTCCCCTCGCACTCCCTCTCTCCCCTTTCTCCTCTATCACGCCTCTGTCTACTTGCATTAGCGCGGAAATGAGATTCCACTAATTAATTAGATCTCCAAGTGCTAAAGATGAAGATTACATCCCAATGAAGGTTAGGAGTGTCAATCACATTTTTTTCACTAGTTCTGGATTCCTGGAGATAAATTGAGCCCCATGGGAATTGTGGGCAGAAAAAAAAAAAGGTCAGCCCATTAATCCTTCTCCGTTATTAATTGAGCCTCGCTGATCTACTCAGTCAATAAAGGTGAGGAACATCAGAAATAGAAAGAAAATGTAAGATGAGTACTGTTGAAATTTGTGGAGAAAGACGATAAATAGAAGATAACTTTGAGATGAACAACAGAAGAAGAATGGGAGGTATTAAAAGGGATAGTTCACAATTTAAAAGAAAATAAATAAAAATATGTACTTGCCCTTATGTTGTTCCAAACCTGCATGACTTCCTTTCTTATGTAGAGCACAAAAATATTTTGAAAAAAAAATATGATGTCATCACTGTCATTGATTGCATCACCAGTATTATCCTGTTTTGTCCATACAATGAAAGTCAGTGGATTTTGGACCCCACTGACTTTTATTGTATGGATAAAAGTACTTGAAACATTCTTTAAAGTGTCTCATTTTGTGTTGAAAAAATAAAATGGAGGTGAATTAATGATAGAATTCTCATTTTGTGTCTCTTGAAGACGTTTCTAGGGACCTTCCTGTGAGTTTTACTAACAAGAACTTTCAGAGACACACTCTGATATTGATTACTATTGTCTATGATTCACCTCGATGAACTGAGCAAACAAGTTTAGTACACTCTGAATGTCCATTAGCACAAACCAAAGAGAAAAATACTAAATAGAAAATATAAATAACAGTGGTACTTTTGCCTGCTATGGTGTCCCTTCCTGAAGAGTTATTGGCACAGAAGTAGAGCTCTCAAGTACCCTTTAGCTCTCTTGTTTAGTTCTGGAATCAGCTCTAAACTCCCATTCTGTGTCATAAAGGTGCCAAAGTCCTCATGTTCTCACAGGCAGGCCCGCATGGAGGCCCATGTCTCTTACAAATGCACTGACTTAGCACTATTGAACTCTCCAGGACTTGGCAGTAACACTTTAAGTGTAAAATATGCATCTTTTATGTTACTGGCAAAGAGTTGGGAGTGATCTAAGCACAATCTGTTCCCATAATGGCATAATATAATGGGCAATTGTCTGCATTTATAAGGATTGAGCAGGTAGGTGCTAGTCTCTCCTTATCCCGAGAAGTTCCAAATGTCTCCAATTACCACAACCCTTATGTTCTGGGAGGAAATGATGAGTGGGTATTTTAAATATCTCCGGCTGGCTTGTAAAAGTGTATTGGTGTTTTATTGGGAGCTGTAAAGCCGGGCCACGCCAGAAGAGAGGCGTACAAAACTAAGTACTGAAATAGGCCATATTGTGTGAGTGTAAATGGAGAAAAGTAAAGTCTGGTAGACTTCTGATTCCAGCTTTGCTTTAGATCAGAAGACTATAAGTTGGTCGCACTTTCATCAAACTGTGGAAATAGAGTATCACGCATCAAGGTCAGACTTTAATTCCTGGACATGCCTATCGGCTTGACCGCTCTTCCTGTTAATCCCACCCTAAGAAACCCTCACCTCCCGGCCCACGCCCTGATCTCCAGGGTGGGATGCAGCCATTCAGATTCATGCGTCTCAGATGGTTGTGTGGGTTGAGATAAGAACAGAGTCGGTTGTGTGTTGAGGCAGGAGGACTGAAGGGTAATGAAGTGAGTGATGAGTTTCTTCTCTTACTGACTGAGCTTTGGGTCAGAGATCACCTGGTGTCCATAGAGAGCGAGAGAGTGAGTTACAGCAGATGAGAAAGAGGAATCATTCTTTTCTTTTTTTTTTTTCATTTATCAATCTGACTGGTTGACTCGTGAGGAGGTGGAGAGGAGGATTTGGTCAGATCTGATCGTCCTGAGCGGGTCACTGGGCACGGTTCACAAAAGTAATAGGGTCCTAAAGGAATGCTTTCCTCATGCCAAAACCAGCAATTTTGTTCAGGTTGTGCTGTACTATTTGTCTGAGCATTATGTTTAAAGTTCTTAAACAAAATCTCTATAAATGGACATTTTCTATTGATGCTTTATACCAAATGTGTTTCTTTGCATCATTTCACATTGCATTTTGTGAGCCAGCATAGATGGACATTACTAGAGTGTGTGCGTGTGTGTGTTTGAAATATTTGTGAGCTGATGATGACCTCAGTAATGTAGAGATGATGATGTTCATGGTGATAAATTAAATCATCTTATTTTTTAAATGGAGCCTACCATTTGTATAAAACAGTGCATTTTAAGAACCTAAGGTAGTTTTTGTTTGTTTGAAATGCAGTGCATTTTGTGAGTCAACACAGGTAGAGGATAATGCTGATGTCATTGATAATGTGATGTAATAGAGGTCATTTTTAAATGTACTTTAAATTTAATTGCAATGCATTTCGTGAACCCAACCCAGTGTAGTTTTTGTTTGTTTGCTTGAATGTATTGTCTGTTTTGAGCCAACCTGTGTAGTTAGAGGACAATGCTGATGATGTCATCATCAGTGGTGTAATGATAATGGCAGTGCAATAAATTTGCTTATGTTGTAATGCAGTTTTTGTATGGCCGCAATGTACTACCTTGTTCTGGTATAAAACCGCAATTTAAAACTTCTCAGTACATTTCCCCTGCTGATGACAGTGGTGACAGCTGGAGGCAGAGGCATCAGTAGCTATGGGCTATTTTGTCTCTCTGCCAGAGTCTAGAGCGCTTTCCCAAACAGTGGACCCACTGTGCTGGATTCACAGGCTGCGCACTCACATACGCACACACATTTGTCAGAGATGGAATGTCATGTCACTAAGCTCCAACTGTTTTTGTGTGTGCTATGTGTAGAGCAGTGATGGCACTAGAGCAGTGCTAGCAATATCGCTGTGTCATATTAAAATAAGTTTAATTCAAAAACACGTCTCGACCCTGCGCTCTTTTCCATTTTGTTCACGTTTTTAAAACACAAGCGTTCTGTGTGCACGGTCTATTAATTTAGTTGACAGCAGTTTTTTGTTATTCAGCCTGCCTTTACATAGCCACTGTTGAACAGTACCTTTTCCAGCCATTAGGAGGGACTGTCAGTCAGCAGGCTTCAATAAACCGTCATTGATTGAAGGTAGTAATAGAGAATGTCCAGAGAAACTGATAACATATGTCTAAATTCAAAAAATATTGGAGAGAGTGTTTCCTCAGGTGGGTTGCCAGATTGAGGACATGTAACAGGAACGAGCGCAATTGACAGTGGAAAGCGATGAGCCTTACACTGTAAGTTGATCAGCTTATGTATCTGCATTTTAATATGTTGGTCATAGAGCTTTTTAGATTTATGTCAAGGCTTTTTAGGGCGGGTAGAATCTGCGATATCTGACCTAGTTTGTTTGCTGGCTTCCGTGGCTGCAATGCGTCATGGAACGCACACTTCAAAGTAGAATAACTGGCTGTAGCATTGTTTTTAGGAGAAACAAGTATGTGAATTTAGCATATTTTCTAAATATCTGCAAATATATTATGGTATTTTTATGTTTCAGTACAGGAAAAAATAAATAAATACATACAGCACTTTTTAAAGTTACGGTATACAAGTTTTGCGGCTAGAGGTCACTTATTCAAAACAGTAACAAAGGCGTAGCTTGATGATGCCATTAATGAGCGTGGAACCATGGGAGTTGTCCCATGGTCCCGAAATTGTGGGGTAATGCAGCTCTATTTTACTTGGTCAAAACAATCATACTAAAAAATGTATTTAAGTGTGTTGAAAGTTATGTTATAATGTTCCTTTGTGCATTAGCTCCATGGCCTTTGTGGTATGAGACACGTGCTGCACATTGCAGTAAGCTAGATCGATTTTAGAATATCATATTAATATAAGCTGGATGACTTGTGTTGCTAAATGGCATGCAATTAATTTTAAAATATATTGTATGGGGGAGAAAATACTGTATTACTACAAATAACGCTCTTTCTGATTATGTTATGTTAGCCACTTGACAAAATAGTGTTGTCCCTCTGAAGCATGGTACAAGAAAACAAGAGATTCAAACAAGACTAAACGTGTTGAGCTAGTATATAACAACGATATAAATAAATAAATGATGAAAATAAAATTGAGCACAGCTATAAAAGAATATTGGTAATGTCTAAACATAAATTCATAAGTCACAACTATAAGCCATTCATTCATTCATTCATTCATTCAGGGGCATGTGTGTTTGTCTGGATACATGGGTATATAGGCTTGTTGTATACTGTATTTAACAACAACACCTTATGTAAAAATTCACCTTTGTGACTCCATAAACACAACATCTGTTCTTATACTGGGGTCAGACACTTTAATGAATATGCATGCATTCTACAGTTAAGCTACTGCGAAATTCAGAAGACATTCCTGCAAACTATGAAATACAAAGTTTGAAGTCTTCGATAAAGATTTTGTTTCCAGGCAATCAACTGAATTATCGATTCTTTTTTCCATATCATTGATCATAGTCACAAATAAGAACAAATGCATCTCATGGTTGCACACTAATGTGGCACGCCTTAGAAATAAAGGTGTTAAGTGGGTCCAGATGGAAGGAGAGACTCTTGAACCATGAGTGCTTATGGATGACTGATGGTATGACACTTGCACAAATACCATGGAGACCTTTTCAAAATTCAAAATTGCCAAAAATAATCTATTGGCGTGGGCAGACAGACTTTATCAGTCTATCCAAAGGAGCTTTCTGAAAGGGCAGAGAGGATGGATAGTGAAGGAAAGAGAGTGAGAGAGAGCGAGCAGATGTTTGGACATTGGGACCTTGCTAGGGCTCAAAGCTACATTAAACAGCTGAGAGAAACTTTGTATTGATTAATACAGCAAGGATTTTGTTGTTTAGACTATTTCAACACTTAGAAAAAGTTAGAATCATCTCTCCATTGTAACAGTTATTTTGCACGCACACACACACACACACACACACACACACACACACACACACACACACACACACACACACACACACACACACACACACACACACACACACACACACACACACACACACACACACACACATATACACTATATTGCCAAAAGTATTGGGACATCCCTCTAAATCATTGAATTCAGATGTTCCAACTTCCAATCACTTCCATGGCCACAGTTGTATAAAATCAAGCACCTAGACATGCAGACTGCTTCTACAAACATTTGTGAAAGAATGGGTCGCTCTCAGGAGCTCATTGAATTCAAACGTGGTGGCAATTCGTGTCCATTCGTGAAATTTCCTCACTACTAAATATTCCACGGTCAACTGTTAGTGGTATTATAACAAAGTGGAAGCAATTGGGAACAACAGCAACTCAGCCAAGAATTGGTGGGCTACGTAAAATCACAGAGCGGGGTCAGTTACTACAGACCTCCAAACTTCGTGTGGCCTTCAGATTAACTCAAGAACAGTGCGTAGAGAGCTTCATGCACTCAAAAAAATAACTCTTTGAATGAACATAAAAAAATCATGGAAAGGATTTCCACATGATTAACTTGCTTTATTTCAGCATAATGCAATTCTGTTATTCCAATTTAATGTACTTACGTTGGGTCAACTTAATTTATTAAGGTTGATTCAACTTATTTACTATGGTTGGACACAGCTTAATTTAATAGTGTCAGCTCAACTAATTTACTTAATTTGCATCCAACTTATGTGTTTGTTATTTTCATTCATCCATTAATATTTCATTTATTTTAGTGACACATAATTAAATTGATAGACTATAGCTATCTATTTGCTAGCAGTAGCACATATTAGCATCTTAAATGTTAAGATTTACATGCTCCTTCAACCAAAGCAGTTAAATTTAACCAAATCAGTCCACAGCCAAACAAAATGCTCCACACTTCTCCACAATGGTAACCCACTGTAATTTAAATGGTTCTAATAATTCCAATGTAATTGAACATTAAACACAATTACACACTATCAAGTCTTCCCCTTTTCTCATTTTCTCAAAAAAACACACAAAATAACACTTAATTTAAAAATGTATTCTCTCTTAATTCAACCATATGCAAAGCATGCTGGGAACTAACAAGCACTGTCCAGTTTCAGTTAATGCAACACAAATCATTCATGTAATCCAACACAAACGGATTAAAGGGCACCTATTATGCCCCTTCTTACAAGATGTAATATTGGTCTTGGGTGTCCCCAGAATGCATTTGTGAAGTTTCAGCACAAAATACCCCACAGTTAATTTATTATAACCATTTGACAATGTCATTTTTGGGGCCTGTTTTAAAAAGAGCTGTTTTGGAGTGTACCACCTTAAATGTTAATGAGCTGCATATCCCCGCCCTGCTGCTGGACGCAGATGATGAAGAGACACGAATGAGAATGGACTAAACGTCTCGGAATGGTTATTTGATACATTTATGTACTTACAAAGTTTTAATCGCGTCCCCTTTGCAATTATGGATGTGCAACACACACACACACACACACACACACACACACACACACACACACACACACACACACACACAAACTGTGATAACGTTCGCGCAATTTTTTTAAACTACACACACACACACACACACACACACACACACACACACACACACACACACACACAAATACTGTGATAACGTTTGCTAAGTACAAACGATTTATTTATTTTTTTCTTAAGGGGAGGGAGATAGACGTTTATATACTGTCTATGGAGATAGAGCAGACCTTAATTTATTTACATTTGTAATTGCTGCAAAAATGATAGCCTAGGTGACATAAAACTGTCTGACGTTGTTTGTTGAGACATCTATGACGACGACAATAAATAGCTTTAGACGCATTTGTTGTTGAACTGGCTGACATCGATTGAAATGACTATTTGCTCAAAAATCATAAAATACACTTACTTCTGGAGGTGACGTTGAATCGCGAACTGTAGGCAATGATCCACACTTGATTAACTTTGACCCTCGTTCACTAAACAGTCAGTCAGAAAATGAAGGAAGTTTAAGTGGCGCCGTTTCTTCATAAATAAAATCCATCCGCTGCGTTTTCAGTGGCTCTGATGTCAGTGAAGACTACTATGTCCATTCTTAAATTCCACAACAGAACACCTAAGTTACACTTCTTATGAGACATTACACACCGGCTGTCGTTGAAACAATGGAGGATGCAGATCACAGAGGGCGGGGTCTATGCCAAAACCAGACTGTCAATCAAACCGCGTCGGTGGGGCTTAGCGCATTTCTACGTCACAGTGAGGGAAATCTAGAACAGGGCGTTCTGAGACAGTGCTTGTGATTTATTGAGATAGTAAAAAAAACTACTGGGTGGATTTTTATCATTCTAGGGTGGTTTTGCTCACACACTGCCAACACACATTTATGTTCAAACACCATGTAAAAGTGAATTTTGCATAATAGGTGCCCTTTAAGTAAACTTACATTTTACATATTAAGCAGATTGAACACAATCAAATAAAGTTAGGGCAAAATGGCAGTTGGCGTCGCACTATACTGCCACGCTCTGGATGTAAGAATTTTTTACTTAACATAAATGGTTTGTGTTTAGACAACACGTTAGGATTTTGTACTGTTAAGTTGAGACATAATTACGTGGACCTTAATAGAAAAAAACATTTCAAGTCAATAAACACAATTATTATAAGTAAACTAAATATAAATATATTATGTAAAGTGCACAACCTTCCTAGTTCATTTTTTTTTGAGTGTGGAATGGGTTTGGTGGATGCCAGGAGAGCGGTACTTGCCTGACTGCATTGTGCCAAGTGTAAAGTTTGGTAGAGTAGGGATTATGTTGTGGGGTTGTTTTTTAGGGGTTGGGCTTAGTTCCAGTGAAAGGAACTCTTAATGCTTTGCATACCAAGACATTTTGGACAATTTCATGCTCCCAACTTTGTGAGAACAGTTTAGGAATGGCCCCTTCCTGTTTCAACATGACTGCGCACAAGTGCACAAAGTAAGGTCCATAAATACATGGATGAGCGAGTTTGGTGTGGAGTAACTTGACTGGCCTGCACAGAGTCCTGACCTCAACCCGATAGTTTAGCTGTAACTTTGGGGTGAATTAGAGCGGAGACTGCGAGGCCGTCTCGTCCAACATCAGTGTCTGACCTCACAAATGTGCTACTAGAAGAATGGTCAAAAGTTATGGCTGCAAAGGGTGGGCCAACTTCACAGTAAACCCTACGGATTAAGAATGGGATGTCATTAAAGTTCATGTGCATGTAAACCCAGACGTGCCAAAACTTTTGGCAATATAGTGTGTATGAGGGACACAAATGGTGTTTGGTTAATGACTCTCTCTCTACCCTCTTGTTTCTCTAATATACACACTTTCTCCTAGGTTCTTGTTGAATTAGGAAATTTGCCATCAGCCAATTTCCTTGGTTCACCCTGCATAGCTCAAAATATTCTGAATTCTTAACACAATTCCATTCATCTCCATTTCCTCCAGGACAAATAAAATAGTAGGAAAAGGACTTTGCCACCTCCAGTACCTCTTTTTTTTTTTTCATGAACTGGACTTTCATACTTGTACCACGAAGGAAGGTTGAAAATTTATGGTAAGCATTAATATTTATTGCATTTAAAATCAAATAAGGTCCCTTATTCACCATAAACCAACATTAAGACCTCTCATAAGTCCCATGCTGTTCAAGTTCATAGATAACCACAGACCTGTCATCACATAATTGGCAAAAAATGAGAGCAGAAATGAGCTGAATCCGCACAATGGCTCAACAGTTCCGGCGCCCGTCTCATTCAAATGGAAGTGCCACAGCTTCGACCCATTAGTGTCACCGCAGGGATCTAAGGCACATTATAAGGCTGTCCAAAATATTCACAGTACAGAAAGTGTTCCTTATAATTTTGACAGTTCAAAGGGCAAGCACAGGGCAAGCATGAGACGATTGCTCCCTGGCCAGTACATTTCTATGCTTTCTCTGCCTCTAAAGACATCCGTTATCCTCTTAACTCAGGAGCTGTTGCCTAGGGCCTCTCCGCAGGGGTCGCAGAGGTAATGTTGAAGGAGGGTAACCTCTAGTATGACTTAATTTCCCAATATATGTCTTCATAATGATGGGATGCTGATAGATGATCTCAATTCTGGTTTAGACTGATCTCAGACCAGTGTACATGAACAATTAATCCCCGAGTGAATGTGTAACATTGTGGACTTTAAAGTCAACAAGAAATCAAAATTGACTCGATTTACTTACCAGGGGGTTAAAGCGGGTCCAAATGAAGATGAAAGTGACAGATGGGACTGTGCTGTTCTGCTCACTTTCCCTGTGCTCTTTCTCAGCGAGTAAGATTAATGTTTTAGACATGCTTGAATAGTGCAAGTACATACAATGGCAGTGATCTTGCCCCCTCATACACAAGCACTTTATTGACTATTCTGACCTTGATCGGTTTCTTGTTGTGCTGTAAAAAAAAAGGTCTACAAGTGATATAAATGACTGCTGCAAAAGTTGAAGAAGTTAATGCTGCATTTTAATATCTATCTATCTATCTATCTATCTATCTATCTATCTATCTATCTATCTATCTATCTATCTATCTATCTATCTATCTATCTATCTATCTATCTATCTATCTATCTATCTATCTATCTATCTAGTGTCATTTTGTGCTTCTGATGTTCATGTGACGTTTATCTTTAGAGGTTTGATGCATTGCTGATGGTTTAAAGGAATGTTCTGAGTCTATATAACTTAAGTAAAGTTCTTTTCGATCTCTAGCATGTTGTTGTTTACAACAGAAAATAATTTGGACTCCACCCTCATTTTGGGCAAGGGCAAGGCATTCCAGACAGTTTGAAAGCAGATATTTGAGACTAATTCTCTATATGATTTATAGAATGATTGCAACATTTAAATGTGTTATTTGAGCTGTAATTTCTATTGAAGACAAAAAAAATAAAAATTTAAAGAATAAAGTAATTATGAGAATTTAAATAGAAAGTCTCAACTGTGATATATATAGTCTAATTGTAGTTTTATAAAGTTATAATGTTGTACTCTGAGGTGGTTAGGTGGAGTATAGCTTTCATACATTTCTGTGCACATATTGAGTGAAAGTCACTTGGTTTATCAGTTTTATATGGTCATGGCAGTATACAATGTTTAACTTTAGGCAAACCACATTGGTCAGCAATTCTATCACACTACTTTTATGTATAACTTCTCCGGTTCCACTTTTGAAACAATATTTCAATGTTTGTGATGCAACCTTGCCCCTTGACTTCCAATGTAAATACACTACTTTTTGGTTTTAGAAATTGAGTTTTCTAAGATAATTATCATCTATGGTATATTTGACATCATGCCACAGATTCTGTTAATAGACCTTGAGTTGTATTGGGCCTTGGGAATTCCACAATGTTATGGATTACATAAACGATATATTTATTGAGCCAATCTGAGGCCACAGTTCCAGAAAGACTGCGCTTATGTTAACAATGTGTGAAGCATTAGCATTTACAATGAACAGCAGCTGTGTGAATATCTGTTGTTGTGAAAAGGGCTCATTACCCTCCTTTCTCATTTACTGAACTATCATCAGCTTTGCCTTGTGGTCATGCCAAAAGCACTATTTCTCAGCCCCCTCACCTATTATATTTTGAACGTATTAAGTCACATAAGCACCCGTAATGGGCTTAAAACAGGCATTGTTTACCAAAAATCAAGCATGTCGAATTTACATGTTTGATTTCCCTAATACCTCTTTATAATGAATTATTGAATTTACCATTTTTTTCCCCTCTTTTTAATTAAAGGCTGGTTTAACTCTTGAGAATTACCAGTGGAAGAGAAACGCTAGCCAAATGAGACACTATTGCCAAAACGAATATGATATTTCCAAAAGTTCATAAGAGCATTGACAGGACAAATGGTTTTAAAAGATTGCAGTCAGAAATGTATCCCTGAATAAGTAAGTATGATGACCACTAAGAATTGTGGTAAACAGATGGGAAAGTTTCTATTTTTAAACCATTTACTGTCAGTGAACAGCTGAATTAGCAGAGCTATATTGCTTACAATACAAGTTATCTAGCTGTGGCCTTGTGACTGCTGCAATATGATAGTGTTACCCATAATTAGACACTAAACTTGTAATATGATATAGAGTGGATATCTTAATTATGTACAGATGTTTGAGATTTCTTTATCAGGACTGAGTAAATAGGAGGCCAGTAGCATTGCATTAAGAGCTCTCAAAGTCCTTCAGGAAAATTAAAGTGATTCTGCCCTTTTCACTAAAAATAACTAAACGGAAAAAAGAAAATAGAATGCAAGGTATTCTAGCGAAAAATATAAGCCAAGGGCAATTATTTGAAGTTACCTCCATCCGTTCGTTTTGTCTCCTTTCATCTGAGGAAAAGGAGGTGAGGCCAAGTACAACAGCTAAAATGGAAAATGTGCCTAATTAGTTATTTTCTGGTTTAGTCTTAATTGGTGGACAATATGAAATTTTTTTTTTTTTTTTTTTTTGGGCTGGCAAATAAGCACATTAATCACTGTATGCTTATGTGCTGTATACTGTGAGTTTTCATTTGAATCCATTTTGTAGTATTTTTGTCTTGTTTTCCAATGGAAATATTTAAACAACCTTAAAACAGGAAAACCTTAAAGGGATAGTTCACTTTGAAATTAAATGTTGGTATGTTTTAGCCAGTGTTGGGGGTAACGAGTTACAAAGTAACGGATTACAGTAACGATATTACTTTTTTGGGTAACGAAATAAAGTAACGCATTACACTAAAAATATCGGTAACCACACTACTTTACTAGACTATAGGAACGCGCTTTCCTGCGTTACCCAAGTTGTGTTTGCCTGCGTGTAAAGCTCTGATCTGTTTGTGCTGCGTGCATGTCTGTCTGTCTGTGTTTGTGTGTGTGTGTGTGTGTGCGCGCGCGCGCGCGCTTGCACCGTTGTCATAGAGATCGATTTGAGTGACGTAGCTGCTGGTGCGAAGGGGAGCGGGAGACGGAGACAGGGGGGTTTCGGCCAGTGGCGATATTCACATTACTTTCAGTTTATTGCTCGAAAGGACAAAAATATTCGCGTAAAATGCACTTTATATGCTCAGGCAGCAAGTACTGGCCATCGGGATTACCGGGAGATTCCCAGTGGGCTGACGTGCCTTTTGGGTCGACATCTCAACAAAAAATTTTTTTTTTAATTTTTTTTTTTTTACGGACCATAAAACTCGTACATCGGTGGCCCATTCGTTTTGCTTGCGTGCCGGTGTAATGCATTAGTTAAAGTCTTCGTCAGTTTTTTTTTCTTTTTTTTTTTCTGATAGCTGACCGGCCCATGAAACACCTTGGCCCATTGGATCTTTTCTTGATTGACACTGGGCTGGTCCAATCACATCTTTAAACACCTCCCCCTTTGGGCTTTGAGCGAGCGTGCAAGTGTGTCGGTGTGTATCTGTCAAAATAGTCTGAGAGATGGAGAAGAAACGCAAGGAATGTGCAGAGAAAATTAGCGTGAAAAATAGACACAGGCCCTTCAAGCAGACGCTGTAAAATGTGTCAAAATGTTTTCTGCAGCAGCAGGACCTTCATCAGCTCCCGTGGCTGATGATGAGGATAGTGAGGAGGAGGATCAGGACAGAGATGAGAAAGTGTAGAGCCTGCGGTAAGCAGAACTAACAGTTACTTTCAAAACACTTAGGCTATCCCATACACAAAATAAATAAATTTTAAATATATTTTCAGAGTATATTTTGGAATATATGCAAATATTTGAAATTGGCCCAATAAATATATTTCACACTTAAAGGTATAGCGGAGGATCTTTCCAAATTTTAGATAAGACCCGCCCTCTCCACTTTTTGAAAAGTTTGATTGATTCACCAGAATGATTGACAATTAGGAGGACCAATAGTTTAGACTACCCACCAGGAAGTAAAACATCCTCCGCTATACCTTTAACATAATATATTTTTGTTATATTTCAGAATATATTTCAATGTACTTTTTTTCTGTATGGGTCCCCAAAAGTGTCAAAATATATGTGGCATATATTCCAAATACATTGAAATATATTCTGAAATATAACAAAAAATATATGATGTTAAGTGTGAAATATATTTATTGGGCCAATTTCAAATATTTGCATATATTCCCAAATATACTCTGAAAATATATTTCAAATATATTTATTTTGTGTATGGGATGTCATGAGTGTAGGAACCCATTACCCAGTAACACATTATTTCCACATCTGCATAGTTGACGATTACCGTAATTTACTATAAATTTAATGAGACGCGTTTGTAAACCATGTTTTCCATCAAAATAAAAGATCATGTGCTTAAATCTCTTTCAAGTACAGACATTAGTACAAAACTAATTATAAAAGTTTCCTTTATTTTTCAGTGCATTTGTTTTACAATATATGTATATTAGTGTGCTATTATTATTATGGCCAAAATGCCAGGGCCGATTTTTTTTTTGTCCCAGTCCAGCCCTGATTATGTGTCTACCACCGCAGACATTTGTCCTTTATCCTGTTGTTTGTGGATTTTACAGTGAGGCATATTTCTTTGTGCAGACATGGATATTGTTCTTTCATATGCTTTTACATGCCATTTTGTATAGGCTACATTTATAAACACTATGTGGACAGGCTAAGTGATGATAGGGCTATGATTTTTGTCTGTATCTACAGGGTAAATTAAGAAATGGGAAAGTAAAGTAATAAGTAGTGAAGTTACTTTTCAAATGCAGTAACTAGTAAAGTAATCTCATTACAATTTACAGAAGTAACTAGTAACTAATTACTTTTTTTTTTACTAAGGTGTCTTTTTTTCCGCAGTAGTTTCAATTTTGATATTTTTAGGTCAAACCGTTCTTGTCTGTCAGTCATATAATGCAGGTCGATGGTCACTGTCTCAAAGAGCATGCACAGTGTCCAAATTAAAACAATTCCCCATCGTCCAAATTAAACAATTCCCCATCGTAAGTACACATTGATGGCCTAAGACACGAAACGAGCGGTTTGTGTGAGAAAACGAACAGTATTTATATCGTTTTTCTGCGAAACCGTATGCGACATCTAGTGTATATATCTATACCCGCCCGCGCTCTCAGATCATTTGGACGCAGCTGTGTTCAAGAGGTAAAAATGATATAAATACTGTTCGTTTTCTCACACAAACCGCTCGTTTCGTGTCTTAGGCCATCAATGTGTACTTACGATGGGGAATTGTTTAATTTGGACTCTGTGCATGCTCTTTGAGACAGTGACCATCGACCTGCATTATATGACTGACAGACAAGAACGGTTTGACCTAAAAATATCAAAATTGAAACTACTGCGGAAAAAAAGACACCTACATCTTGGATGCCCTTGAGGTAAGCTAAAACATACCAAAAATTAATTTCAAAGTGAACTATCCCTTTAATTGAGAGACGGAATAGTTCATGATAAGACTTAAGAAAAACATTGTTCTTACCCATTTGGCAAATAGTTTATATGACTGCTTATATGACTGGAGTAAGAAAAGTAAACAATACAATATATGTTCTTAAAATAAATAAATAAATAAATAACTGTTTGCTTTTAAAGTAAAATGATCTTGTTTTAAGAATGCTTAGATATTTCTACTGGAAAACAAGATACAAACAATATTTCCTTTCTTTTTTTTCTTCTTTTTTTTTGCCTTTAGAATACAGAGGACTGTGTTCACTATATTACAAATTTAGTTTGAATGTGCAAGATCACAATTTCTTTTTATAAAACACATGGCATATATATGTATATATATATATATATATATATATATATATATATATATATATATATATATATATATATATATATAGTCATTCAGCTATTTGCTTGTTTGCTTGCTTATTTGAGCAGGCTATACCTACAGTATACTGTATGCCTGCCTGGGATGGGAATTTACCTTCTAAATATAGGAAGGTAGGGCAAAATTGCTACCTGAGTTATCCTTATCCTTATCCAAGTCCCTAACAATATTGAGCCTCATGATCTGCTTGGTGTTTCACCAAATGAGGAGTAAAATTGCAATTAAAAATGAATTTACACAACACCCTAGCACATGACAGAAAGTTTAGGAGGTAAGACATCGCAGCTGTTATTTATATGCTTTTAGCAAGCGTTTATGACTGTGTTTATGACTCGTGCCGAGGAGCTCCTTATATTACAGTCTGTTTATACTGTGGATGTGTGTCTGTTGGTCTGTGTAAACCGAGTCCTTGTGTGAGAACAATACACAACACAGAAGAGCCGGGGTCATGTCCAGAGGTGGTTCAATGCAGCATCATTGACTGTTTCATTAGATTCGCAGAGGGAGGTTTTGTCCCTCATATCACACGCCGCTGACAGCCAGCTGAGCCATATAAACTACAGCACTAAAATTAGCATAAGACGGGTACCGTGCAAGATTCTGTCCCTCACAGAATAAGATTGGACCCCAAAACAATTATGTTGGCTAAAATAACTTAGTTTTAAATTATATGTAATACATCATATTATATAATCAAAGCTATAAATGGTCAATTAAACCATCAGCTAGCCTACTAGCTTTGCATACCACTTGCTGATTAGCCTGCTAGCCTAGCATATAGCTATGCTACTACACTACTAATATTTATTTGTGCTACTTATTTGTAGCTATCACTGTTACAGAATGATACTTAGAAAAGCTATTTTGATTGTCTAGAACCACGGTTGTCAAACTGGGGTACGTGGACTGATTTCAGGGGGTACGCGAAAAAAGATCTAAGGCCAGAGACACATTGGATGCGTGGCGTGAGCGTCTCGGCTGCGTGGCGTGTACGTTTTTATTTCGGCTCCTTTTAACAGGTTAGAGCTTGCACACTGCCAGCGTGACACGCGCGTCTCAGGCGCGGCTCGAGCCGGGCGTAAAACGCGTGCATGCTAGAAATAGAACCGACGCCTATTTTTTCACGCGACACGCAAGCGTGTTGGAAGCGTTTCAGGCAAAATAGAGTAAGAAAAGATGTTTATATGTCATTTTGACACGAATACATATTAATACATGTCATTTTGATGTTTGAAAGTGACTAGGGTTTGACATAAATGCAAATATAAATGTAATGTAAAAAATATTATCGATTTTCAAATACTGCACCTGTCAATACAGAACGAAATATATTCTATAGCCTATTTTGCTGTCAACATATATAACACACATCTTTTCCTACTCCATTTTGCCTGGAAACGCTTCCAACACGCTTGCATGTCGCGTGAAAAATAGGCGTCGGTTCTATTTCTTAAGACCAAGTATAGGTACAGACTGTTTGTGGAAAATGATCTAAGACTGAAACTGTCCCCAATTCGGCCTAACATCGCTGCATTATGTAAGAACATCCAGGCACATCCCTCACATTGATTAAACTGTGATGTGGATGGAGAGGTGGTAGGCCTATTCTGTGTGGTTTACTACAATTTAGTTTACTGTTTACTATTTAGTTTACTATTGTTAATGTGTTCTCTTTTTTATTATTATTTTACAGCAGAGAAGTTAAGAAAATATACAATGTTATCATATGTGAAAAGCAATACTTACCAGTATGTGAAAAGTTAACATAGCTTTAATGAGATGTTGGATATGTGTTGTAGGCCTAATTGTGTGTGAGATTGGGTGCCTATCTTTTTAAAATCATTATATTCAGCACATTTGTATCATATGTTGACTTTTGATGAGATTTGTATCATATGTTTATGATTCTATTCACTATTCTAGACAAAATTGTTAAAATAAATATAAAAAAAATATATAAAAAAACTTGTTGTTAACAATTGGTGGTGTTGGGGGTACTCCGGAAGATCTATAATGTCTCAGGGGGTACATGCCTGTTAAAAGTTTGGGAACCACTGGTCTAGAAGATAGTGTGATATGTTTTTGAACATGGACAGACATTATAGACAGACATTAGACATTAGACAGAGCTGGTTTAAATCCTCCCCTCCTCCAGGTTAGTGTGGTAGTTGTTATGTGTGTTTTTGTAGTTTATGTATTATGTTATTGTATCATGTAATTATATTTTTAATTTTAATCATCACATCACATTACAGTCATTAGACAGTGAGTTTGGCTACTATTTCTTTCCATATTCAGGTTAATGTGGTATTTTATATATTAATAGATAATTATGCATCATGATGTATTTGTTTTATTAATATATTAATTATATATAATAATTATCACAACACTTTATTCAAACATTAGACAGAACTAGTACAACTAAAACATTTTCCTTCCCGCCTTCAGGTTAATATAATTATGTTTTTGTTTATTAATATACTTTATTAAATATAATATTTTTTGGTTTATTTACTATATATTTATTTTATTAATATATTTATTGTATTTTATAATATAAAATATAATAAATATATTAATAAAATAAATATATAAACATCACGTCACATTACAGACATTTAGAATTTTCTTTTCCCTCCTTCAGTTTCCTGCAATCTGTTAACGTATTATTAATGTTGTATTTGGTAGTTACCATTGACAATCAAAAGTTCATCTAAATTATTCTCATTAGTGATTCTTTAAAATTATCCAAGCCCCTGCTGGAAATTTGCATGTTTGGACGCAGAAAGTTCACGGAGTGTTCATGTGGCATTGGCATGTGAGCGTTTTTTTTTTTTTTTTTTTTTTTGCTGAGCTACAAATCGCTCGTAATCAGCCATGGTGACATTTTGCGGCAATTACGCCCTTGCTGTTGACACTTTCCTGAGGAGTTTTTCAGACAAATTATGTCATTTGAACAATTTTGCAGTGGTTGTGGCGGCAAAGGTTTTACCATTAATCAGAGCTTTATTCTCCTCACTCAGTCACCTGTACCGGTTGCACATTATTCAGTTGTGCGTTTGCATTTTAATGTGAGCCTGCGCGTAATTATTTGTGTGTACAAGCCTCTTTTTAGGAGCTGTATGACTAGAATAGGCCCATGATGGACACTTTTGTTGAATCGCATTCACACTCTGAGATAAAAGGCCTTTTCTATATACGTACACCATATGTGAATTTTTAGGGAGATGGATTTATCCCAGATGATGGGCTAAATCTCTCATCCCCTCAAGCTCCATCCATCCTGTTTCACTGTCTCGCTATCTCTCACTCCCTTTCTTTGGGCATTTGTTTACTCGGCCTCCTAAGCAGATTGAGCATTTCCAGCATGTGTGCTCTTCTCTGGAGTTCTTGCACTTAGAGACTTAGACCGCAGACGGCAGGCCCACTTTAGTACTCAGTGTGGGGTCTTGGCTCCACTCTCGGTAGCTTCTATATGCTGCTGGAGGACTGTCAAAGAAGAGCTTCTCTCTGACCCTTATATCCGTGGAAGCTCTGCAGCTTTTTTTGCCAAAAACTACTAAAGGCTTTCCCCACTGATCTCCAAGAGAGATGGAGACTCTTTTCCCGTGCCACCTACAGGGATTTAAACTGTTTAATTCAGGTCGTAAGTTGGATTATTTAAGCAGTGTTATTTAAGCGTTTAAAAGCCTCCTCTGCATATTTATAGTCATAATTATGAACCTAATTATTAGTTTTGCACAAGTTATGGTTATGTCCACTAGCATTTCCAAGCCCACGCATTTGGGAGGCACAGTTGTAAAACCTCTCGTGCAGTTTAATGGAGTAAATTTATGCGCACATATCCAGCACTCTCTCTTCTACTATTTAAATAACAAACGTTCATCTGTGGCCTCTAAATGTCACATATTGGTGTCCTTATGGTGACTTACTAACACTTTTAATAATCAGATGCTTCCCTGTAGCTATATGCAGGGCTTGACATTAACTTTTTTGCTCACCAGCCACTGTGGCTAGTGGCTTTGGTTTTCACTCAGCATTTTCACTGGCCACAATTTTGACATCGATATCATAGGGAAATATAGATATTTGTTTTAATATTATCTCATACTTTGGCAGTAAGACCTGACGCACGGACCCATTATACTGTCTTATATAGCCAATATACTTGTCTTTATCTGCAAGCACTTCAGGTGTGAGCACAAAATCTGTGAGTAATATTGAATGAGTAAAATTATGCTCAGTATTATGCGCACCGAAATTCAAGCCCTGTAACACCAACAACATTCATCCAGATCAAATTAAACGAGTGAGTAAAGGGTCACGGGTTTGTGCTTCAATTCGCTGTTGGAGAGATGAGAGAACGCGCAACTGGTAACGTGTATCCCGCGGAAGAGTTTCAGATATTTCAGTATCGATAATTTGTATCGAAAAATCTATATTTTTGACAACGCTAGATTGCACTTATTTTATTATTTCAGATGCCTTTTTAAAAGACTACAAATGAAAAATGTACAGTAAATGATACAAAATTCAACCCGCCAAAGTTGGAGTGACTGCGTTACACGCCACTGCTGAAATCTACCCCCATTTGGTGGGTTGGTGGGTGTTAATGTCAAGCCCTGGCTATATGTGATGTGGTATATCATTATAGCTATATCACAAAGTCTCAGCTTTCAAATTGTCAATTTTATCATGAAATTAAAGCAAAAATGTCAATGGCCAAAACATGTACAGTAATTTGACGTGACTCTTACCTCAGGAAAGTTAGTGAGGAATGTCCATAGTTTGTAAGTTAGTTAACTTTTGAGTGTAGAATGTTGCTAAAATTATAGATATTAAATATATGCACAACATATGTATTACTGTATTTTTGTACTAAGCTGTCTTGTCTTGTCAAGAATTTAACTTACAAGAAAATGCTATTTCAGTCTTTCTACTTCAAAATTTCATGTTTAATTTTACATGTTACTTGCGGTTTCATTATTTTAATTAATTATTTGTGAAATGAAATTATAGCAATTTCTGAGTTAAAATTGTTTTAAAATGAACCCTACATCATATTTATTATCTTTTTACTTCTACAAAGGTTAAAAAATGTCTAAAATAGGCCCTTAAGAGTGTATTTTTTCATACAGTACATGCAAGTTCTTGGTGAAAACGACTCAAAAATGTCGGAGCAGGTCACACACAGTATTTCAGAGATTCCAGGCGGCTGCATGAATCTGTAGCGTGGGGGCACCGAGTCGAGAGTGAGGGTTTTTAGTGGTGCATGGACACACACACTTGGCCATGTGAGCAGACATAGATACTGCATGAAAGCTAATGCGCCAAAGCCCGGCCTGTCTATTGCACAGCACGGCGTATAAATCTACACTAAGCTCCCTTCCTCCTGCACACACATACACACGTCCGTTGCTGTCCGCGGAGATTGAAGCTGCAAACTGCTGACACATTGCCATGGAAATGATCCAAGAGCCTTGAAAAATAAGGGAAGAAACAAAATAAGCAAACACGCTAACAACAGATACCACAGCGCATGAAAAAACATTGTTTCCGCATCAAAGCATAGCCCTAGTTGTGCCACTTGTAATGACTTTTACAAGTTGAGTCTATGTGGCAGCCCCAGTTGGGTGTGTTACACGTGCATTTTTCAGGCATGGGGGATTCTCTCTCGGCTCAGGAAGATGCACGCCTTCCTGGATACTGAGGGGTTGAGATAGTTCTTTCCCATAGTTGACAGTACTTTGTCACAGAGGAGATGTGTAGTCGCATGCGATCAATAGCATAGTTGCAGAAAGAGGAATCCCACGGCATTCTCATTCACACAAAGAGAGAAAAACGTGCCAGGGGTTTCAACAATGGCACAAAGTTTGTGTCCTTTGTGTTATAGGGTTTGACAGTGTCCTGCTGAAAGTTTGAAATCAAGGCTAAAACACATGATCTGAATTGTATATAGTGTAAATGTGATGTCTATAGAAAAGGGCAGGTTAAGACCATGTTTTTGCTGAGTAGGACGTTTAAACAGTTTAAAAGTTGTTGGTCTTGGAACAATATGCAATCAGAGAAAAAAAATTGTTTATGGCATGTTGGGTGTTAAAAGTGTTTATGCCTATTTGTTAATAGGGATTTGTGGGCACAGTCATTTATTTAGACATTTTTTTATTATTATTTTGAAGTGAAATGTCAGACCCTTGAGGGGAAATGACCGCCTGAGGGAAGATGACCACCTGTGGTATGTTAGTGCTGATGTTTTTTATACTTTATTTTTACTTTATTATTTATTATGATTAATGGATTTTTTAATTTTCATTAAATCAATTCATATTTATAGTTCAATAATACATAATTCAAGTTTTTACATTTTGCTTACTCTTCCTGATTGGTGGTTTTAAGCCAAAGTAAGCTGCAATGTGAACCAGACCACATTGGAAATTTGATTGGTTGATATAATTTTTCTTCCAGGATTGTTCCTGTGACCTAGTTAATGTAATGTTAACTGAAGAGCAACCAAAAACACATAAGTTGATCTAATCCTCATATATTCCAAAATGACAGAACACAAAGCATCCTGGCTTGATCGCAGTCTCAGTGGAAACCAGCGAAACTAGCTTTGGTAAGCTGATTAATCTATCTCAATCAGTGGGATAGGAAGAATTCGTGCCCCCCGGTCCCCTTAGAGACCTCCCCGGCCCCTGTCGGCAATGTAACTGCTCCCCGGTGGTGGCAGTCTGCCTTTGATCTGTGCTAATCTAATTAACGGTTAAACATCAACACCTGTGCTCTTCAGCATAAGTGCTGCTGCCACGTCCCAGATGGGCTTTGATGGCCATGATGAAACACCTCCCTCCCTTCCCTTCTTCTTCCTCCTCCTCATCTCTTCAGCGGGTCTGGGTGTAATAGAGACTATTTCCTCCCCATTACTGGACTGTAATTGACAGCGATTAGTTTGTGGTTGGATGATGCGCTTGATTAGATTAGCCAGGCTCCTTTTTTCTGCTCTGTTTCATCAAACCCTGAAACCCCAACCTTGACCCCAATTAACCCCACACACGTCAGGAGATGCTGCATCTCTCCTGCTTATCATCAGCTCATTAATTTGGTTGATGAGTTTCTGTAAATACAGCCAGTGTTAGGTGTTTGTGCTACGAGTCTTTCATGTACTGCAAGGTGTCCTGAAAACTTTATCATTGGCATAAGTGCAGGATTGAACACTTTGAACACTTGTGGTTTAGTGGTGTGTGCACATGCTTTGTTGAGTGTGGCTCACATCCTCCTTACATCCTCTTCTTCCTTCCATTTCATGTCTTCTCTCTACTTTTGAATCTATAAAAGTGGTATAGCTTTTATCATGCAGTAATATTAATTATTACTCTGCACTTTTCATCAAAGCCTCTATGAATCTGTTTTGCAGTGCAAGATGTCCTGAAAAAGTTCAGCAGCATCATATTCGCAGGGGCATTAAGTCTACAGTCAGAGCCGTGGCTCACTAGGTAGTGAATTTGCTTATTAGGCTGAGGTGCTCATGCGGGTGATGCTTTCCTGATCCTCTTTTCCCCTCTTCTCCCCTTTATTTCAAATCTTCTCTTTATTTGACATCTATGTGTCCAAAATACATTTTAAAAAGACAATATCGTTTTTATAACCTGCTTAAAAGACAGCTTGCTGTGCACTCTTCTTCAAAGTCTGCAGCTAAAAATCTTTCTTGTAGTGCAAGGTGTCATGAAAACAGCATTATAGTTACAGGAATGTTGAAGGGATTGTGCACTTCAAACTTCTGTCATCTTTTTCTGACCCCCCTTCTTGTTCCAAATTGGCTTTTGGCCCTGTTTACATCTGTAATGTATTAAGATGTGTTTTGGTCGATTGGATTGGATTGCAAGTAGACGAGGAAGACATTCGGGTACAACGCCACCCTAAAAAAGTGATTTTCACTACTCCGATAGTGTATGATTGCAGAAAAAAATCTATATGTTTGTATTGAACTTTGATGAAGCAACATATTTTGTGTGAAAATTGTGTGACAGGGATATAAAAGAAGATTTTTTGACAAATGTCGGGAACTGTTTTTGACCATATAATGAAAGCCAAAAGCAACATTAGACTCCACTGGCTTTCATTGTATGGAGAAAAAAAAAAAGTCTATATTTTAAATATATATAAAATTACAAAAGAAGTAAGTCATACAGGTCTGGAATGACATGAGGGTGAGTAAATGATAACAATTGTTTTTTTGTTTTTGGTCAACTATCCTTTCTAAAGGTTTTCCATGAGGTTATTATGGGTGATGCAAGTTCACCACTGACTGATATCATTGCATCATATAATTTATGTACTCTCTAATTATCTTTTTATAAATGGTTATAAAATGGTTCTATACTTTAAAGTCCACAGTGTTTTGATCATCTGGCAAAATAATTAAAATTATTAATGCTATGCACAACCATTCAAAGTCTTAAATTCATGGTTTTAACCACATCTCTGTTATGGAAATACCTGTCTTAGTTCACAGCAACATCAGTGTGTGTGATATTAGGTGATTGCAACCAGGTTCTTTAGTTGACATCATCCCCTCTGTGTCTCTCCGGATGCCAGGATGTTGACTCAAGAGAGCCACGGGGCAGAACTTCTGTTTGAAATGTCAGAGGCAGGAAAGCACCAGAGATCAATCCGTGCCCATGTCATATGCGCACACAGAAACACACTCTAAATCGAGACAAAAGGACAACAGATGAGGGGGGAAAAAATAAATGAGGCTCCCCTCTGCCTCTTTCACTAGAGGCTGAACTCGCCTTTTGCGTGGACGCTGTGCGCCAACAGCAGCCTTTCTATTAAGAGTTATTTTTTATTTTATTTTTTTATTATGGATTGGCTTTGATCCTGGAACTATAATTGTTCAGCCACAGTTTGTTGTTTCGCACACTCACCTTTACAACTGTATTAGGGGCAGCACATAATACTTGCGCTGCAATGACAAGTATTTCCATACTCAGGACCGTTCAATGACTTCTCTATTAATATTCAAGCACTGCCTCAGACTATAATAAATTGGGTTATGTAATTAGCGGGAAACGATATCTTGGTGTGTATTTGCCAAAGGGAGAGGAGTCTTAGGAGCAAGCGACATCCTTCTGTGAGCCAGTGTGTGGCGAAATCTGAATAGCTTTCCAAATTGACATGCAACGCTCGGATGATCGTTAATCATAATTGGACACATATTTGCATATTGCAGTGTCACTGGCTTCGTCATTGGGATTGTTCATGCATTCGTGTTCATTTTTTAATGGCAATTAGTCTCCATCTCATGATTCATTTATAAAATACGGCTGGATTTTTGAGCTCCATTAGTGGACGTCCAATGTATCAAGCGACCAAGCGCAAAGAGATTCATCAGATATGACGGCTGTTTGCTGCTTTTAAGTCATCAGTGAATAGAGGGATGAGAGACATGCTGAAGGAGGCAACACATAAGAGTTTTGCAGGAACTTCTAAAACACTACGTAGCTGCACACGTGGCTTTGTGAGGAAAATGGTAAAAAAAAAGATGAAGCCCATTCAGCAGTGTTCATTCAGGTGTAGTGTGCAGTAAGCAAATTGGGCTGAATCTAGAAGTTGTTCCATGAAATCTCTGCAGGATTTGTGAAGTTTTTAAGCAACTTTTGTTGGAGGGAATGTCTTCCATTAAATGTGCTCTAAGCGATGTCACGCGTTTTTTAGGCCAAAACATTTTTTGTCACATCCAGCAAACATCTCCTCACTGTCCGCTAGCTGCCTGTCCCCTGAAACACACTTTTAAAAAAACGCGGCCTCTGTAGACAGCCCAGGCTCCACAAACGGCAAGAAAAACAAACTGGCCCAGCCTAGACCATGAAGCATAACAAACAGTGTTCCAGCCAATAACCGACAAGAACGATTTGGGGGTGGGGTTTGGGGGTTAGTGCGCGTGCACATGAAGGGGGGTGTGGGGAGTGGAGGAGAGAGAAGCATGAAGAGGGAAGTTAGCTAGAGGAGATATGTCCTAACAACGCCTAACGTTAAAATTGTATATTCTTGAGAATTTGGATATGGCCAACACACGACCAAAGAGACGACGTTCCGATGAACAAATAACAAAGAATAGGGAAAAGGAGAAGGAACGCGAAGTCCCGAATTTACATCGTAAAAGCGTTCAAAAGGTGGCGAGAACTCCGCCGGCAGAAGGGCTTCCAATCCGACATTCAGGAGGCTCTATTTTTACTGGACAGGTGGGTAAATCCAGTTTGGTTTTTCTAAATGGTTCATGATTGTTTCAGGAAGCACGGAAGGGAGGGGGAGGGGACGGGATGAGGAGGAGGGAGGGTCGGGCTAGCCTCTGTTTTGTTTGACAATACTTCGAACGTCAACAAGAAGTGACGTCACCCAACATCACTTAGAGCACCTTTAAGTGTAGCATTTTACAAATTACCAAATTTAAGATTAGCCTTTGGATATAATATAATATAATATAATTAGGGGTGTAACGGTTCACAAAATTCACGGTTCGGTTCGATACGATACACTTGTGTCACGGTTTGGTACGGTTCGGTTCGGTACGTTTTCCATAGGCAACAGCAAAAATAAATAAATGCCAGAGAAATTTCCTTGAATTAAATTTTTTTTTAATTATTATTTTATTTAATGAAACTAACATCATAAAGTATGATTTTTAATTTTTTTTTGCTTTTTTTACTGAGCAATAATGGAGCTATACTTGACTCTTCTTATGAGCATATAAAACAAAACAGCTCCTTGGACAAAATGAAATGTAATATTGTAGTAGTAGGCTAGTTATAAACAAAGGTTTATTTTAGTTCAGATTAACATTTGAGGGCAGCAATTGTATTCATAATGTCAAAATAAAACAGACGTAATGTTACTGACAAACTTCCATACCTTGCAGTTAGTGTTACTACAGCAAATCCATTCCACGGTGAATGTTGCTGATCTGTGGACACCGGCCAGTTCATTCATGGCACGATGTTTCTTCCTGGTTTCCACGTCAGCGCTGTTTGATCCGTTAATAACAGAGAAATGTGCATGTTTCTCACTAGATCTCGCAGCGATGTTATTACTTCAGTGGCGAATTCAAAAAGCATTTGAAATTCAAATGCTTTCTTTACTGGTCTGGATCTCTTAGCGCTGTGTGGTGTTGCTTGATCAGGCTCGCGCATAGGGCTCGCAAGTCCCGCTTCACAGGTCAAAACTGATAAACGGTCCACACAAACACAATAAGAGTAGCTCAGTTTCGTTCCTTACATTGCTTTTCCTGTTTGGTGTTGTGGTCGCGCCAGCCTCTATGAGCACGCTTGCCACCCGCGACGCGCCTTCATTTGAAATAACGAAATTTTGGTCGGCAGAAAAAATGGTCCAACGAACCGTTCGGTACGTAATGCGTACCGAATACCGAACCGAAAGCCTCGTACCGAACGGTTCGATACGAATACGCGTATCGTTACACCCCTAAATATAATGTAATGTAATGTAATGTAATATAATATAATATAATGTGGCGAGCAGTGGCTGTATGTAGAGCGCACAAAGACGAAGAATGTAAGGAAATAAAAAAGTAAATTTTGCACCCTAACAATGATACTTTACACAAAGGTGAGTCAAAAGTAGGTTCAGGAGTCCCAGAAACAGCCTCTAGCTATCTTAAGCCTTGGCATAATCATTTATCAAGTCTGGTGTGACCCACAACCCTGTTGCTTCTTGAATTTAAGTTTACTGAATTCTATTTACTCTTGTTTATAGTTATGAATTGACTACAAAGGCTCGCTGCAGGTGGCGTTTCTTGACTAAAATCACTGACGTTGGCTCAATTTCCAGCTCGCCACCTGACTGTCATGCATCCAACGCATCCCCAGCCAAATTCTTCACAAAACACCCTCATTTTATTTGCACCAGCACTTAGCCATCATCACATTTAGACAACTGTTACTGAGCATGCACATGGTGTTAGCTGGGGATTTCCAGGGGAGTAAATTTGTGATGTGTTCCTGGATGTGCAGTGTTCAGGCTGACTGGCATTGTGACTCCCCTCTGAGCTCAGTGGGATACAGAACAAAAGGCAATGTGCCATGATTCAGCAAGCTGCTCTGCCAGTCGGCTACTAATGTCTGTCTCACTTGGCCCGGACTGTAATGCAAACAGTTTGCCGAGATGAATGTGCAAATGTGAATTATTTGATTGTTAGATATCATCAGGACGACAACTAATGTAATTTATATAATCCTAAATGTAAAAATAATATCTTGCAACCATTAAAACTATTTGAACATTATGATAAAAGACAATAAAAAATGCTATAGACTTTAATATAGACTTTCAGTGATTTTATACCATCATACAGTATGTGCTGTACTGAAAACGGTATGCACAAAAAAAAACTGAATGACAAAATGCAAAATGGCTGCATAAAGTGAGAGAAAAGGGGGAAAATGGGGAAAATGGCAGATTTATTCAAGGTGTTGATGGCAATGAAAAAAAAATTTAATAAGAAAAATGGAAAAAGAGAAATGAGAATAACATTCCAGGGATTGAGTGGAAACCTGAACCCATATAACCATCCAGATTGCAATCATGTAGAGGTATTAAATCCGCCTGTGAAACGTACAGGAGACATTAGCATATCTACAACTTACACCAACTTAGTTAAAGCAATGTGAAAAAGCGCTTCAGATTGTGAAAGGTGTGAGAAAAACCAGCTGGGATAAAAGTGAAATACTGTAAGGAAGACGAAGACATGGCCAGCAGAAAGATAGAGACATTCCTTTATTAGACAGCTTTATTCATCATTTCAGCTGCTGCTTCTGTGGCTTTTGTATGGATCATTATGTTCTTGGGGAATGAAAGGTAGACCGGTGAATAGGCTGAGAGGTTAGGAAAGGCAGACAGTTTCTTTCAAAGCACTTGAGAGAACAAAAAGAGGCTACAGAAGCAGAATTATGACATCACATCCATTGAAGCGGACGAGGTGGTATCTCATTCTCTGGTCAGAGCCAGGGATATATTCCTGTGCATATATTTCCTTCCAAAGGCTATATTATTTAAGTCTTTAGACACTCTGGCCATGGGGAAAGCCTTGATCTATTATACAAGATGCTCTTGATTGAATTTAGTCTGATTCATAATGAGCATTACTGGATGGCCGACATGAAATGGATGTCATAGATAGAATCTAAAAAGACAGTCAAACTGGATCCGGCATGTTGAAATGATTGACGGAACTGGGGCGCAATACCAATTGTTATGCAACGTGAAGTTAATGTATTGCCTCATTTCACATTCACAGTCAGACCTGCGACGTTTCAACACTCTTACAGATTGTTTTAGCGGGTTTTGTATTTTTTGACCTTCAAAAGCATGCGGCGAGGTCACAGGTGCATCTCTGCGAAATATCTGAGCGAGAGATGGGAGACTCATTAAGATGTTGTCACGCTACGCGAAAGCTTCGCGCAAGTCTTTTGACGGCACCAAGATTTGATCTGCGCACACCTCCCTCTTATCCAGATGGGTTTCTCTTCTTTTTTTCAAGTCACAGGTCTGTGAAGTACCATCTGTTTATCAGCAGTAAATAAGTTCTGAGTCGTTCGTCAGTGACAGCCGTTCTAGCCGATCTCAGTCACCGGAAGCACTGCACTTCATGGTGGTTTAAAAAAAAAGAAAAGATTTCAGCATGATATGTCTGATGAGGTGTAAAGCTCGATCGTTGGTGGTATTAAACAGTGCACATCGGTAACTTCCATCTGCGTTTATTAGCATTTCTTATTCCACTTCCTGTGAATTATAAGCCGTTTGGGTTGATTCAAGTGTTGAATCACATCAACAACGTAGTTCTGAAGTGTCATGCCTGTTCAAATGTGTTCAGATGTTTGAGATTTTTAATCGCAGCTTTGTAACCAATTCTCAAAAAAAAGAAAGAATAATGCACGTCTACATTTGGTCAGTTTAGTCAATTGGACCAGACCATTGCTTTTAATATGAAATATGAAATATTTCCACATTCAACGATTCATTGGGTTTCTTTAAAGGTCCCATGACATGAAATTTCCACTTTCTGAGGTTTTTTAACATTAATATGAGTTCCCCTAGCCTGCATATGGTCCCCAAGTTTCTAAACATTTTAATCGGTGTAAATCGAGCTTTTGCTATTTTTCTCTGCCTTTGAGAAAATGGAAGCTCAACCGGGCTGATCTTGAATCTCCTCCTTATGACGTCATAAGGAGAAATGTTACCTCCCCTTTCTCTGCTTTGCCCGCCCAGAGAATATTTCTCGCCCATGAGAAAATGAGCTAGGAAGTAGAACGCGCACGCGCGATTTTAGTTTGTTCACGAGAGATATCATGGCTTTTGAGCGAGCGAAGCATAATAATTGCTCAATAATTGGATGTACAAATGAACATCAAATGGTCAATACAGAGCTGGGCTTGCTGAACGTCGGACAAGTAAGTCAACAAATTATATACAAGTGTGTTGCTTTACTGTTTATGGTTACCTAGCTTCTTACACGTAGAATGTCGCTGTCACATTAGCTATGCAGTTACTTGCGCTAATGTAAAGGTAGACAGCATCAAGTTACACACACTGTAACGCGAGTGTTGTACATTTCTTTGTTATTTGGATAACCGTTTTCCTGTTGGTTATATGGTGCGCGCGATATCCGCATTTCAAGATCGCAGAGCTTGATGTAATTGTAATAAGATAAAATACAGACGTTACAGATCTCTCATGAAAAGGCAACAGTAGGTTCGCGTTAGCTACATGATGATGATAACTGTAAACCATCCGAATAAATTACCGTATCCAGACATAATATTTTAAACTAACAATTCGGAAACGTCCTGCTGGAGCCGCTGAGTTGCAACTTCTTCATCCGTTGCTTCTCCATCTGGATCAGATTCTGGGTCAAACTGAAATGCTTGAACGACTGCGTGTCTTCGTGCCATTGCAATATATCCAACATAAACAAACATGCATGGTACCGTTGCGCAAGATGGTCAAGGCCACACCCACCCTCCACCTTGCGCTGCCTTTCTCCTCCTCATTAGTATTTAAAGCTACAGACACCGAAACGGCCCGTCAGAAGGAAGCTCATTCTGGGACTGGCTTGTAGTGGCTATAATTCTGCACCGAGGCTGAATTTTTGGAAAGAGATTTCAGATACAGTACTAGGGACCACTAAGGACTATATTAAAGCCTACAAAAAGTAGCATGTCATGGGACCTTTAAATGATGTGCCTCGGTTAAACAAACAAACGAAAAAAGTCACAACTTTTCTTTTTATTTGCAATATACTGTGGTTTTACACTTTATTAATTGCAGCTTTGTTAGAATGACATACCTCTGAGACACTATTTGAAGCCTGAGATAGCAAGAGTAATTTATACAGAGAGGCAATGCACCATGGGTAAATGACTGCAATGCAGGCCTCCTGGGCATTATGTGAAACAGATGGATGAGTTTTATTAAGCATGTGGTACTTAACACTGCGCTGAGTGGGATTTCAATAAAGGAAATAAATGTTTGCATTAACAGCACCTCCCTGTGTAATGTGCCATCATGGCTTTCCAGTAGGGTGACTTATTTTAACAAATGCTTGTTGTCTTGGATTTATGAATATTGCGCTTTTGGTCTAGAGAAGAAGGTTTATTTCTCATATGATGAGTAGGTGGTGTTTGATAGAGATGAAGCGGTTTCAATCACTCCGAAAATTTGTTTTGATGCATTATTTTGTATCATTTCTTTTGCGTCAGAGAAACCAGATGTCTATATAAAGCTTTTGTGCCCATTTCTTTAGCTTATGTATTATTCATGCAGTGATTGCAGGATATTTCTCCTGAAATAACCTTGGCTTCTCTCAAAACTTAATTTCAGGAATGTGTGTCTGTCTGCTGTCTTTCACAATCTCTAAAGAAAACTATGTAATACAAGTAAACTTTATAAGGAACATCTTGAAGAAAAATGCTGACAATGTAGGAATCTCTTCTGGTATCTCTCTTTCACCCAAGAACTTGTTTTTTCAATGCGGACTTGTAGCTCATAGTTGAAGAAAATAAACTCTTTTCCTTTGACACTCTCACTTTTAATTTAATGTTTGCCAAAATATATTTTATAGCATCCTTTGCCGCAACTGACATTTAAAAAAGAAATGTGTCTCACAAATGCTGATTTCATAGCTTTATGTATCCTAAATACACACAATTATATAATATTTTGGTAACACTTTACAATAAGGTACATCAGTTAATGTGTTTTCTAACATGAACTAACAATGAGAAATACATTTGTTACAGTATTTATTAATCTGTTAATGTTAGTTAATAAAAATACAGCTGTTCATGTTAGTTCACGATGCATTAACTAATGTTAACAAATGCAATCTTTGCTTTTAATAACATATTAGTACATTTTGAAATTAATATTAACCAAGATTAATAAATGCTGAGGAAGTATTGTTCATTCTTAGTTCATGTACTGTATAAGGAAGTTAACTAATGTTAACTGATGAACCTTATTGTAAAGTGTTACCAATTGTTTGTTTGTTTTTTATAATTTGAAATTTAAAATGTATAAGTATCAAAACCGCTTTCAAAGTAACTTTAAAGAAAAACGTCTCTTTTAATATAATCCACCATTGGGGGGAAAAAAGAGGCCAAAGTTGAAGGCCACACTCATATTTTTTTTTTTTTTTTACTTTCTCTCTTGACATTCCAGTTAAGGATGTGGCCTTGAAGGAAAGGTGGTGTGGGCGTTAATTGACATTTAGATGTCTTTCTTTCAGTATTACCTTTGAAAAGTGACTGAAACTTGACATTTCTTTAGACTAGCACCTGTCAGGGAGCATAAATGGTCTTGCATGAAGCCTTTATCATTGTTTCAGGACCATCCCTGAAGAAGGCCTTACACAAGAGTAAATGTAAATAAACAAAAGGATATTTTGGTCTCATAGATCACCGGTCAATCATGAGCAATAATGAACTTTTTGTAACGATTGACTTTAGCGTTCGAAATGTCAATGATGAACTGCCAGGCCCTTTTTAGGTGAAGCCGTGATTCAATACAATGATTGGTTAATTAGATCCTAATTGCTCCACTTTACCAGTTAATTTACAATGTAAGCACTCATTAAAAGTATGTGGTGCTTTTCATTGCATATTGACAGCTTCTAAGCAGCACTAAAGCAGTTGTAAAACAATGACTTTTTCTCCATTTAAGCCACTTAAGTTCTTATCACGGCTGTACTCCATCTGTCTTGAAGCTCTACTAACTGTTCACAACTATGTTCTTTTGTTTCCGCAGACTCTTCCAACCACGCAGTACGAGCTGGAGATTGTGGCGAAGGACATGGCAGGAAGTGAGGTGGGACTGACAGGAACTGCAACAGCCACCATCACCATCACAGACCGGAATGACCACGCACCTGAGTTCACACACTCAGTGGTAGGAGGAACCTATTTTGGGGCTTTTTTTCATCTCCCTCTTCATTTTGTCTTCCCTTCTTAAAGGACAAGTTCGGTATTTTACACTTAAAGCCCTGTTTACAGATCGTATCTGATGAAATAGAACGGTTAAGATTAAAATTTGGACACCTGCTCCTGTCCCGAGAATTTTAGGTTTATTTCGCTCGTGGTTTGCTTGCAATTGGCAAAGGTGCATTATCGCCACCAACTGGGCTGGAGTGTCTATTATTCAAGCTCTCAACGGAAGAATCACGGGTGTGACGCGTTTGGCAAAATAGGTCCACAAAAGCGAAATAAACCTAAAATTCTCGGGACAGGAGCATGTGTCCAAATTTTAATCTTAACCGTTCTATTTCATCAGATACGATCTGTAAACAGGGCTTTAAGTGTAAAATACCGAACTTGTCCTTTAAAATTATTGTTCATTGACAGTATGTGACCTTCTCCATAATTTTCAGTCGTTCTGACCCAGAAACGATGTACACAAAAATTTTAGCGTTCTAAAGATACAAGTGTTATATTTCTACACCAAACTGTAAATAATGGCTGTCATAAAATCTTGTTTTTTAGAAAGTTGCCTCTACCAATTCCAAACAATTTTTAGTTGTATTCCTGTGATGACAAAGCTGAATTTTCAACAGTCATTACTCCAGTCGCCAGCTTCACATGATCCTTCAGAAATTATTATAATATGCTGATTTGGGGCTCAAGAAGCATTTCTTATTATTTTCAATGTTGTTGTTCTGATATTTAGGTGGAAACCAATACATTTTCCTGCATTCATTGATTAATAGAAAGCATTTATTTGAAACAGAAAACTTTTGAAACGTCTTAAATGTCTTTACTGTCAGTTTTGTTCAATTTAATGCATCCTTGCTGAATTAATTATTAATTTCTTAAAAATAATCTTACTGATCCTATCTTTTTAACAGTAGTGTACATTAAATTATTAAGACATCAATAACGGGTTAAGTAAAATTTTAAAACATTTATATTGTTATTTATATATTAGATTACAGTATATATTTATATATATTTAACGCTATGCTCTTCTCTAAAGTACTGTTTCAAGTACATATTTTTCTGATATAATGTGAAAGCTGTTGTGTTATATAAAAAATAATACAAAAAATTTAATATTTTTTTCTTATTATGGCTCAAAATAATAGAGCATGTCACATATAGTCATTGTTTAAACATTGCAGGAGTGCTGTATTGACCAATCAGAATCCTGGATCATAACTCTCCATTTTGTAATTGAAAATGAACCCTTTGAACAGCTGACTATTGTACTTCATTCACTTTTGTTTGAAATGATTCATATCAGTTTGAAGCAGCTTAACACCTGCAGTCATCTACCATGAGGACAAACACTCAAGCTTCTCACTCCAGAAGGCCTTCACCAATCATTTCCAATTGTCAATCACTCAAGTCACACGTATACATACACAACCCCTCAATGCTCAGCCAGAGCCTCAGCTATTCATTCAGATACACTGACCTTGTGAGAAAAAGCCCCCCCATGCATCAATCACTTTAATCTCAGGTGCACTGCAGTGACAGCTGTGATTCACAAATACTCACACACAAAGGTGATGGACTGGGTTCCTTCTTGCTCGCTTATCCTCTGCGACCTCCTGTTTGCAGTCTAAAATGATTGTGTTTTAATACTCAGGGTCTGCCCGGGCAATGATGTTCTGTCCATGGATGGAGTGTATTGTTTATGCGTGTACTGTTGTAGTCATTGGTATTTCTGGACTTTTTTAGCTACACATTTTAGCTATAGGCCATAAAATACACATTAGTCACAAATAGAGGCCACCTATGCCATTCAGCAATATAAAACCCAGAGGGCAAGAAAACTGCACTTATGCTATGTGCAAACTTAAGCTGCATGTCCATTTGAGCCCACCTGTGATGAATTTGTCAGAAAATGCTACACTTGCACTTTGCTAGCCAGCGGAGAGAAAACAACTATGCCAGGCTGATGCAGAGACACTTATTTTGAGCTGTATGCGTTTTTAGAGGAAGTGTCCAGGACTGTTGTCATATTTTCAGAGACATTTTGTCCACCCTAACTTGGCCCATTCCCAAGATGCACTGCTGTGCCAGGGAGAGGGGCTTTCTGACTGGTTGATGTGGACACTCATTCGGGTTACTTAGAGTGTCTTTGACAAATTCTGCTGTTTTAGGTTGTTTACTGGAAATACTAATAAGATGAAAAGGCAAAGATTTTGCATAAAATTAATTGCTTTAAATTTCAGTAATTTCTCTAAAAACAATGTGATCTGCATATGGAACTAGCTCAGCTAACTATCATTAACTAGTGGGACTTATGTTAAAATCTGACAAGGAAGAACAAAAATGAGCATACATTACACAAGAGTATATACAGGCAAGAGTTCATTGTAAAACCAGTCACTCACGAATGGAGCAGAAACAAAGCAACCTTGTTGTCTGTTTTCAGGTCTTCCTGCTTAGGTCTATCCCGTGCATTTCCCTGAAAATAATTGCACACCTTAGAACGTTCATCAACCAGTCAGATTCAAGCATTCAACAGCCCCGTAGTATAATTGTACTATATTGTCATTTTATAATAATATTTCCAGAACCAAAAATAGAGGTTCAAATTATTTGCAAATTAATTGCAAATTCCTCTGCAAATTAATTGCAAATTCCTCTGCAAATTAATTTTATCTGCATAAAGAAAACAGATTTTAAATGAGCAGAGTATACCAGGTTCACCAACAGGAACAACGATCATCATAATGGCGACTACAAGATAAAACAATGTAATCGACATTAATTAGAGCTAGTACTTTAGATAGTGACATTTATGTGAGCATTTTTAAAAGTCTGTATTTCTATCTTTGTCCGGATGCCACTTTACCCCGCTCCTTAACGAGAAGTGTGTTTGTGTTTGGTGTGTTTTTAACAAGCACTTTCCATGATAATTTTTCTCCATTTACCAGTCTGACAGAGTCTGAACTGACTGCAGCACCTCCTCTTTGCACACGCTTGAAAAAATCTCTTGACTACACTGTGAAATTCAGCAGTAGGAAAGCCTGCTGTCTCCTCACAGGTGCCTTTTGAGTGCATGTCTTTGTTTTTGGCACAAGTCCACCCTATGGGACTAGAGAGCTGTAGTTGTGGATCAGCAGAATATCCCTTCCTCTTACAGGCCACTATATCTGACAGACCTCATTAAATATTCATGAACAAAAACTTTGAAAGTGGATCATTTTGAAATTTCAGTCCTTCTGAAAAATGTTTGCTGGTCTTAGCCAGCTGGCCTCCAGGTTAAACCACCCAAGCACCAGCCTGACCAGGCTCGGAGACTATGTTAAACTACTGTAGCTAAGACCAGCAAACCAGCGTGGGCTATGTCTTTTGGGAGACAACCTGAGGATTTAAAGGGATAGCTCAGCCCCAAAAAAAAATTTATTCTGTATTCTTCATTTACTTACCCTCATTCCGTTCAAACCTGTAAGACTTACTTTCTTCTGTAGATTATAGAATACATTTTGAGAAATGTCTGTGTTTTTTGTCCATACAATGGGTATCAGTTGACACAAAGGTGAATAATGATCATCATTTTAATATTTGGCCATAACCATCTCTGTTTGCTGTGTCACTTCCTTATCAAATTCTAAATAAACTCCATTTTATATTACATGTATTTGGCCTATTTATACTGTGCATACTGCTTCACCATTTACCATTCTACGATAAAGCCTAGATTGCTACTTTCCCCAGAAGTGAGATAATACTTCCTTATCTCTCACAAATTTTGCAAAAGAGCAAAAGAAACTTCAGAAACTCTTAATAGAATTTATAGAAGAAACAAGCGAAGAAAAACATGCCACCTTCTCACATTTCCTCATTTTTCCTTAATTAGCAGATGTTTCACTTTATGAAATCACAGGCTGATATTTACACTCATTGGGTCTCATTCATGAAACATTTGTAAATATACGAGTAAATATGTGAGTGATTTGCGCGTAAAGAGACCTTCCCGAAAACTCTTATCCTGATTCACAAATACTTCGTAAACGTCAGATGTGATATTGAAATGTGTGTGTGTGTGTGTGTGTGTGTGTGTGTGTGTGTGTGTGTGTGTGTGTGTTAATGAATTCCAATCAGTCGTAAATGGGACGCGCGTGCACGCTCATTCTCAATTACCATAAATCCCGCCCATTAAATCCGACTGACAACTATATATGGCATCATATTATGACACCAAACGAAGGATTTCAACATGTCTTCTCAAAAGCGAATGAAAAAGAGAAATTTCTCAGATGCAGAAATTGAAGTTTTATTATCAGAAGTTCATTCAAAACGCCACATCTTATTTTCAAGCGTACATAGTGGCGTATCAGGTCCTAAAAACAAGGAAGCTTGGCAGCATATACAGATGCAGTTAATGGAGTTTCATCTGTTAATCGAACAGTCCCAGAAGTGAAAAGAAAATGGTTCGACATGAAGCTTGACTGCAACACTTGTGACTTGCGGACTTGTGTTCCGTTTGCAGATGCTATTACTGGCTCTCATAATAAAAGTAAAAAGAAAAACCGTATGTAATTGCTATATATAATATTTTTTTCAAAATGCTGTGTAAATATGTACCCGATTAAGGTGAATTAAAATGCAGCCTTATTAATGAGCAAAACGTTCGGATGTTGAACGCACAATTTACGCGTGGCTGGGAGCAGGTGTAGATTTCTTTCGTACCAACTAACATTTGGAAAATACGAACATTTTAATGAATCCGAAAATTTACGCCAGAACCACTTTACACACGATTTACACAAAAATTCGTTCTGCTCGTGTTTCATGAATGAGACCCATTGCATAGTCTTCCTCAGAAAGATTTTGTGTATACTGTATGATCATATGCACAGTTTATCATTTCTAGTCATTTATTGTCATTAACTGGTCCAGTCAGATCTAGAGGAATGGATGCATTTACATTTAGTAGGGTTGTAGCATCTCTACTTAAATGTGAATCCACCCTTTAGCTCACTGTGTTATAAAACCAATACAACTCTTAATTAAAACTAGCAAGCCTACACAGTGAAGCTGTATTATTTATTTGCATCAGCAACAGAGCCTCACAGAGATCTTTCATTCAATATCTGGTTCTTTATGTTGTAAATTGCTCATCACAGTGAAAATCAATTGGAATTTAAACTACAGCACTGAGATCATATCCTCAAATGAACCTGAAGATCAAGGAACGTTCAAATCTGAACCTCTTGTTGCACATCGACAAACCGCCTGGCCTCCCCTAAGCAGCACAGCTGAGCGCGGCAGAGCTATATTGTTTTTCCTTTGACCTCAATCCATTTCATGTATTTAACATCCGAGCCACCATTGAACATTAGTCTTTTAAAAATAAATGTCTGCCGTGTGTGCCAAGGGAATTATTGTATGCCCAGAGATAATTCTAGGCCTCGGCCAATGTATGGGGTCACGTAACTGTGTCCCGCAGCGGGAGTATTATTAGGATAATTGCAGACCTATCCATGCTCCCTCTATTATCTCTGTCTCCCCGGGTCCCTCTGACTCCTGTTTCCAGTTTCGGGATCTTGGAGCTGTGGAGGGAGAGACCAGAGGCTGTGGTAGTTGCCGCAGGTGGTATGTACATGCCCGCCCGCCCACCCACTGGCACTTTGTGATAACTGGCATGTATTTCCGATGAACCTCTTCCAAGTGTTGCAGCAGCCACTGATCCGGCTTATCACGCCTGTCACTCAAGGGAAGTGACAGCTTATCTGAGCTGCCTCTCTCCCCTGCATTGACAGCACGGCACTGCCTCCGTCAAAATGCTAATGACATCAACTTTGATGGCTACAAGTCCGCAACATGATTGTAACAAAAGTCGGGTGTACTTTGGGGGTCGACTCTGATTTGATGGATGTTCTTATTTCAATGGCCAATTGACTTTTTACAAGGCTTTTACAAGGGCTCCAGGCTGACATTTAAGAGCAGTGGCACTGGTTCCACCAAGTTCAACAGATGATTTGGTAGCACCAGGGTGGCAGATAGCACCAGGGTGACAAATCAGTTAATATTGCTACATATTTTTTCTCTTGGAAAGGAATATTTGACAGCAGCTTGTATTGACGGTAGCACTAGCTTGAGTTGGGATACGGATGCACAGTAAATACATTTTCATGTACAAAAACAGTAAAAATAAATAACAGCCACATTTTTATAGGTTTAAATTTAAATATGCAGTCAGAATTAAGAATCTACTCTTATTAAAATCAACCATTGGTTTACCATTGTATTGTGAAAACCACAGGTACCACGCATGGCACCTCACTACCTTTCTTACATCTCACAGACATGCTCAGGATGATAAAAAAAAAAAGAATACTACTACTCAGTGTGATTAGCTTTGTTCCAAAGTCTAGTGAACTCCCTATGTAGGCTGTCAATCTCAGAATAATTAAACTGCATTCTGAGATATCTTGTTTTGGCCAAATTTTAGGGCAAAGTTTCATGTATGCTTTACAGAGAAGACGATACCAGAGTGCAAAAAGCTCAGTGAAATAAAAAGAAGAAATCCAACCAATGGTGGATGAGGTGAGAGAAGTTCCCATTTATACCAAAAGGACGTAGACAATAAAGCATCTTATCTGGGTTTAGAACAGAACCAAGGGATCTGTTGGACCCACTGATCTATAGAATGACTGGATAGCTCATGACGTTCTAAACTGCCAGCAGGCAGTGAAGCCACCGGAAGTGTTCGAGCGGCCATCTTATGATTCCCTACCGGCAGAGGGCTCCAACGGCTGTTATACAGAGATTGGTAGCTCCGGCGGCACTTTTAAGATGACCCGCTGTGCAGCATACAAGTGTAAAACGACGTTCACAAAATGATGTAGAAAAACTGCCCACAGGTTGTAATTCAAGCCCTATAAGTAGTCATTTATATGCACAATTGTCGCTATTCCCGTGTTGTTTTCTCTGAGGCAAGAGTAATGCTTCCTCAAAAAAATAAAAATAAAAATAAAAGTCACCAGTAGCCTATAAGAAACCTCAGAGCAGCAATAATCACAATTAAGTGTCCAATAGCGACACCATTTGACAGCTTCAAAAGAGCTTTGTGCAGAGTCCGTTTACCGTTACTTACATTAACCCATACAATTTGTATTATGCATTTCCTGAACATGTACTTGCTATCTAATCAAACACTTTATTTGAACAAACTACTGATCTATAAAACACAATCAGAAAGAGCTATATTTTAAGAACACATATACAAGGAATTTTTCTTCAGTGACAAATCTTTCATTGTTTTATTTGACTGTTAAATTTGTTTATCTGCCATTTGAAGTTGAACAGCTCTAATCACGTGATGTTCAAAAACTGTCAAAATATGTGCTTAATGTTGTGGAAATAAAAACTTGATTTGGCTTTTGTGTACAACACATCTGCAAAAGGTAAACAGATCATTGCTTAGTAAAGTTTATTAGATTAAGTCATTTTTGGTAGTATCAGAGAAGGCTTATTGTCAATATAAATTCTAATACAAGAGGAACACAAACCTTGTTTTCTAGGAACAGACCAACAGAAAGGTCCCTGTATTAAGGGACACACAGTTGGACAGCAGTGAGGACACCTCTGACACTACAACTGATAATCCTATTCACGCTCCTACAACAAATGAGCACAGCTACTGCTTTGCCAGTCCAAAGACCCTCACCAGAAGGCTGATTAAAGCAATTAAAACAATCAACGATCACAAAAAGAAATCCAGAATGTACAATAAAAAAAAAAAATTCAAACCTGCAGAATATCATTCAGTCTCTCAGGGAATCTCAGTTATTGTCAGAGAATGGAGCATTCATGCTTGAAAACTGTCCTGATGTGCCATTAGAAATCCCGAAGAGAGAAAAATGTGGTAAACCACCTAGCCCCATTGCACTTACACTGCAATTCTATTCAGCTAAGGCCTACAAGCATGTCAGGGAGACCTTCAACATTGGGTTTACCTCACCCATCAACAATAAGGTGGTACAGCGGCACTGGAGGAGATCCTGGATTCGGTGAAGAGGTACTAACCTCTCTCCAAGCTAAATCAGCAGCAGCACAGGCCAAGGGACAGGAGACACTCTGTGCACTAATGATGGATGAAATGTCCATTATGAAGCACATTGAATGGGATGGCAAAAGAATGACTGGTTATGTAGACATTGGCACAAAAATAACAAATGAAGGCATACCAATGGCAACAGAGGTACTTGGATTGATGGCTGTCTGCATCCATGACCACTGGAAAGCTCCAGTGGCATATTTTTTAACACATGGAATGGAATCAGAGAGCAAGCCTGACAAGCCCTGCCTCTGGTGCGGCAATGCATCCATAAATTGTCAGATGTGGGAGTGAGGGTGGTATCCCTGACTTGTGATGGTCCATCAACACATTTTTCCATGCTCAAGGACCTTAGAGCAGACTTGCATTTCACAAACCTGAACCCCAGTTTCCCAGATCCATCGCACAGCCACAAAAGGATCCATGCCATCTTAGATGTCTGTCATATGCTAAAGCTGGTAAGCAACACCTTGGGGCCCTGTGGCATTATTGTAGATCCCTGTGAAAAGAGCATAAAATGGGAATACATCAAGTCTTTACACAGACTGCAAAAGGACTAAGGGCTACATCTAGGCAACAAACTGAGATCAGCTCATATAGATTGGCAAAGTAAAAAAATGAAGGTAAACCTTGCTGCACAGACCTTGCTGGCGCTTAGTCAGTGTGGTAGATCCCCTCCGGTTCTGCGAGCGACACCTGCAGCTCCCCCAGTTTGCTGGCTGTGAGCCAACTTGTAAATTCCTGGAGACATTCAACTGCCTTTTTGATCTGATGAATTCCAGAAATCCCATCGCCAGGGGATTTAAAAGTCCCCTGAGGCCCGTTAATGAAACACCAACATGGCCTTCTTAATGGAAGCTTACAGTTACATTAGTGGATTGAAAGAGCCAGGCATTAACGGACGACCCCTTGTTGAAACAGGCAAGACAACTGCATTCCTTGGCTTCCTGGTGGCAATAAAAAGTTTTAAACTATTATATGACATGTATATGACTGACATCACAGTTACAATATCTGCTGACCTACAAATTTTGCCAGGACCACCTTGAGCTGTTTTTTTGCTGCCATTCGCTCAGCCAATGGATGCAACAACAATCCCACAGCGAGGCAGTTCAAGTCAGCATTCAAAAGAATGGTAGTGAGACATGCCATCAAAGCCAGTGGCAACTACTCTCCACTGGACAGCACAGTGGTACTGGAGGCAACACCTTCTGATATGTTGTCATTTCGGCGAAGCGACATGCAACCCGAAGCAGAAGAGAACACGGAAACAAATACCACCGCAAGCCTTCCCAGTCTGTCCATGTTTAAAGAGGCTGTGGTCGGATACATAGCTGGCTTCGTAGTCAGAACAGCTACGAAGAAGATTCACTGCCCTACCTGTTTATCAGGACTCAGTGTAGAGAGCTCTTTCCATGATGAGTTTGGACACACCCTCATCAACATGAAGTCCCGAGGTGGACTTATCAGACCATCAGACAGTGTCCTAAAAATCTGCAAAACAGCTGAGAGGTGTATTCAACAGCACTTACTCACAAGGCACATCTCAGAATTGGACAGCAAATTTAAAACCAGGCTATCCACACAGGTTCTGGAACTCCATGGTGGCTCTGCATTTAAGGAACTTGAGACATGTTCAACTTAGAACCATACAACAATCATATTTTCCTTCTCATTGAGTACATTGCAGACAGCTACACCAACATCAGGCTCCACTTCCTTGCAAAGGAAACATCTGCTGCATCACACTGCAAACGGCTGCGTAAAACTCTGGGCAAGCTTGTTCTGCACTAAAATCAATAAGATAAAGAACAGTTTCAATTTCCACCAATCTTTGCCGGCATGAATTCACTGAAGATTAAAAACAATTAAACCTCTAATTTTAAACCTTGACCATGTTGCCAGTTTAGTTAACGTTTTGGGGTTTTAACTAGCTATACCACTGATCTTAGGCTACACGGAAGTCCCATAAGTGAATAACGAACACTGGACACACAAATTAAATATTATATTTTAAACATGTATTTTAACGAGGAGGAAAGCTGCTTTTTCTTCTTCATTCAAAGGGCAAATCACAAAATAAAACACTTCATTACTGCCACCTGCTAGCCACCAGTATCAAAGCAATTTTTAAATAAGCAGGAAAAATTTCCGACTTTAAACAAATACCTATTTAAATGCTTAGGATGTTTGCATTGTAAGAATACAGGGAGACTTTAGATTTAAAAACGGTGTCTCGTTAGGCAATGTTTTCTCAGTCAAATCATAAAATTTCCTATTGATTCAATAGAACGCGTGAGCTCACTAGGCAATACCAATATGGTGGCGCAGTGGCTTCACTGTTTATGACGTCATGAGCTATCCAGTCATTATATAGATCAGTGGTTGGACCATATGCAGTAATTGGGCTGAAGTCATTTTGACTATGATGGTTCTTGACCTAGGAAAGAGGAAAATAAGGATGGGCTGGTCAAGATGTTCCCTATCACTCCTACATGTTGCTTTTACATTTTGTCCATTGTGTGCAAATAGAGCCGTAGTTCGCTCAATATTTTTATGGATTGAATCATTTTGACTCCCACTTGATTTTCTCAGTAAATGATTGACCTTTTGGTTCTGCAAATATTCCTTCTTCATTATTTATCTTAGCAACCTTTCCCACTCTCCTGTAAAAAAAATTTCCCTCCAATAAGAGGACAGATAACATTTCCGGATGCCAATTTGTGAAGTGAAAACAATGTGGTTAACAGCATTAGAAAATCAGTTTTAGCCTTCATATTATCCATGATTTTAAATTATTACCCATCCCCTACTGTCCCCAGACCCCATTTCAGGTACCCCATGTCTGGTGTAGCTCAATTCCTTCAGCTACACCAGCAATTATTGATGGTCATGGAATCTTATTTATGGATTTTGTACTGTTTCTTGCTCTATGTCTTAAAGTTTCTGAGCAGAATATTGAGTCTCAAATTTATATCTCACTGGGCTGAATGAAAAGTAATTTCCAAAAATGACTTTCGGTTTCATTGACATCTGCGTACAGACATTTTGGAATAATAATAATAATAATTACTATTAGTCTTCAGTGTCACATCATCCTTCAGAAATTGGTGACAAATCAGCATATTGGAATGATTTCTGAGGGATCATGTGAAACTGAAGACTGGAGGAGTGATGCTGAAAATTCAGCTTTGCCATTACAGGATTCAATTTCATTTTAAATTATATTCAAATAGAAAATGGTTATTTTAAATTGTAATACTATTCTACAATATTACAATATTTTTTTATCAAATAAATTAAGCTTTGGTGAGCATAATAGGATTTGTTTTCTCAAAAATGTTAAAATCATCACTTATTTGAAACTTTTGACCAGTAGATGTGAATGCTTAAATCAAAGGGGAAAGTGTAAATGTGTATGTGTGGTGTGCATTGCAATAACATGTCTTAAATGAAACATATTTCTTTGTCCTTGACAAAGGCACATATATTGAAATGTCAAATAAAAAGAATTACCCATGACAATTCTTCTCCCAAAAATAGGTGACTATATTTGCTGCCTGATGCTAAGTAATCATGAAGGGCACTTTCAGACCCACAGTAGCACTTCTAATTATGATAATACTTCAAAAACACAGATTTTCAAAGGAATGTTCCACTTATTGTCTATGGAGACTCTGAGAGACACTCTAAAATATAATCAGGCCTAGAAAACACATGCATATTTGTAGAATAAACTACAGTGGCTGACGGTCCACAGTCTGGAAATTAAAGTACATGCTGTACATTGATAACACATAACCTTTCTTAATACATTTTATTCAATACCAACAGATCAGTCAAGTATGAGTAACAGTTCAGGTGCTAGTTTTTATGTATAGAATGTATATCCATGTAAATTCATGTTTGAACTGCTCATCTGTTAAGCACCAAATCATTTTTGTTAATGTTATATGAAGTTTTATCTATGTAAGTTTTAGATATTTAATATTAATATCAAAGCACCATTATACATTGTTTTTCAAAGAAAATTAATAGGATAGCCTTTCAATTAGAACTTAAATTAATTTACTCAGAATATGCTAACATGGCATATCAAGAAAAGGAAAGCAGCTTCTAACACTGTGTAATCATTTATCAAATCTGCAAAGTCATTGCAGCATATTTAGCATGCATTAATATAAATTAATGTTTCTCGGCAGTGTGTATAACAGGACTGAGCAGTCTTTCCGTTTGTATAATGAAAAAGAAAACACTAGGCCACATTATAGTTGTTTAGCATATTTCAAATTATGCAAATATTTTCTTTGGTATCTCTTAATTTGCATTTCTGCGTTTTAAATTGTTTACAAATCAACATGTTTGTCTCACAATGTACCAGATAGCTTTGCAGCTTGTTAGTTTTCGGCATGTTTATGCATTTATGATTTTGCTCATCATGAGCTGCAGTTATACTGCATCTGTTGCCATCTATATGTCATTTTCATATCCATCAAGAACAGACGTATTCATTTGTGGGATGATGACTTGATCATGCCCTCATTTGTCACTCAGTATGAGCTTGAGTAGCTACTAGTATACATCAGTTTAGTAAGAGATTTAAGATCAACTGTTGTACATTGTCCTACTACTATATAGACAGATTAAATTGGTATTTTTAAGGTAGTGAAACAAGTGGTTCTAGTGACATAGGTGAGATATGACATTCAGGATTATTCAGGCTCAATTTAAGCATTGTATACAGAGTAGAAATGACATCCTTCCTTTCTACAACACATCTAGTACAACACAATGTTCTTGTACAACAGTAATATACACTACTGAGAGAGTAAGAGAGTGAAAGATTTATTAAGTATAATTTTCAATTAGCGGATATTAGCATGTTTACAGTTCTGTTGTGGAGGCAAAGTCAGAGCTAGTGATGTGAGATGTGGGTGTTTGCTTTCATTCGTCTCATGGCTTTTATTATTTGTTTCAAGGAGAGCATTGAATGGTAGTTATACCTGAAAGCATTCTACTCAATATTTTAAATCAATACAGTTGTGCCGAAATTCTTATTGTTTGAGACTTTTAGTTACATACGTAACTCTCATACATTTATGGATTGAACATTCTGCTCTAATTGGGGCTAAGAAAGTGTTTGTAAAAAAAACAAAAACAACAAGAGCAAAACTCTATAGCAGAATCACAGCAGAATCAAAAAGGCAGTGAACAATATTATCAGCTATATCTTTATAAAGTTTAAAAGACCATTGATGAGCCTGTCAATTATGCTGCTCAAACTCACTTTAAACTCACCTGTTCTGATTGTATAGCTTTAATTGATACAATTTGATTGTAATTATACAGACATCCAGTTGTATAATGCTACACACAGGGGTCGGGAACTGTGCTGACTTGTTGTTTATATGGCAATGTAGTTCTTTTAAAAAATATGAATAGATGAAATTGGTTTGTTTTAATATTGTTGTTTAATATATAAAGGTAAATTATTGATTTTTCATTAAAGAGTCATTAACATGTGCAAACACATTTTTTGCAAGAAATATTTTACATTTATCTATTACTGAATTTATCTCATAATTTGTTATTGCATTTGTTACTTTCCAAGTATTATTATATAAAATGCCTTTGAGATTAATTCACTTTGATTTTGGCACACTGACATATAGCTTCATTACATCTGTTGTAAAAAAAAAAATATATATATATATATTTTATTATTATTATTATTTTTTTATTTTTTTTAATAAATTGGACTGTCACACACCATTACACTTGTACATTTAGTTTATACCCAGTCAAATTATAACTCTAAACAAATGAATAAATGTTTCAAGATAAACAGAATTGCAGGTTTAAATGCTTGAAATTTTAGTCATGTTAATTAACTGCAACAAATCAAGTGAAACTGAATGATGTGGGTATGATTATCTTTATATTTATATATACCACATACCAAAATAAATGACATTTTACCAAACGTCCAATAAGACAACAGATAGCAGTTTGGTGGTAGTAGTAGTTAGTAGATCATATTCCCACGTGTACAGTTTTAATGATTTTCTTTCTTTCTTTCTTTCTTTCTTTCTTTCTTTCTTTCTTTCTTTCTTTCTTTCTTTCTTTCTTTCTTTCTTTCTTTCTTTCTTTCTTTCTTTCTTTCTTTCTTTCTTTCTTTCTTTCTTTCTTTCTTTCTTTCTTTCTTTCTTTCTTTCTTTCCAGCATTGACACTTTCCAAACTTATTCAAATTGTTAAATACTGAAGCATTCTCAGTTGTTTTTACTGTGACAAACTGCATCCCATATGGATTTAACACAAGTCTGTTCTCTTAATACATAATAATTCCATCTTACATGGGACGTTTGGCAACCCTAAATGTAAGACTACAAGTCATAACTTCAAGATACTTTTATGATTCCCATCTGTCCTGTGAAATCCAGCTGGTAATTAATGGACCACAGATACCTACAACTAGTTCACATGTCCCCATAAATAAAATCAGTTTGTGAACAGTCAGGGATTTCATTACATCTCAGGGGATGCAGTGATATATATATCGTCATGACATCATCAGACTGATAGTGTCCTTAAGGATGAAGAAATGTGTCAGTTATAGAAATTGCTAGATAGCAAGATGTCAGGCATTCAGACAAGGCTGTTATCTGTATGTAATATGTTTTCTTGCAAAGCTGTCATATAGGTAAGGGATGCACTTAGGCTTCATTACAGTTTGTATATTATCCATCATTACTTGTATGTAAAATTAGAATTATAGCATCCAAAATTATAGTACTTAAAATAGTATGATGTGCTTAAGGTGCGTAGATGGTGTACTGAGTATGAATGTAAAAAAAATATTTAAAAAATTTGAATCTAAGGGTACGTTTACACGACAACGATATGCTTAAACCGGAGATGTTTTTGATAAGATGTTCAGACGACACCATTGATAAAAGTGATGTGACATGATGATCATGGTGATGTAATGAAGTATTATGCCACAATACTGATGTACTGTATTTTAAAACATGCAAAAAAAAATTGTACATTCCCATCGCCAGCCAAGTGCATACTTATAATGCATGGCAGAAGAAAACAAATTAGGATGCAGCACTTCATTTTGTGGGTTTGGCATTTAGTTTAGCGCTTAGTTCCATCACTGCTCTCACACACCTGTCTGTAATTTTCAAGTGAGCCCAAGACATTGATTAACAGGTTCAGGTGTGTTTGATTAGAGTTGGATCTAAACTCTGAAGAAAGGAAAATCTCCATAAGCAGGATTGAACTCCCTCGGCTAGTGCAATATGCTTAATTAAATGATGTCTACACTATTTATTATTCCACATATATTTTCTCTGATTAAAAAAGGAAGATGGCAGGTTTACAGTGCATTGTATTGACATTAACATAATTCTTTAATTATTGTTATTTTATTTTAAATAATTAACATAAGACCTGAAACCAAGCTACTATCTACGAAAGCTTGATTTCATGCATCGCTGATTTCCAAAATGCTGTCACGACGGAGCAACAGTTTGCACTTACATCCTCTCTTTAAAGTGATAGTTCAACCAAAAATGAAATTTGTTACCATTTATTCACCCTCATGACATTCCGTATTTTAGGGAACACAAAAGAAGATTTTTTGAAGAATGTTTCAAGCATTTTTGAGAGTTTCTAAATATTTTATTTTGTGTTTCACAAAAGAAAGATAGTCGTACAGGCGTGGAATGACATGAGAACGAATTTAATGACAGAATTTTCATTTTGCCGTGAGTTATTCCTTTAAAATATTTTACCATATTCAGATCCATTCTTCAGACTTTCCCTTACAATCAGATTCTGACGAAATAACTGACACCTTATGAAGGGCCGTCAGACTGTGAAACGTCTCAGTCTGTCACTCTGAGAGGCTGTGAAGAGAAAGACTATGAGTGAGGTTTCCTGTGGCATAAAAGGCACCTGTATTGTCATCCACGGGCACATCAGGAGAGACCCTTCACATGACTCTTGTTCTCTGAAGCCTTTTGGAGTGCCTTTCACCTCGAAAGCTATCCAAGTTTGGCTGCACTTTGAAAGTGTTATTTTCAAGAATCTCGTTAAGCTGTGAAAACAGCATGCAGCTTTTTTCTTCACATTCCCAGCTTGAGATGTGCAATTTGAGACTTGTAAGTCGGGCAGAGTATCTCGAAAGGTCATGAATGTTGATTTGATTCCTCGAACAGATGTCAAGACGAAGGGGGGGTTACAGTATCAGGTGTGAATTTTCTGAGCTATTTGTCACTAATGCAGTAGCGCAGCTCAAAACGAAACTCCAATAATGCCGTCACACTGCGCTACATTACTGGTAATGAATGGCATGCCAAATAATCCAAGTCATTCTTGGCTTCCGGGTGTCACCGCACCGGCAGCTCTGTAGGAAGTGATTTATCTCGCTTTGGCCACACTCTCTCTCTCTTTGCCCTGTGTTCTGTTGCTGGGGGGCTTCAACTAGGCGACATCTACCTCACACACACAAATCCACCCTGTCCTCTCAGTTTTGAGGTCTAGCCTCGGGTTGATAACTTCCCCGTTTGTCACACTGCTGGTTGCTTTGTGAACTCGAAGGGATTGGGGTCTTATCAGTGGTATGGCAGGGCCAGGGTATCAGCAGCCAACAAAGATTGAATACATCCATCTGACCGCTTCACTGCTCCAGATGATTAAATGGAACACGAGCGGTCAGCGAAGTGAAGATGCGGAGCGTGAGGCTGTGCGGATGCATTCGTGTCCCTCTGTAAACATTTGTTTAATTGTTTATTCCACACATGATCAAATCTTGGTTGATAGCGGGAGAGTATCTCCCGCCGCTGTGATTTTGACAGTGATACACCTGCAGGGCTCACTGTAGACACAAGGCTCTCATTGGAGCTGAAGTAAAATGTAAGTGATGTAATCGCTTCATGGCCTTCAGCAGACGGGTACAATCACATCTCCTTTGAGGCACACAGGTTTTAGGGACTGGTTTTAAGGCCTGTGTTTCAGAAATAAAACAATGAAATGGAGATCTATTTTCAGGAAAGGATAAAGCATGGCTTATATGTGAGGCCAATTCCAACTCTCTCTTTCTCTCTCTCTCTCTCTCTCTCTCTCTCTCTCGCTCTCTCTTTCTCTCTCTCGTAAGGAACAAAATCACTGGGTTCTGTCTTTAAACTACTGAAGAAGTTATTCTTATTGGGAGATGGGCCTTTACAAATGAAAAATCTATATTTTCAGGTGTAATAAAATGACTGAGGCTAAAAGTCTTTGATTGCATCTACTGCCTGATGTGTCTACAGCAGATTGTGAAAAAAGAACATTTTCAATGTGGTCTTACGCTTTTAGGCTAAATGGCCTAGGCAAGGCAAGGCAAGTTTATTTATATAGCACATTTCATACACAATGGCAATTCAAATTGCTTTACATAGAAGAAATTAAAATAATTAAAAGAAATAAGAATAATTAAAACAGTTTACAGGAATAAAATAAAATACAGTACATACAAACAGTCGGACGAACAGTGGCACAGTGCTCATTCAGTAAATGCATAGCTAAACATAAGTGTTTTGAGTCTGGATTTGAATGTGACTACTGTAGGAGCACGTCTGATCTCTTCTGGAAGCTGGTTACAGCTGCGGCTGGCATAAAAAGTGCCTATTGTATAGTTAGAGTATGATTAAAAACAGAAAACAATAAAATGCCAAGAAAACAAATCATACTATAAATCATATTAAGTGATGCTTATTGAAAATGTAAAAATGCAGAAAGTGTGTGTGTGAGAGAGAGAGAGAGAGAGAGAGACAGATGGCAAGTGAAAAAACTGAGCGTCAATGTTTGTCAATGTAGATGTGCCTCCTTGACTTTAAGGGCTTCACTGTTAATCTTGGATGGTTCACAACTGTGGCTCCTAACTCAATAGCATTAAGCATTTAGTTAGAGAGAGGGCTTAGTGGCAATATTTCTGTCCCACAGGGGTTTAAACTGCTGAAACTGCCTTTCCAAACTTCTCTAATTCATCCTGCCACCCAGATCCAGCTGCACCCTCTTCTGGACCAAATGATGACATTTGCATTTGGCCCCCTACACCCTCCCTGCTGGACAGCTCTTATAAAGGGAGCACATCCCCGAGGCATAGAAGGGGTGTTCACTTCACAAGCCACTAAACAGAAATGATAGCAGAGCTGATGGGGACCAGAGCTCATCTGGCCCTTCTAGGAACACTTCATCTCCCCAAACAGGCCTGTGACATTGGGCTGGTTTGGGCAAGGACTATGGAGATTTGTGACACTCTGAATAGAGTGGCTTTCATCCAGTGACAACAACAGGACAAGAGCTGTTTCATACAGGCTTAGCTTAAGCCTTATCTTTGACAAAGGGACAGAAAGAAGAGTAGGAGGGAGGTGAATGTAAGACAGAGATTCTGCGTGTACCAAACAAGGAAGGAAGGAATTGATGCAGCCGTAGGTTGATCAGTGCTTCTTTCATTACTCAAGATGGTGCTCGGTTAGCCAAAAACAATAGGCCCTGTCCCCCTGGCTGTGTTAATCTCTGTAAACATAAGAGGCACAATTATAGAGATCTAGTCAAAGCATTCATTTCCACACCCCGCAACTCCTCCACTGCTCATTCTGTCTTATTGTTTAAAGAGATTGGAAAGAAAATATTGATATTGATTACAGACTGCAAATTCAATAACAAATGCTAAAGTGTTGGTTTAATACAATTTCCTGGTTTATAACATTTGACAGATCAAGCAATATTTTCTGTAGTTCCAGGCATCTGTGAATGAGGGATCCACCGGCGTGGTAGTGAACCTGACGGTGGACGACAGAGACGACCCAGCCACCGGAGCATGGAGAGCCATTTACTCCATCATCAATGGAGATCCCAACCAGAACTTTGAGATACAGACCAACCTGGACAACAATGAAGGAATGCTGTCAGTTGTAAAGGTGTGTTATGCCTCTTTCAGTCATGTGTTTGGTTCAATTTATTGATTGCATCATAATGGTGAAGACTTTTGAAGGTCCCCTTCTTGGCTTGAACCTTTAAAGTTTAGGTTACCAATTCTTAGATCACCCAGAATTTAACCACTTATCCAAAAGTGATCAAGGATCTCGATTGGTATCTGAAACTTTGAAGGTTCAAGCCCAAGAAGGTGACCTTCATGAGCCACTAATGTAGGATTTGTAACTAAACTGCTGAGATAAAGTGGCAATTTTTGGGTGGGGATGTCCAATCTAAAGGGACAATTCTGTAGAGAACGGGTGTGCCTGCCCTGACACACTTGCCTGTGAGTTTCTAATATTGAGGACCTTTATTAGCTGGTTCTGTTGGGTTTAATTAGGGTTGCAGCTAAACTCAGGATATTGGCCCTCCAGGAGCATGATTGGACACTCCCGCTGTAGAGTTTAGCAACAACTCAAATAAAACACACCTAAGCCAGCTATTTTAAGGTCTTCCGAATTACTAGAAATTTGGTGTCTTCGAGCTAAATTCTGCTGGAAAGTAACACTCCAGAAGCAGGACTGGACGCCCCTACTCTTGCTCATGTTGTAAAATTGTGCTGCAAGTTGCTTTGTACAAGAAAGCATGTACTAATTGAAGTGTAATGATAAAGAGTAATTTGCTTGGTATATGTACATGCTGGTTAGTTGATCACTCTTACATAATTCCATTTGTCTTTTGTCTTTCGCAGCCTCTAGACTATGAAAGTGCAAAATTTCACACACTTCTGATAAAAGTAGAAAACGAAGACCCTCTGGTTCCTGATGTTGTGTACGGCCACAGCTCTACAGCGACAGTTTACATTACAGTTATGGATGTGAATGAAGGACCGGTGTTCTTCCCAGATCCTCTGGGTGTCATCAGGAGAGAGAATATTCCCGTAGGGAGCTTTGTGGCCATGCTGAACGCTACTGACCCGGACTACCTACAAAGCCAGAGCATAAGGTTGGTGCTAATGTCATAATTATGACTATGACCCTGTCCCAAATGTGATTCTCCGTCTTTGTTCCTCCAAGTCCAAACTTTTGTGTTGTAATGCTGCATAAACTGTATAGCCATCAACTGTAATGTGTAGCAAAAGGCTGTTGAGAGAGCATCACTGGCACAAAAGGGAAGCTCATGAGCATATTTCTGATTGATATAATTACATATGGGACCAAGTGCACCATTTCCAGAGCCAATATTGACAAAAAATGTTTTGTTTATGTTACACTGTTTGTGCTAGACATGGAAAGAATAACTTTTATGAACTCTGAAACAAATTTCACAGACCCCTGCCATGTCTCCGTGTAGTTAGTTTTGTCTTACTGTTCTTTCTACTTATTTGACCATCTGTGCAGGCAATCATCTTGCAGCCCAACTACATTATTGACTAAGCATTTGGAGCTGCTACTTCTCGGAGTCTTGACAGATCATTACTTTAATATAGCTTTTTAATTTTCTTGAAACCTCATTACCTTCTCAAAGCATAGGCTAATATTTTAGCCTGGTGTGATAGCTAGTATGTTTTACAATTCCTATGTTTATCTAGTATGGTTGGTCAATTGCCTCTAATCTAAATCTCTTAGAGGATGTACATCTGGTTTGTGTTGTCTGTTAGCCTGTGTAACAGGATAAGGATTTTGAAGTGAAGTGCTTGTTTGAACTCATTTTTTCACAGTCTTTCTCTATTCCTACCTTGTTCATTCCCTCAACCTTCTTCGCTGTGGATGTGGTGTTACACATTTGCATTTGTAATGTGATCTCAGTGTAAGCTGTGCCACGCTTGTTCAGATCAGGAGAATTTAAACAAACTCCTGTGATTTGCCGTGTCCGCCGAGCATCTATGAAACTCTCAGAATGAAACTCTGTGCGTTGCTGTGATCATGTGCTCTGCCATTATTACCACTCTGTCCTGCTAGTTAGAGCGAGCCCACCTCATCACAAACCATATGAGCTCTCTCCCTTCTCTTTCTCATTCTGTCCTCTCCTCATTCTTCTCTTCTATATCTGTCCTCTCTCTGCTTGCCTCACCTCTTTTGATCTCCTTTTCCCAGTAAAAGGCTCTTTGAAGTACCATAGCTTTCACCTGAGGCTATAAGTGGCAGGACTAAGTAAGAAAAAAAAGAACGGGCTGTAGGAAAATGAAGAGGAAGGACAGAGGGAAAGCTTTAGAGGAGGCGACAGAAGGAAGGCATGTGCAGAAGGTTCTTTTTATGTATTATGTATGCTAGTTTATAAAATCAGTCCAAAAATCTGAGACTTTGTTCGCTGAAATTCATACTAATTGTTTAAACACATTTCTGTGTGTCTGTGTGTGTGTGTGTCTGTCTATCTATCTATCCATCCATCCATCCATCCATCCATCCTATAATTCTTTCATTCTGTCTATATTTCCATCTCTCTATCTTTCTATCCATCATTTTTTATGTACTTTTTTCATTCCCTGTAACAGTTCTGATGATATTAGCAGAACCTGCCCCATAGATTGGCCCATAGCAAGGACAACGAGTACAAAAGAAAAGTGAAACCCCACTGATCTATCTGTCTACCTGTGTCCCATAAGGACTGCATTATAAAAGATATGCAGCCAGGCTCACTTGATAAAAGAAGAGCATAAAAATGGAGGAATGACTGCAGAATTAGTCGACTTATCAACAACGACAGATAGTGGAATTGATATTTTGAGCAACAGGATTATTATAGTCATTATATATACCTCTGATTTGAAGCCCGGAGAAACATGTGCTTTGCTGTGCACATTGCTGTCAAAAGATGAAGTTTAAAAGCAACTCTGTTGTATTTGTTTCTATTGTATTAGTTTATATTCTGAAAACATAGAAATAGAGAAAAAAGGAATCATTATTAGTTCTTGTTTGGCATCTGATTCTCTTTTCTGTTTTAATGTATACTCTAATTTTGTATAAACTGACAGAATTGTCATTGATTTTTTTTCATACAAACATACTGCTCTCTAGATTTATCATAAAAAGCTTATGAAAGCTTAACCATAATTCACAAGGATGCTTTTCACGTTCTGCCAGTTTTATCTCCCTATTGATGAAAGATAAAAGGAAAATGGTGTAGAGGGGGATTCAGTATAATTATTTATTAGAGATAGAGTTTGTTTGTTTGCTGTTTATCGATGCAATCGGATGAATTACAGGAAATTTCCTTGTTCTAAGAAGGGTCAGATTGTTTAGTCTCTATCAGCGATCCATACATTTAGCTTCATTTTTTTTTTTTTTTTTTTTTTTTTTTATAAATGCTGCCACACTTTGAATCATTGAGCTTTTCAACGGCATCATGTTGCAGACATGTTTGAAGCTCTCATTTGAACTCTAATCAGTCTTTATCTGAAGTACCTCTGATTGCTTCTCTAAATTAGTAATTCAGAGGAGCATGTCAGACATGGTAAGATTTTGGGGTCTCTGATGTGTTTGCTCAAAGGTTTTACAGAGTTTTCTTCCATCCCCATCCGTTTATTTAGCTCTGTCAGGCTTGTCAGGATAAGGTGAGCTGTGCATCATTGCTAGCCTGAGGGAAATCACAAACACAGACACTATCAGAATTATGGGAAGGCTCGTTGAGTGCAAGCTCCCTCACCGCCAAAGGTCATTAGGAGTGATGCTGAGAATTACAGTGGCTAGAATTTGTGAAATAGATGCGATTCTATTTACATTAGCTTATAAAAGTTCTGTTATTGGCACAGTTTTTGTACTTTTGGTACTTTATTAGATTTATTTGCTCATTAATGTTTAGTGTTACAACAGTAAATCATGGTAAATGTTGGATTGAAAAGCCTTCTAACTGTATTGTTGGGGCTCAGTGTTTCTCCTGTTTGAGGCATTTGATTTGTGGTTTGTATGGGACAACTCTGCAGTGATTTGGAACAATTTTCAATGGATCTAACAGCGTTGTTTAGTGGTCACGTGATTGAGACAGTCAGCGAGTAACGGTGCATCCACACGGAGGACGTGTCTGAAGCTTGGTGCTGACGCGACCGTCATAGTAACAACAGCCAATCATATTACTTTTCAGGTGCTGCATTAATGCAATTGGCTGGCGTCTGCGCTTGGGTTTTTGCATAGGTGATCTGATTGGCTGACGCCTGCATTGGCGCTTGAAAAGTTGAAAACTTTTTAACTTCTGCCGCAAGCAACGCCAGTGACGCTACTCAACGGAACCCACAATTCAGTTCGGCAACGCATGACGTCGCCCGTTCAAAGTAAATGAGAAGCGTTAACGCCGACACCCCGTGTGAATTCACCGTAAATGCATTCGCTCTAAGCTTTTTATGCTTTTTATACGTATTTTGTGCTGAGCTGATAAATTTCGCTCCGCACTGGTGCATTTGCTGTTTAATGTTTCTCATGAAGTACGCAACAGAAATGACAACGCTTATCAGTGATTGGCATAAGTGCGACGGTCTGTAACACGCATGCGCAGCATTATTTGCATAGTGCATGAACATTATACCAAACACTTATCAAACTTATGTTTTAATTTTATTGAGGAACAAAATTTATGGAAAAAAAAGTATAATAAAAATTATTTTATTGATAATTATCATTATCATTTTATCGCCTAGTCCTATCTGAACATGTCATATCGTCCACACAGGGAGACTGAAGCCTGCTGTAGCGGTCACTCTCCTGCGGAGTAACATCCACATCCAAAATGTAGCGCTTTCCCCTAGATCAGTGCATAAATCCCAGTTCAACTCTGCTTCAAAGCTGTCTTTGAGTTAATCTCGCTCCAAAAAAAAGTGTTCAGAACAGCTCTGTATACATAATTCAAAATTTTGTTCCTCCCTTTGGCTGTGCTACAGTTTAAAGCTCTGAGAAAAGGAAGTGAGAGACACGGAGAAGATGGCTGGAGTTTGCTTGTGTAGGGAATTTCTCACATCTCCTTATTTGCCGCATAGTCGAGACCAAGAGTGAACATTCCAGAAGATACTTATTAAAGCGTATAGAAGCACATTCTAAAGCGACCAGGAATTTGCCACGTTGTGATAGATGTTAGATTGCTTTCTCAATTTAAAAGTTTGTTTTTATTTGATAGAATACAGTATAACTTTTCAGATCACTCACTTTTCCAGTTAAGATCGAAAAAAATTCTAAATGCATAGCATCAAGCCTAAAACCAACCAACCTGAATTGGTAATTTTTTTAAAAAGCAACATTTTGAACAAAAAGCTGAGAAAATCGTATTTTTGTCGAAGACACATCCGGATCGGATTTAGAACAATGATCAAAACATAGATGGAGTAGATTGCTTCCATCAAAACCCCCAAAGCTTCACAGTTGTTAACTGGGTTGAGATTTCATTCGGTAACATTAGGCAGTTTTGATTTATATGCTGTTTAATGTTTGATGGTCATGTTATTTTACATGTGCATAAGCAATGCTTCTATCGCTTGTTTCTGCTGATTCTTCACCTGTGTTTTGATCCGGAGATTCTGTATTCTTTTAGAAGATGTGTAATAGCGCCCCCTACCATATAACGGTGAAACATGGATTGCCGGCCAACACCGTGTATCATAAATGACGGAAAATTCTGTCAATGGCAGGAAAAGAGTTCATAAAAAGAGAAATGTTCTTTAGGTGCTCCACAGCTGACTTGATTCAAGGTCTGCTGTATGCTTTTATAACAAATATCTTTAATGCATGTTAAATAATATCTCATTCTAATAACAGCATAATACCTCATCTGACAGTGAAATATCTGTTCATGTTTTAAAGCAGATTTGAGCTGTTTGTGTGCATTTCTTGCTCCTTATGTGCGTTAGAGTCTTTGTAAGATGAAAAAAAGTGAATAGATGTATATCTGTCAGTAGTGAAAGCTGTTCAATGATTCAATGGTTTTGGACACAGCTGCAGTCTATGGAGACGTTGTATCATCTGTGCTGTGAATATCACACCTGTACTACCACACTTGATATTTAACAAATTCTCTTTTATATATCGCAGCCAATATGCTGGGTGATATTTAAAGTTAATTCATAACATTTCTCACTTTATCAATGTTAAGTTGTTACTGACATTGTTGTTCACATTGTGTATTACGCATATGCTGGTGCAGTCTGGAAAGGTTGTAGTGATAGTGACAGTTAATGATATGCAGAACATGCTGGAATATGTTGCTTTCCAGACAGGATCTGACCAAACAACTTTCTCGTTTGTGGGTTCAGTTTCCTGTGCACCCTTCTCTCATTAGTATGTGTTGGAACTGCAGTACTCAGCAAGTGCTGAAAGATGACAGACCGTGTCTAGATGTCAGGCCAGTTTTCCTCTCATTAAAGCAGAAGATCTCAACCTTCATAACTCCAAGGTCTATTGTCAAAGGTCACCCTACACAGGCTATTATTTTCTATTTATGTATTTCTTGGTTTCAAACCTTTTTTAACAGAAATTAGAAGTATAAACTAAAATAATTGTGATTGATCTTGAAAATGTCAAACCTTTTACAACATAAATGAGATGTATAGTGTAAATCTTTTAATCTTAAACATTATTGTTATTGTAATCATGTTAATGCATTGTTATTTTGATTTTGATTTTTTTAAGACAAAATTTGTTGTTTTAATGTTGAATTTGTTGTCCTGGATATTCACTGTAACTTAAACTCACTACTCATTTTGCTTAGCTAGATTAAAACTTATTAAAGGAAACATAAAATGGTAAAATATCTCTGGAGAATGGAAATAAAAACTAAATTTGCCAATATGTTTTAGATCTGCTGACATTTGTTGGCAGGACAAATGACAAATTTGTAAATTTAGTGTGCCAAGGTTCCATGCTGCCAAAAAAATGTCAGAGTTCTTGATTTTTCTCCAGATATGTCCGTTTTCATGTAGAACTACCTTGATAGTTACCATTTTTAATTAATTAATTATTTTAATATGACATTCATTATTTCAAATGATTTCAAGACATCTTGCTGCCATATACTTTGTGTAAATGTATTTGGGTTTTACATGGTATTGCAGTGACACAAAATCCATTTACATGCAAAAGGTTTTCAGAATCGCACTTGACTCTTCCTGAAGTACATTACATGGGTTTGTATATATTAATTGTCTCTTTGTGTATATGTGGGTGAACCATTAATTAATCACAAGTTTTAAATGAACTCTTTTGCAGAGTTAAGTTTAAGTTTGCTGTAATTTCTAAGCATTGATTAATCACCGGTAATTGTAAATGTGTGCATTGTGTTTATTTGAAGGTCTCTCTGTCCCTATTCAACAATGCAATACTGTTGAATGGCTGTCTGTTTTAATGCAAGAATGCGGCATTCTGAGTCTCTTCTGAGCTGCGTTGAGTTAGGTGACAGAGGAAAGAGTTCGGTTCACGTCAGGTCTCACTTACTCTGCAGTGGTTGCTGAAAAGAATAACTGCACTCTGAAAAACTGAATTAATCGTGATAAATGTGAAGACTCCTGGCCTCTGTGACTCCTTTCTTTACAGAGTTAACCATTTCACCTCACAGAATCAAGATATGGATTGTTTTCCTCATTAGTTCCACAGTGTCAGCTATAATTCCAAGCATGTTTCTTATCTTATTTACTCGTACATGGCCGGCAACGTCCTCATGGTTGTTGTTTACACTTATTGTATGCTGATACATTAAATAGCAATTAACAATTGTTAGATCATATTAAAAAAACAAATTAAACAGCATGTTACTCGGTTTTATTCACTAGCGTTCAAAGGTTTGAGGGTCAGGACGAATTTTTTTATGTTTTTGAAAGAAGTCTTATTACCCAAGACTGCATTTATTTGATAAAAAAAAATACAGTAAAACAGTAATATTTTCATTTAAAATTAACAATTTGATACTTGTTTGCTATTTTATTTTTATTTCAAAGTGTAATTTATTCATGTGATGGCAAAGCTGAATTTTCAGCATCATTACTTCAGACTTTAGTGTCACATGATCCTTCAGAAATCAGTTGCTGCTCAAGAAACTTTTCATCATGTTGAAAACAGTTGTACTGCTTAATATTGTTGTGGAAACCATGATTTTTTTTCAAGGGTTCTTAATCAGAAGTTCAAAAGAACAGCATTTATTTGAAATAGAAATCTGTAGTAACATTGTAAATGCCTTTACTGTTACTTTTAAACAATTTAATGCATCCTTGACTGACCCTAAACATTTGAACAGTAATATTATGTATATCAGGTGCAGAATACAGTACCCGTTTAATGTTTTTCAGCCAATAGCATGACTTTGGGGGTCCAAGAGGAATAGGATTCTGGGAGGGAAAGAATCTTGCACGACACTGATTGTGTGCCACAGGATGCCATTTGGCTCATTTTCATGTAAATTCATAAAATATTGGCATGTCCTACAGAAATAGGCTGCAACAAAACTGTATCTGATCTCTATTTCCTCTTGGCATTAATAATGAGCAAGGTGGCATTAGTCTGGGAAACAGTTGTGAGAGACAGCCATTATGTGGTTAAATAATTAAAACTATCCAAAAGGTGCCAACAGGAAAGATTGTGAGTGGCAAGGCCTCTCTGAAGCATGGACAAATTGCTTTTCTCTGACTTAATTACAGGGTTATGATTTTCAACCGATGCAAAGAGCTGCTTTTTGTGCCTTATTATGATAATAAATTAGATTTTATGTATTGCATTGCTGAGGCATGATAATTTATGGAAATGAAGCTGAAGTAGTGGTTCCTGTTAGCTCAGTTATGCGATTTAGTTCTCAGGCGGTGAGCTCTTGCACAAGGCAAAAAAAAAAAAAGTGTGAAAGAGATAGAGGATGGATCTATGAGTGTGTGTGGTGTGTCCGCACGCTTGACTGGTGATACCACACCAAGAGCTTTGATGATTCTCACAGTCTTTGCTTAAGCTTACAGTAATCAAGTGAACGTTCATCTGAACACATGCTCCAGAATCCTCAGTGGCTGAATAAACTTTGCACAGCTTGGCACATCTTTGCTTATGGGAGTCTCCATTTAAGAACTACATTGTTCTAAGAGGTCCAAGCATTGCGTCATGTCAAGCTAAATTGCCTCCTCCTTACCAGTGGGTACTTAGGCAGGTTCCAGATACTGTATGTTGACATATCAAACTGAAATTCTGAATGTAAAATATAATAATCATAATATTTCATGGTATAAATTCACATACTCTAACAATTATCAACATGTTTGTATTTGTTTTTCATCATAATGTCTGGTCTTTGTTTTATATAACATATAGTAACACTATTTAATAGCTAACATGAAATAACATGCTATAGCAATACTTTTACATCATTTATCAATGACGTTTACAATACTTTATTTTAGATGAGAGATAGATAGATAGATAGATAGATAGATAGATAGATAGATAGATAGATAGATAGATAGATAGATAGATAGATAGATAGATAGATTGATTGATTGATTGATTGATTGATTGATTGATTGATTGATTGATTGATTGACAGACAGACAGACATATTGATTGATTGATTGATTGATTGATTGATTGATTGATTGATTGATTGATTGATTGATTGATTGATTGTTATGAATCTGTAATCTGCTGGATTGTTATGAATCTGTAATCTACTGCTATTCCTGCAGTTCTCGGATGTGAAATTAATTTTCTGTCGAATTTGAACCACTGAATTTGTAGAAGGGAATCTGTAAAGTGAAATAAATTGGACCGAAAATTGCCTGTCGAATATTATAGGTTGTATTTTTAAACCGAATCAATATTTTTGGAAGTGAAATCTGAAAGGTATATATGGATTATTAAATTTTTAATAATGAAAATGTGTGTGAAAGGTTGTGAATTGAAATATTCACAGCTTAAATATACATCCATGTTGTATATATTTCAGCCCATAAAAAATGCAAGCCCTAAAAATACAATGCATTAAAATGTAACCACGGTTAATTCAATGCATATTTATTTTCCAAGTAGTGCAATTCAACAATTACATTTTTTCTTTCAAAAATATTTGCCCTTATTTTACTTCCTAGATTTGTTTTGTAATTTTTGTAGTTTAATTGCTTTAAAATAGGAGTAGCTAATAACTTGACAAGCAACATTTTCGAAGTAGCTTCCCCAACCTTGGAGAGTAGCTTCCCCAACCTTGTATGTTTGTGTGTGTGTGTGTGTGTGTGTGTGTGTGTGTACTGAACCTGTGAAGGCTGTCAGAGGGTTAAGCAGCGGAGTGAGATGAATGGATGGCGAGCGGCAGTGTGAACTTTAACGAGGAGTTAATGGACAGGTTGGCAGAACGGACTGCACCCACAGAAGGGGTCTGATTCCCTCTGAGTCTGACCATGGCTGATTGATGGGCCGTCTCCCCTTGTTTATATTTCCCTGCCTCCCTGTCACATTTATTTCCTTTGTACAGCTCTTTCTGCCAATATGGAACCGAAATATCTGCAGGGGTGACAACGGCAATTTGTCCCAGACATGAGAGCGAAGGGAGAGTTTATGGCGCAGCTGTTTTTCATCAACCTCTGCATCTTTGTGCACGCATCTGATCTGGGGTCCGGTGGATGCACATATGGGAGTTGAGTCGAGTTAAGCCATGTGACTGAATCCCATCGAGAGATGAACTTAGAACGAGAATGATGCTGAGTTTGGGAAAGGTGATTTTCGCTCAGAAAGTGGTCCAAAGAAGTTCCAAACGACACTGCCATTGAATTACAATGGCTAAAAGTAATATCCTAATGGGGGCATCCATCCTATTTTACAAACACAGGGCAGTCAGAGCATTAGTATAAGTGTGCCACTTGCTTGTCTCCGCTTGATATGTGTTTGCTGATAAAGAGGTCTGTTTTCTGGGCCATAGCACGCAATAAAGCTCAACAGAGAACAGAACATTAAAAATTTAAACACATATTAAAGAGGACCTATTATGCTTTAGGTCTTATGCAACTTCATTCAGTGTGTAATGTTGCAGTTTGAGCATGAAAAATGAGTTATTCTCTATATCAGTAAGCAGTGTTTCTAAACTCCCTGGAACTTACACGTCTCAATATTCCTCATTTAAATATTTCTCGCCCAAAGCATATGCAAAAAAAGGGACAAGGCCTGACTGAGTTGTAGTAGTGTGTTTTTTTCTGAAACAAGCTCAAAGCGGTTGACCAATCTTAATCCAGCCAACCAATCAGAGCACATTGTGCTTTTTTTTGAAGGAGGGGCTTCAGAGACTGAAACTAAGGGCCTGTCCACACGGAGACGCGATTCGCTGTATACGTATACATTTTTTATCGTATTGGCGTTTCGTCCACACGGATCCGGCGTTTTCGGAGACTGAAACCGCTATTTTTTTAAACCGGGTCCCAAGGTGGATAAATCTGAAAACGCCGCCCTTGCGTTTTCGTGTGTACGGCCAATCCGTACATTTTGTGAAACGATGATGTCATCACACCAAGTGTCAACTAGTCAGACACCGTCAAGTCACAGCAACTACATTTATGGTTTTTCATATTGTTCAACAAAGTTCTTGTTTAAAAAAGAAAAAAGAAAAGAAAAAAAGAAGCTACTGTGCCTAATATTATTGTTGTATACAGCGCGCAAGGTTTAGGTTTATGCTCATGCTTTAAGTCTTCTTCTCCGTTTTTAGTGTATGTCTGTGGCAGAATTACAGCGCCACATACTGGTCTGGCATGTATACTACATCGTTTTGAGTCGGTTTCAGTGGTTTCGTGTGTACGCAGATATTTCTTGAGACGACGCCGTGTTTACGGATTTTTTTTTTTGAACGGGGAAAAAAAAATCGGATAGGGAAAGCTCTGGCTTCGTGTGGATGTGGCCTAAATAGAACGTTAACAGACTGGGAAAAGAGGTGCTGCAACAATGTAAAATATGTGAAAAGCAATGTGTTTTTTGAACATTCAAACATTGGAACCTATTCTAGTAGACTCCAAAAGAGGGCATAATATGGCTTCTTTAATACTGGGACAAAAAGGGTTTCAAGTGTACATTTTTAGAACAACAAAAGAATGTGTGTATGAACTCCAAAATATTGTACTGCAACAATATCTACGGTACATACTGAATACATACATATTATTATTGAGAGGTTAGGTCATTTTTTTCCAGTGCTTTGGTGCTGATTAATTAAATTCAGTTCACTTTATAAATGTTAGAGTATGCTTACATTAGTATATATTGTTTAAATAAATAATAATTGATTATGTTAAATAATTGTTATTATTAAAAAAAAAAATATATATATATATATATATATATATATATATATCTTCTAGTTGCCTCACAAATAGAATAATTCTAGTTATATGATTTAATTCACTTTATTCATTCTAACTAACTTTGCAATACAACATATCAACTAACTCTCATTAGAGTATTAGCAGACTGTCTGATTAACATCTGCTAACACTTTATTTTGATGCTCTCCCAACAGACATTCTTATGACTATAAGTAGCTTTGCATCCATGCCAACTAGTTCTACTAACTTGAACCCTAACACCTTACCCTAACAGTCTACTAACTATGGAAGCTTGTTTCCACCAAAGCAATTGCGACTTTTTATCTTAAAATTCTGGCTCACAATTACAAGCTTACAGTACATCTCTCAATTCTGACTTTTTTTCTCAAAATTGCACGTTCTAATCTCGCAATTCTGACTTTATAGCATGCAATTGCGGGTTTATTTCTTGCATTTCTGACTTTATAATCAGAATTGTGAGATACAAACTCGCAATTGTTAGAAAATGTCAGAATTGTGAGCTGACTTTTTCCCCTTAGAACTAGACTTTATAACTCGCAATTGTGAGTTTATATTTCATAATTCAAAAAAAAAGAAGAATTGCGAGATATAAACTTGTATTATTTGTTAGTTGACGTGTAGTTGCAAAGTAGTTAGTTGAATGTTTAAAGTGTGCTGTCGAAATAGTGTAACCGATGATTTTATTTTATTAATCGTTTTTAATTTTTTTGTAAACTAACTTTTTTTTGCAATTGAGCTGTTACCGGCACAGGGGTTTTACACATAAAAATACACCTTTCATTATTTGCATCATCATTATATGGATCTTTATTGGAGAAATAGTTTTATATCAAGCCACAGGCCAACGTGTGAGGCAGCAAAGATTTCTCCTCACATAGATCCTTTCCGTGAGCCCAAACAGGGATAAAAGGACCAGAATTGATGTACGGAGCGGCCCTCCTGCAGCAGAGAAGCTCTCCCCTGTTCTCTATTAGAAGGTAATGTGGAGAAAAGGCCCTCTGGCCCTCCGCCCCCTCGCAGAGATACAGGAGCATAAATATGCACCGCACCCCAGGCCCTCTCCAGGCCTGACACATCATGAAAGGGTGTAAGGAGTAAAAAGTATATAAAAGGTGTCTCAAAGAGTGGCATTTCTTACATTTTAGATTGGGTGAAGAATATCTTTGTTTTCTTCTTTTTCTTCTTTATTCAAACCAAATATGCAAACGTTTTATATATGAATTTACAGTTCAATGTTTTTAGAAGAGATATCTAGTAAGAATATGATTGTTTCATATAATATTCTTTAGATTTTTCTTCTAAAAGAAGTGCAGTATTAATATCTTGCAGTGTTATATTTTTCCTCCTCGTGGATTTGTCAAAAGTATGTTTTAATTAAAAAGTATTCAATTTAGTCAGCCGAATTCCTTTGATGTAAAATATAAATTTGAAGTATACCCCTGAGATTTACTTGAAAATGATAACTCTCATTATTTACTCCCTTGAATATTTGGTTTGTAACTAAAATGTTGATTGAAAATGACATGCATGCCATTTATTTAGATTAAAACCAAAATGAGCAAAAATGAAACAAATGAAAAAACAAATGAAAGGTTTGGAACAACATGAGGCTTAGTAAATGTAAACTATCCTTTCAATATTTCAATAATTTAACAGCACATTTGCATGTTCACGGTTCTCTGATGTCAGTTAATGATCAAAACATGAAGATAAACAAATACAATATTAAATTTTTTTAGTAAGTGTTGTACTGTTTATTTATTTATTTGAATTTTACATTTTTATGATTTAACTAATGATCTTTTCATAAACTCACAAACTCCCTGCAGTTTCCTCACGAATCCCCAGGGATTTGCAAGCTCCAGTTTGAGAAACATTGAATTATTGTTATGAAGTGCATTTTCCATCTCATCTTTGGGCCTGTTCACACTTGGTCACTTAATGCATTTTTTCTGATAGCGATCCAGTTTGTTAAAACTCTTCCATTTACAATTGTCCACCCAAATGTATCTCTGCAAAACAAATCCAAATCCAATCTTCAATTCCTGCGCTATATGCAAATGTAATGGTGTTCACGTCCATGGAAGCAACAGATATGAGCTGCAATTTATTTATTATTAGCTCATTTCAAGTTCAAAGACAGCAATAGGAGAGAAAGTGCTGGTAAGATCATTTAGGCTCTTTCTGAAATCGCCCCATATACCCTCATTCACTATTCCCTTCGTTAGTCCACAAATATATTAGTCCACTGCCACATTTGCACTTGCTGTTTAATAATTATCTGAAACAACTGGCAGCTCCAGTAGTAACATAAAAAGATTTATCTTGAACTCTGTCATGGAAACTATGTATAAACTTTAATTAAACAATTTAATAATCAGTTAAAAAGGAATTCATGCCTGTATGATATTACGCTGTAGCCACCTTGGACCAGCGGTTTGGAAAATGGATGGACGGATGATTCAGCTTCACGATCGGATAACTGAGAAAACTCATGAAGTGACCAGGTGTAAACAGGCCCTTTGTCTTCAGAGATATTTTATTAAAAAGCATTTTCTTGAGATTAGACATATACAACTTCAAGTGGGTAGATGTTTTTACATGCGTTTCCAGCATGTGTCTTAGAACATTTTTATTTACTTCACGAACATGAAAAAATATTTTATTTAAAGTATGAATATGGGTAGTGTGAATGAAATTCGGACGTACTACATCCACCATGTTGTTACAGTCACGTGACCTACCAACATGGGATAGTAAAGCGTCCATCGAATGCACACTTCGGAATCTCAGCGGAAGTAGTACGTCATCCAGGGACTTTTTTTACCTACTGTTTTTCGAATACATTGTATTCAGACATACTACTCTTTTGGCATACTGTTTTTTTACAGACTAAAATTTATGCTGATGAAACTTTTGTGTATTTTATCCTTTCTCTGTGGACTTTGGGACTGGAGACGTTCCGACCCAGATTCTCCTCAAGACATCCCAGCTAACAGGGAACGTTCTCAGAATTCCGGCTAACATTCTGGCAAGGTTCTATCAAAGTTATGAACAAATGTTCTTCCAGTAACATCAATAGAACGAATGTGTTATCAAAGTTTGTGATATTTAATATTGTTCTTAAAACATTAGCACAAAAAAAAAATTTAAAAAAAAAAAAATATATATATACATCGTTCATGGCACATTTTTTCTGAAACGTTATAGTTGGATATTCGTCTAACGTTTTATACTGTTTTATACCGAGAACTGAACTGAATTTAAAAGTAACATTCCTTGTTTGAAGAATGGAATATTACCATAACGTTTGCATAACCAAGATTTTATAAAAAAAAAATAACTGGATGATTTGAACATTCTGAAAACATTGTGAAATAACATTTTCATAACCTAATAAGAACATTAGCAAAATGCTCTTTAAACATATTTTTGTTAGATGGGATGCTGGCAAATTACTTTTCTTGAATCATTTACTGTGAGAGCAAGAAGGTACACAACTTTTGCTAAAAGGATGAGGATTTTGTGGTATCCTTCGTAGTTTTTATCACTTTATCATAGTGTGATCATGTGTGGAAATGAAAACACCTACATCAGCCGAAGCTTTGATTACATGTGAAAGGTCTTTGACAGCTTATTTGTGGTCATTAGCACGTATCGTTATAGATAACTTGTTAATTTGCATAATGTGTTTTTAATGGCACGCTAATGACATTGAGAGGAGGCTAATTGAGTGAAGCACTGTGTGTGTATCAGTTTTCTTACAATATAATACTTATGAACAAGTGTCTAGGCCACACCCCCTTTGCAAACTTTCAGGCTGTCTGATTAATGGCAGTGTAAAAGGTCTTAGAAATAGATTCCAGAAATGAAATATCCATTTGTTTTGTGTCAATATGAATTGCCAGTTCATGCAAGTCTCTCAGTGTGCTGTCGGAAATAAATGAAGGGTTGTCAGGGCCGTGATGCTGCACAGCAGACAACACCAAAAAAAAGTCAATGACATTGACTTACTTTCCGTGGGTTTGCTTGTGTTTATGTGTGTTGATTTTATTATTATTATAATTATTATATACAAGAAAATGTCACGCTAATCAGATTTTTGTACTTTGTGAACTTGCATGTGTCTTTGTATTATTTTCAGTTATAGAAGATTTTTTAAATTATTATATACAAGATAATGTCATACTTTTCTGATGTTTGCACTTGACATACAAAGCTGTTCTCTTATCCAGTGGCTCAAAGCTATTGACTGTATTTTCAGCCTTTGTGACACACTCCAGGCCAGAAAAAAATGTCTCTAACAAATGCCAGCTGATTTTACAGGAGAATTACAAACTATCCACTTGCGCATCTGAGTCAGGATGTAAGGTATTTGTACCCAGAGTAGCGTGATGGTAATCTCATGCTAGCTTGTTTCCGGGAGCTTGTCCTCCTGAATCAGAGAACATTTCCCTGGGATGCGTTGTGATGTAATGTTGATAAGATAGAATTGCTTTGTCAAAGGTGCTTTTTTGCTGTCAGAAGGGAATAGAAGGGGGCACAATGGAGCAAAAAAAATTAAAATTAAATAAAAATGAAGCAGCTTACTTTTTTTGGTCTCAATTGCCCTTTAAATATATGACAAAAAAAAAAAAAATTGTTTGCTCATAAATTGTTTACAAAAAATAGTTTAAAAATCATGTGAATATATTGCTGCTGTGGGAGAACTTTCTATTTAGTAAAGAATCCTGAAACAAAACAGATATTTTAAACTATTTAAATATTTCACAATATTACTGGTTTTTACTGTTACTATTTATATATATATATATATATATATATATATATATATATATATGCAGCTTTGGTGAGCATAAGTCCTTTCTCTTTTTTCTTTTTCCAAAAAATCGTACAGATGGTAGTGTATGGGTAAAATTTTTATCAAATATTTTTTCTTTTATTCTTAAATATAAACTTACTATTAAAGAAAGAAGAATCATAAACAGTATACAGTCACTCATAAAATATGCTATGTGTCTTTATTCCCCATTTCTGTTTTTGCTCTAGTGAGCAACTCCAATTTTTTTAACCCCTTAGGACAGGAAAAAGTCTTTGTTTGTTGTGTGACTGTTTGTGTTCTTTTTGGAAAGGTATCCGAGTCAGCAAGACTTTTCAGAAAAAAAATTAAATCCCCCCCCCTCCTCTGTTTTGAAAGAGTCTCTATGGGTTTCTTGAAAGCAGTAAAGCAAGAGAACTTGGCATTTTATTTCAAGTCTGTAAATCTGTGACTCAATTTTAGATTTCAGAACTACTGCAACTATTTCATCCAATCGTGCATACGCACATGCTTAGTTGTTTTGGGGGTCACGGCTGAGATATCACATGGTTAACCAATTACAAAAGGCTCATTACTCTTAGAGGTGTCGTTGCAGGTCATGTATCCCTCCTACACTCTTTTTGCTCCATTTCTTCTTATTTCACTTTCAGCTTACCTTCCTGATAACCCGTCCACACTCTGTAGTGCTAATGCTTGAGGTAATGCTGCTTAAAGGTCAAAAACCTGCTCTGGGAATCAAAAGGTTGTAGGTTCAAACGCCGCAAGGGGGTAATCCATGAGCTGTCAGCATTGTGTTCTTGAGCATACATCGGTTGGTCTAATGGGGATTGTCCCTGCAATAAGTGGACAAATAAACTGAAAGACATTTAGAAATCCTTGAGTTTTGATACAGTTCAAAAGCACGACCCGTTCCAAGAGTGTATGTAATGGTCATGTGTGCCCCTCAGGTTCGCTGTGTTGAGAGACCCGGCAGACTGGCTGATCGTGAACCCGTTCAAAGGCAACGTCACCACCAGGGCCATACTGGACCGCGAGTCTCCACATGTTCGCAACAACCAGTACAATGCTTTATTCATGGCCACAGATAACGGTAGGGCTTTTTTTTTTTTCTAACACACATACATTTACTTACATTTTCAAACACACTGAAACATACAATATTGATATAGCAATAAAATGTGAATTATTTACGTATGAACACCTTTTAGAAATACAAATGTGTACGAATCCTTATTTATCAATATTAAAATCCAGAGCTGTCAAAAAGTAGCCTACCGACTTCGGTACCAAGTCGGTACTGAAATGTTTAAATTGTATTGAGTGGAATCGTAAACACCTCTGATTGGCCATTGTGTTCACGCACTCATCGGATGGATATGTCTGTGATTAAAATGCGCCAAAACGCAACATAAATTCCCAAAAGTAATCAATTTTATTTGTGTGCTGTAATCCACATCTTTACAATCCATACGTTTGCGAGACCCAAATTCAAGACCTTCATCTCAATTGCTTCTCAGCAGTGACTGCAACTGTCAAAAATCCTGCGATCATTGCAAATTTAAAAAAAATGCCACCAAGGAAGCTTTACAACATGTTTTAAAGCAGTGATATAATATATATATACACACTTCAAAATAAAAGTCCTTCAACACAAAACTGGGGAAACAGTTTTGCTCTTCAATAAGGATTTGTACAATTAAATAGTGGTTTCAAAATCAAGTGCTCAGCACTTGAAATGTTTCTGAAATGTCAGATCAAGCAGCATGATATTAAATGCATCATGCGTAAGACATTTCACTGTCTAAAACGTGCTCATAATTTGCACTTAACCTTCTATAAATGGTGTAGACACTGTGGTGCATTTATGAAAGTGCCAACTTCAATAATAAATACATTTTTACTTTTGTCACCTCAATTGTCATCGAAACTAAACACTATCACGGTGAGTCCATTTTATAGTATTCTCTTTTCAAGTCATCAGCCACGGATTATTCTCCCACCACAGGAAATTACACGCTTCTGCAGGTCGGAGAACACAGTTGTTACATTAGTGCTCTCTGGGTAGTGTAGTAATTTCTCTCACTTGGCATAAACAACATTTAATTAACCTCTGAATGAGTCACTTCTCAATGTCAAATCTTCTGACAGGGACACTTGGAGGGATTAGAGTAAGAAGGAATGCTCTCTCTCTCTCTCTCTCTCTCTCTCTCTCTCTCTCTCTCTCTCTCTCTCTCTCTCTCTCTCTCTCTCTCTCTCTCTCTCTCTCTCTCTCTCTCTCTCTCTCTCTCTCTCTCTCTCACTCACTCACTCTTGGTCTGCTTTTTGTTTGTCTGAAGGAGGTTGGATTTGGCATTTGAGAGATGACAGATCCATTAAAGGAAACAAGCCAACCAAAACACTTCTCAAAAGTGCTCATATTTGCAGCTTTTAAATTTGTGATTTCTTACTGTGAGAATTCATGCTTTCAAGGGGGAATCAGTAAGGGCAAAATGCACTTTTCCTCTCTCTATGTACATCCCTGTGTTTGAAATAGCACACAAATACTACTCTTATTATTTTTTGGGTAACACTTTACAATAAGGTTCATTAGTTAACATAAGTTAATGGATTAACTTACATGATCTAACAATGAGCAATACATTTGTTACAGTATTTGTTAATATTTGTTAATGTTAGTTAATAAAAATACAGCTGTAGAAGTATTGTTCATTCTTAGTTCATGTTAACTAACTAATGTTAACTAATAAACCTTCACTGTAAAAAAAAATTACATCCCCAAGTCAAAAATTTCTAGTGACTGGTCACATCTAAATTTTTCAATTTTTCTATCGTATTATTTCTCATTGAGCCAATGTTAACAGACTATTGCAACAAGAATTACACTTGGGCCAATTTAAAAATTTAGATGTGACCAGTCACTAGAACATTTTGACTTGGAGAGGTTAGAAATTTTTTACAGTGTTATTGTAAAGTGTTATTTTTTTATTTGTATTTTTTTGCATACTGTGTGTGGTATCTACTGGGAATTTAATGGATCTGGAAAACTGGGTATTCAAAAACAGAATGGAGTTTGCAGTCAATTATTGAAGTTGGCACTTTCATTACACTTTAATTTACGTTTACAGTACATTTACCATTCAAAAGTTTGGTAATTATAATAGTAATATTATATTACAATTCAAAATAACTGTGTGTATATATATATATATATATATATATATATATACAGACCCTTTCCAAAAAATTTGAATATCAGGGAAAAGTTTATTTATTTCCATAATTCCATTCAAAACGTTAAACTTCCATTGGTTATAGATTCAGGGCCCACAACTTAAACAATTTCAAGTATTTAGTTGTTTATTTGTACATAATTTGGGCTTCCAGGTCATAAAACCCACGAAAACAGGATTTCAAAAAATTTGAATATTACATGAAATCACACAGTAATTACACAGTGATACCATGGTCATTGAACCAGGTTTTGGTTATTTTGGCAGTGTGGGCAGGTGCAAATCCTGCTGGAAAATGAAGTCAGCATCTCCATAAAGCTTGTCTGCTGAAGGAAGCCTGAAGTGTTCTGAAAATGTCCTGGTAGACGGCTGCGTTGAGTGGACAGCACAGTGGACCAACACCAGCCGATGACATGGCTCCCCAAACCAACACAGACTGTGGAAACTTCACACTGGACTTCAAGCATCTTGGATTGTGTGCCTCTCCATTCTTCCTCCAGACTCTGGGACCTTGGTTTCCAAATGAGATGCAAAATTTGCTCTCATCAGAAAAGAGGACTTTGGTCCACTGTGCTTTATTAAATCCAGAGTCAACGCAGCCGTCTACCAGGACATTTTCAGAGCACTTCATGCTTCCTTCATTATCCAGCAGGATTTGCACCTGCCCACACTGCCAAAAAAACCAAAACCTGGTTCAATGACCATGGTATCACTGTGTAATTACAGCCCGATCTCATCCCAAGGCGTCATATACTTGACGCTTTTGACATTTTGTCTACATCCAACGCACATGGCACCCTTTAGCGTCAATATGAGACGCAGATAGATATGGGCCAGAAGGCGCCTCCTAGCGGTCTAACCCTAACCCTACCCCAGACCTAAACCTACCCATAACCGAACAAAGCTCTGTGCATGTCATATTGACGCTAAAGGGTGCCATGTGCGTTGGATGTAGACGAAATGTCAAAAGTGTCAGTATATGACGCCCTAGGATGAGAATGCGTTGGTAATTACTGTGTGATTTCATGTAATATTCACATTTTTTGAAATCCTGTTTTTGTGGGTTTTATGAGCTGAAAGCCCAAATTATGTACAAATAAACAACTAAATACTTGAAATCGTTTAAGTTGTGGGCCCTGAATCTATAATCTATGGAAGTTTAACGTTTTGAATGGAATTATGGAAATAAATAACCTTTTCCATGATATTCAAATTTTTTGGAAAGTGTGTGTGTGTGTGTGTGTGTGTGTGTGTGTGTGTGTGTGTGTGTGTGTGTGTGTGTGTGTGTGTGTGTGTGTGTGTGTGTGTGTGTGTGTGTGTGTGTGTGTGTGTGTGTGTGTGTGTGTGTGTGTGTGTGTGTGTGTGTGTGTGTGTGTGTGTGTGTGTGTGTGTTAATGAATACCATCAACTGAATGCATAATATTGAACGTTAATGAATCTTGCATAATAAGTCCTAGTTGGAAACTGTTTAAAAATACTAGTACCTAGTAACATTTAGCAATTTCAAATACTTAAAGTAGGCGGTATACAGTATATATTCTGTATACTAGTATCTATTCAAACATTGCCTCACTCTATTTAGAGTATATCTCTCTCTTTCCTCCTTATATTCTCTTCACATATAATTTAGTCACAAGGTCTGGATGAGATGTGCTCATTTCAGAATATGTATATGCAGCACTGTTGACTCTGAGCAGTCTTCCTGTCATCACCACCCTCCCTAATTCACACTCTTTCTCTCTCTCTATCTCTGTCTCACATGAGGGGATTGGGGAGTGTGAGAGATGTTGATTTTAGGCTAAATTGCTTTCTGTGATCGTGAGGAAAGCTAGATTGTGAGGCCAGAGAAATGCAAGTGGCTTCGTTTGCATTGGGGAGTATATCAAGGCAGGTGAACCCCACAGCAAAGAGCAAATAGCATATAAGAATGTCACAGCCCAGACATCAATCTGAGTATATATGCAAATCCAAGTTTAACTTAAGATCGATAACGGTTTGATTTTTTATTTTTTTTTCATACTCGTAATAAGTTATTAATCATTGTTTGCTGAGGTTTCAAAAAGGTTACGGTGACTTGCGGCTATGTGTCATATTTCAGAGTTGTTATTTGCATTGAGATGTAGACATTTGAGATGCAGACCAGAGGCTTATTTAAATAAATGTCAAATGTCCAAAAATAAGTTTTACTTTGAGTTCACTTAGTGGGAAAGGATATCTTATTTTTAGGCGCTATTAAAGTCACAATGAATTCAAAATGAGCTATTTAAAAAAAATTACAGAATGATTCAGTGTTTAGTATAAATGATTTATCCGTGAACATCATTATTTTTTACTTTTTTTTTAATTCATGTGCATTCATAATCTTTCATCAAAAACACTATCACCTCCCCCTCCAAACAACATCTTCAGGATGTTTGTTAGTCCAGTTAGTTTGTTAGTAAGTTAGCAACGCCCAACATCCTACGAAATCAAGTCCCGTCCTAATTTTTTTTTCTCATTCTTTAAGCCGTTTCATTCAGATATACATCACAATGAGGCTTGCAACTTGCCTTGCATCTTCCCACTTCATGCCGACTTTAAACGGATAGTTCACCCAAAACTCTTAATAAACTCTTAAATAAAAGGGTTTCATATGACTTGTACACTGTATTACAAGTATCATGAATGATGAATGATGTATGATATATTTTATGATGTACATCAGCAAATTATTCTTTTGAATCTTCTTTCAAATTCTTTTTTTCTTCTAATTAATAATTTTATCAGTTTGTAGTTTAGATAATGAAAATATAATTTTGGACTTGATCTTCTTGACTACAACACTGCATTTCATCCAGTTGATAAAACCAATTTCTAGGATTTGGTTTCCGTGTTCAGCTCAATAGGTGAAGATAATCAGTGAATAATGACTAATAGTCAATAATAATGGGCCCTAATTTAACGATCTAAGCACATGGTATAAAGCGCACGGCGCAAGTGCATTCAGCGTGTGTCCGAATCTTTTTTTGCTACTTTACCGCCGACAAAAATGGTCGCCGCCGCGCATGCGCCAATGCGGCGCATGGTCTAAAAGGGTTGTCCCTATTCTCTTAATGAGTAATGGGTGTGTTTTGGGTGTAACGTGCAAAAAATTCCCCATTTATTTCCCATTTCCTCTAAAAGCCAGTTGCACTCACACCATGGCAGGTTGCTATTTACATGGCGGAATTTGCAAGCGGAAAGACTGAATGCTTCTCCAGAGAGGAAACGAATCTGCTCGTGCACGAGGTTAAAGCGTGGATTCCACCATATATTTATGTACACAATTTTAATCTTTTACATCCTTTTATTTTTAATATTTGGCTAGTTTGTGTGCTGCTGCGAATCCCTGTGTGTGTAATAAGAAGAGTGGATGAGCATTGTGGACCCGCCTATAGGTGCATATCACTAATGCGCCCTTTAAAAAAAATAAAAAAATGCGCCATTGACTTTAGACCATGTTTTTGTTGGTCAGTGGCACAGTCTAGCCTATTTCAATTGCCTCACAATAGCAACGCACCAACAATGCGCCTGAACACACCTTGTTTTCAGACCAGCATGCCCATGGGCGCACAAATAGGCGCAAATGCATTTGCTATTTAAACAACGTTTAACTGAAAATGATAACTGCATCGGGCTGAAACTAGCAAAAAACACTTGCACCACATTTCGCCAGGTGTATGATAGGGCCCTTAATTTTCTCCCAAGTTATTGAATGTCTTTAGAAGACCTGGAGTCGCGCACACAAAACTTAGGCACTATATTGATGATCCTTTTATGTTGCTTTTATTGTTATTTTAAAGCTTATAACCACAAGTATTAATTTATTTTCACTATATTTAAAATAGTGACTAGGTTATTCTTCAAAAAATAACGAAATGTGAAAAATATGAAAAGTCATAGAGGTTTTGAACAACATGAGGTTATGTGAATAATGGATGGATGAACTATCTTTCTGAGTCAATAGAAAAGCTTGTCTTTTGGACTCATATTTGTCTTTGATATATTATTATGGTGAGAACTTGTGTCAGTGCTTCAAACAGAGTGTTAACAGTATGCTTTTCTTTTGTGAGTCTGTACGGCTGTATGTACAGTGCTGTATTTTGCACCGCCTGCGTTTCCCTGGTATCCCAGGCAGATCTAGTCTATCACAGACTCCCTATTCTGTGGCAATCTGTCCGATGATTGCATGACATGAAAGTCACACTGGTCACTAACAGGCTATCGATCTAGACTGGAGTCCCATGTCTTTATTTCAAGGGCTCAGATGAGTGTTGCCTCTCTATCTCTCTCTCTCCGTCTGACCGCTGACCACAGAGAAGTGGAGAGCGTTGATTGAACAAGAATGATAGAAGGGAGAGGGAAAATGAGAAGATGCTGAACTGATAGAAAAGAGTGCAGATAGGACTAGGTGGAGACAGAGTCGATGTAGCTTAGTCTGTGTGCACTTGTAGTCTGTTTTCAACCCATGTGTGTTTACATGTATGACTACATGTTAAATGAATAGTTCACCTAAATTAAATTCTTGAGATCACTTGTCAATGTCAATGTAACCCTCGTATTAATTTTTATTTTTATTTTGTAAAGCCCATATGAAAATGGGAGACAAAATGTCTTTGCTTTTATTCTTTTGGTCGATAGTTTTGGGGTCGGTAAAATGTTTTTAAAAGAAATCTCTTCTGCTCACCATGGCTATATTTATTTGATCAAAAATACAGCGAAACAGTAATATTGTGAAATGATCAAACGCCATCACTCCAGTCTTCAGTGTCACATGATCCTTCTAATATGCTGATTTGGAACTCAAGAAAAATGTCTTCTTATTATCAATTTTGAAAACAGTTGTGCAGCTTAATATTTTTGTGGAAACGTTTTCTTTGATTAATAGAAAGCTCAAATGAATTAAATAGAAATTTATTTTTAACAATGTGTAGACTTTACTAGCACCAATGTATTGCATCCGAGCTGAATAAAAAATACACATTTATTTGATAAAAATATAAAAATCATGCTGAGATTCTTTGTACTAGTACTTATTGAAGTTTGGTATTTTTCACCATTTGTGGCTGAATGTTGTAGTGCAGTTTGCTAGTGCTAAAATATTTATCAGTGATCAACATAAAGTCAATGGATTATTTAAATAGTTTTAATTTCCATCAAGACTTTTTAATTTTTTTTTTTATTTTTTATTTTACATTTATCTGTGAGGAACAAAGACCAATTTCATGTAATGTAGCCTGTATATTTAACTCATGTTGCTTAAAGGTATAGTGGAGGATTTTCCCGAATTTTAGAAAAGAACCGCCCTCTCCACTTTTTGAAAAAATGCACATGCGCAACACTCTACCTGCTCCCGAGAGGGAACGCCTATTAAACGTGTGCACGAGAGAGCATGCACGAGCCTAGTTCTCCTCGTGCACGCTCTGTTTACAAGTTGCTGTTGGCATGGCACAATTATGTTGCAAATTATAAACTAACTCAAAAACATTCATGCAAGACAAAATATCAAATGCCCTTCCGTGTTTAATTTACTTATACTGATCGATTGAGTGAGGACTCAAGATATGATCTGCAATGGAGAAGTAGTTTGTTGCATTTGTGTAATAAATACTATGGTTAACACATTGGAATTATCAAAAATGAACACACAAGGTTTTAGAACATTTCAGCGTGATACCTTTTACCATTTGGTCATAAGGCTACTTTAGACAAATTGAGCATGCCAAATAGCATGCCAAACTTCACCTGTCGAGTAGAAACTTCGCGACTGAGGCATCAGTGGGAAGCCCAACCTGTGCTTTTAGCGCATGCCAGCGTGTGAAATATTCTCCCAAAAACACTCTGGTCTTGTTTCTTTCTTCAGAGGCCTTTCTCTTCTTGTCATACAATTCGTAGACACTTTTTCTCTTGCGACCCTCAGACATTTTGAAAAAACCCGGTGAGAACGGCGAGCTTCAATGAATGGCTGAAACCGTAGCTCACCACACATACAGTATACACATGAAAGTGCGCATGCGCAGAAAGCGAAAACTACCTAGGGACGAGCACGTACGACGGCCTTACGTAAACGTATCACCAGAATGATTGACAATTAGGAGGACCAATAGTCTTGATGATCCACCCAGAAAAAGAAAATCCTCCACTATACCTTTAATAGCAAAAATGTGTTCCAAACCTGTATGAATTTCTTTTTTGGAACAACTTGAGGGTAAGTAAATAATGACAGAATTTTCATTATTGGGTGAACTATCCCTTTAAGTCCAGAACACAAACTAAAATTTTAGAAAAATCCGTTTGAAACAATCAGTCCTACCAACCTCTAACCTTGAGTTGGAGTAAATGGATCCGTTTTGCAGCTCCCTGTGTGTGAAGTTGCAGACTCACTGGAGTGGTGGGGAGATGCTGAAGTGCAACACTTTTCTGAGCCTGGATGGCTAAGTCTTGTCTGTCAGCCTGGGGTTAATGATTCAAGTCCTTACAACACCTGCTGGAACCGCACCATGCTCAGAAGCGTGGAGATGGAGGGACTGTGCTATTTCAACATGGTTCTGTCATTTAGAGGGCCTAATCAGTTGTTTCGGTGTGAGACACAGGCAGATTTTTCTTCTGTTCCTTCATTCCCCACTACGCCAGCAGATGTTCACCCATTCCATCACTCTTCAGGGAGTGTGTATGTGTGAGTGTAAACCGCCCACCATGTTTATGTCCTGTTTCCTATGGAAGGTTGGTTATCTGTATAAAGTTAGCTCTTATCCCTATTTTCTAATGTTCATTTATCCCTTGTCCTTTTTTTTTTTTTTTTTTTTTTTTTACGAAGAAGCTGCATAACAGAGATTTACATATATTCCACACAACAAAATAATAACGGAATTTACTAAAATTATTGTGTTTAAAAGTTTACATGTTTTTTTTTTCCTGTTTTGCCTCAGTGATCGTTTGCTAGAGCTGGGATTGGATATGGATTTCCTGATTAGATTTAATTTAAATCTATTTTATTATTTTTTACAGTCAAATATATGTAAATATTTGTGTGTCGAGCAGTAGTTATAGTCGGCCAAGAGAGCTCCACACACTGCAACTGAAGAAAAAAAATGCACATAGAAAAAACACCAGTCAATTTAGAAAACATCTTCTTCAATTTGACAAAACACTCAACTGTTCAAATACTCACAATGCAACCAAATACAGAAACGTGCTGCAAATACTCACAATGCAATCAAATACAGAAATGCGCTGCAAATACTCACAACACAACCAAATACAGAAATGCGCTGCAAATACTCACAACACAACCAAATACAGAAATGCACTGCAAATACTCACAACACAACCAAATACAGAAGCGCGCTGCAAATACTCAACGCAAACAAATACAGAAACACGCTGCAACTCACAATGCAACCAAAATGCAACCAAAATACAGAAGCGCGCTGCAAATACTCACTATGCAACCAAATACAGAAACACGCTGCAACTCACAATGCAACCAAATACAGAAATGCAACCAAATACAGAAACGAACTGCAAAGACTCCCAATGCAACCAAAATACAGAAGCGCGCTGCAAATACTCACAATGCAGCCAAATACAGAAACACGCTGCAAATACTCACAACACTACCAAATACCGAAATGCAACCAAATACAGAAACGAACTGCAAAGACTCCCAATGCAACCAAATACAGAAACGACGCGCTGCAAATACTCACAATGCACACAACTGGCTGGCACCACTTATTGTTCAATGTCTACTCGTCAGTGGTGTTGTCCATGAACTGAAAGGTGAATTTTTTGTTTATTTTAACAGCGCGTTTCTGTATTTGGTTGTGTTGTGAGTATTTGCAGCACATGTGTTGGCAGACTGATGAAGATGATTTCTTAATTTGATGGTGTTTTTTTCTATTTGCATGTATTTTCTTCAGTTGTGATGTGATGAGCTCGCTAGGCCACCGTACATATAAGGCCAAAAAAAAAAAAAAATCACAACTTGCTGCTTATAGAGTGAATTTGCTCCCTCTTTTACATGAAGAATATGTCTTTTTGAATAAGCCTCCTATGTAGGGCAAATCTTCCTGCCTCTAGACATCCAGTATTACCATTAAATATGCCCTGGAAACAAAATAATGTCACGTAGCTCAACACCACTCCTCTAAGAAGCGTCATGCTGTTGTCACATGCTGTGCTTTCATGTTATGTCACAGTTGCCCACATCTTTGCATTTTATTTAAAAAACTCATCTGCTGATGTTCACTTGTCATTTAGGGCAGGCAATGTATTATCAGGAATGTTGCTGCACAATATAAAAGGCTCTTTATGTATGCATGAGAGGTTTGCTTGGAGCATTAGCATATACCGCTGAGACCTTTGAACATCCGCATTGTGGAGGGAGGAACTGTATTCATCGCTCCAGTGCTACCAATCTAGCTCCGAGGCATTTGTTTGGATAACATGCTGTTTTCTTGTATTCGGCCTCCACACCTGCCCTAGTTTTGCACAGAGATTGTTGTGAAGTCCTTGCTAATTTAAGGTCAAATCTTTGCTATTGTTGTAGCCAGTGAATTCAAATTGGTCAAACCTCCAGGGAAAGAAAGATATTATGAGCCTATATAACAAAAATCTTTTTTTAAGAAGAAAAATGATTTGAACTTAATAGTTCTTAAGATAAATTTGAATTTGATAACGTGGAAGAATGTGCAGTTCTTGAAAAAATTCTTACATTCTTAAATATTTTCTTAAGGACTCTTTTCCTTACGTATAACAAAAATGTTGGTTTTGTTAATGTGGTGAGCATTATGACTGCAATGCCATTCAGGTGAATAGAAAGCTTGTTTTAATATTCTATTTGTATCGGTCAGAATTTCACTTATATTTTTAGATTTCATTCATTTTTTACCAATTGGTCCAAAGAAGAGTAACAGTTAAGGGAAGTCCACATATACTTGCCCGTGGCACTGTCATGTCCATAATTGGTGCTCTCCAATTTAGAGACTTTCCTTTTAGAGCAGAACTCAGAGTGAGGGACAGATGTCAGCAGAGAGGTGTTTTTTCCCAGCAGATCCTCTCTCACTATACTTTGAAGAAGAATGAAGATGTTCAAGGGCCCTCAATAGCTAAATCCAAGAGCTATAATGGTGCCATAATGAGATCAGAAAGCCAAGGACCTCACAGTTCTTACCATCCAAAGCTTGGGTTTCTCCACTGCTTCTCTTGACAAACTCACTCTGCTCTCTCAGCAGTCAAAACATCTTTCCACCTCCTCTGGCTCTCAAGGGCCATAAGATAAAAGGAGTGTGGACTTCTATGCAGGAGACCGTTGCTTTTTTAGATCAAAGAAACTTGGAAAAGGTGTAGGTGTTGCCTGTTGTAGATTGTCCAAGGCTTGTGGAGAGCAAGTGTTTAGGTTGGTTGCTTTACCAAGTTAATAAGACAGAAAAACACAGGAAAGCGCCGCACACTCTTAAATTATTGTGCCCTGTCTGCTGGCCTAAATTGACACTGATTGGTTTTTGCAGACACTACGGCATCTGATTTGTCTCTGGACTTTGAAGTCTGAAATGCTGTTGGAAGAACATCCTTGTCTCTAATAACACAACTCCTGTCACGTCCACTTGTTTGGCTTTCAAGGGGGAAATAGAGCTTAATCACGCATCCTCTCTTCAAACTAAAGGGGACTTTGACGTAAAGAATGATGCCAGGCCTTGATTCAATATTATATACTGATGAAAGGATGGTCTAGGCATTGTCAAAGCAGAGTCAGAGGGTTCCTTCACTCCAGGTTTCTCATTAAAGGGAACCCAAGAGGCTAATCAGAGGCTTTTGTTCTTAAGGGACTTGCAGGTTTAATCGGATACTCATTGTCAGGTTCCAGCTGAGCTTCCTGTGAAGCAAGAGGGCCTGATTTTAATTGCAGATCAATTGTCTCCCTTGTTAAAGGGATAGTTCACCCAAAAATGAAAATTACCCCATGATTTACTCACCCTCAGGCCTTCCTAGGTATATATTACTTTCTTCTTTCAGACGAATACAATCGGAGTTATATAAAAAAAAATGTCCTGGCTCTAAGCTTTATAATGGCAATTAATGGAGGATGATATTTTGAAGCCCAAAAAAGTACATCCATCCATGATAAAAGTGATAAAAGGGGTTAATAAAGTCCTTCTCAAGTGAAGCAATGTGTTTGTGGAAGAAAAATATCTACATTTATAACTTTATCAACTAAAATAAATGGCTTCCGGCAGACGGCCTACGCAAGTCGACTTGCGCCAAAAGAGGAACACTTGCGCCAAAAGAGGAACACTTGACGCGATGTATGACGTAGGAGTAGCGTAAGCTTAAACGCCTCTCGCGGTTCAAACAAACAGGGCTGGGCAACAAACTCAAGGTCCCACGACATTTCTCTTTAAAAATTCTCGTTTTAGACTTTAGACACTAATTTGTGACTGGTGTTTTGTTTTGCTCTATCCTCTATGCTTCCGCGTTCGTCAATGCATCATGCGTCAGGTCAAGGGTTACTCTTTGGGTCCCCATGTGGAAAACAGCTTTAATTTCATACATAATTTTGTTTTTGAAAATGTAAAAATGCATAAATAGAATATACAGTTTGTACAGTATAAAAAATCATTATGTCTATGAAATGTCCCCATAAAACATGAATACCCAACATTTTGTGTGTGTGTGCGCGTGCGTGTGTGTGAAAGAGAGAGAGGTCATCAAATGTTAGTGGAATCACTTGTTAACTTGATGATCCACAAAAAATCACTTTGAGACCAGTTAGCATCATGTGTCATTCATTTTGCATCCAAGCTTAGTAAATTACTCTGTGAATTATTTCTTATACTTTGCCACTAGCCATACGCTTTAGAATAGATGGAGTAGCCAGAAACTACCGGAAATCATTCATTTTCAGTAAGAGCTGGTGATTTGTGTTGCAGTGTGCAAAAGTGCCTGAAGGCGATGCGACAGAGTTGAGCAGAGTTTAACAGAAATACAATGACTTCCAATGGGAATGCAGACAGTGGAGCTCAAGTGTCCAGTTAGGTGGAAATTGCTGTAGAGCGTGGCAATAGAAAAGCCTGGATTTCCAGGGAATGCAAAAAATGATAAAATATATACCTTGAGTGCAATGTAAGTTGTTTTAGATAAAAAGTCTAGCCAAATGCATAAATGCTTGGCGGTTTTAAACTTTACTAAAGGTCTGAACATTTTGTTTAAGAGTATTTTCTCTTATTTCTATGCTTAACATATTTACTGCATTTGCCTTTAGGCATTTAGCAGATAATTCTATCTAAAGCGACTTACAAATCAGGAACAGTGCAAGAAATGTATCACAGGAGTCAACAATATTTGTTACACAATGCCAAGTACAGAATACAATAGTATACAAGTTATAGAGCAAAAGTAAAATCCAGAAAAGTAGAGAAAGAGATAACAATAATTGATTCTATGCCAGAGTATGAGTCTATGCCAGCCCATAGAACCATATGAGAAATAGTTGTGAATTTGGCACAAAGATAGTGGACAGTCTGAACAATAACCACAACAATTTTGGACTCTCTATCTCAATCCCTCTAGCGCCACCAACTGTCCAAATTTTCACTTACATTTATGCTAATGACTTTTGAACAGTAAGTAATTCAGTAAAAACAGTACAAATCTTTTTTTCTCTCTCTCTCTCTGATTCCTTGGCTCAACACTATTGGACTGCTGTGATAATTTTCCATCATGAAATTTTAAACTTTTCCCAAAAAAACTAAATTTTAGAACTGGTAGGTCAGACAGATATTGAGTGAAAGAGAGAGAGACGGTGAACAGACAGAAACAGACAGCGATACAGACAGAGACACACTTGGTATTAGCCCAAGCTGTTGGTAGTCAATTGGTCCATCTTGCAGAAAAGCATCAGGTGGAACAGACGCTATGGGCCAGTGGGTCAGTACCAAAATAAAGCAACTCCCTGAACCGAGGGTCTGTCTTTTGGGTCTGAGGGGATGAGATAGGGTCCTGTACTGTCACAAAATCATTAATGCAACCAAAGGCATCGTTCCCCGACCTGTCATTCAAACTTTACCTAAACAAGGATGGTAGATTTCAGATATTTTTTCTGGGTGTTTCTTCAGCAATGGCTGCTTTCTGTCTCTGTGGACTTTCACAGGTTTACAGTTTTTAGTTTATATACAGTTTATATAGGCATCACTGGTTAAATATGAATGTTAAATATGAATGAATGATTTTTTGTTGTTGTTGTTGTTGTGTTTCATTGTTTTTTCCTAGCCATATAATATTGGAACAGTTTTCACAGCTATAGAAAAAATTAAAAAGTGTTTTATAATGCAGAGAGGAAAGACAAAGAACAGTTTTGTATTTGATTGTGAATCTGCTCACGAACTGCTGAGGCTGAAAAACGATCTCTTCCATATCAACAATGTTTAGCGATGCATTAGGAAGAAGTTTAGAGAAGAGGGAATTGGATCTCAGCAAAGTCAGACAAGATATGAGCCTATATATATCAGTGCACCATGACAAAGGGGAAAATAAATCACTCTCATTATGGATGGGAAAGAAGACAGCATCCGAAACATCCAGTCCCATTACATGCTGCATATGTAATAGACATATTTATGCAAACAACTCTTTCTTATCCTTGTCTCATGAATATCTTTTATGTCAATGCTGCATGTTAAACAAAGCGGTGTGTGCTCAACTATTCATGAAGTCTGCTGTATATTTCAGCTCACGTTTACCTTAATCAATACTGATGTTACAGGGGTCGCCGGTTTATAAGATGAAAGTTATTAAGTGATAAACTGCGCTACTGCTCATTTCTAGAACACTTTTATGGTGCATCTAAATGTGTGTAATAGGCCTTCAATGTGAGTTAGAGGAGGAGGGAGCTCTTAGCACTGCTGAAGATGATTATGATGATGATACTGATGAAGATGGTAAAAACTAGAGCGATCAAGCGAGGAAATGTGTTTTTTTCTCAGTGAAGACAAATAACGTTAATGTTTTCTAAGCACGTACAGCAATCGTGTGTAAATGGGGAGGATTTTTTCATTCCCTCATCATGCATATATGTCCTCTGAGTCCCACAGCACACATAGGAAAGCTTCATAAAGCCTGACTGATATGATTTAACATCATGATGTATTTTCTAGGAGCAGATTTGAAGAACTTTGTTCTAGTTGCTCCATACCTTTTATTGTTTATTTTATTAGGGCCCGAGCACCGATGGTGTGAGGACCCTCTTGGAATTGCTCTGTTTATTATTATTATTCTTCTCCGCATTTAATTGCATTTTTGAGGGCCTAAACATGCTCGAAAACTCACAAAACTTTGCACACGCGTCAGAACTGGCGAAAATTTACATCTGATATAGGTTTCAGAATTGGACGGGGCAAAATGGCTCGATAGCGCCACCTATAAAAGTTCAACGGAGTGCGCCTCCCGCAACGTTCCACGTACGTGCACGAAATTCGGTACATACATGTAATCACCTAATACCTACAAAAAAGTCTCTTGGAGCATAGCCCTAAACACAACAGGAAGTCAGCCATTTTGAACTTCCTCTCAGATTTTTGTGCAGTTTTTGCCATTTTCATGCCTCGTACTTTAACGAACTCCTCCTACAGTTTTAATCTGATCATCTTCAAATTTGGTGAGTGTAATCTTAAGGCCTTTGCGACGTTAAATTGCGAAGATCTTGAGTTTTCGTCGAAGGGCGGGTCCTCGGCGGCCTGACAAATTTCGATGTTTCGCCATGAAACAGGAAGTTGCTGTAACTCAGGCATGGAATGTCCAATCTGCCCCGAACTTCACACGTTTGATAAGCGTTCTGTCCTGAACACATGACCATGCTCATATTCAGTTATAGTCATAGCGCCACCTGCTGGCAACAGGAAGTGACATGTTTAACACTGTTATGGACTCCTAATAACATATAAAAAAGTGCCAGCAAGTGCTAAACATGCTAACAACATACTAGAAGCATGCTAAAACATGCTAGCAAACTCTTAGCTAAGTGCTAAAGCATGCTATTTTTGCAATTAAATAGGAATTTGCTGTAACTCAGGCATGGAATGTCCAATCTGCCCCAAACTTCACACTTTTGATAATCGTTCTGTCCTGAACACATCTACATGAGAATATTCAGTTATAGTAATAGCGCCACCTACTGGTAACAGGAAGTGTCATGTTTAACACGTTGATGCCATTCTAGCAACATGTTAAAAATGCCATTGACTTCTAAACATGCTAGAAACATGTTAAAACATGCTAGCAATACTTAGCTAAGTGCTAAAGCATGCTAATTCAATGAAACAGGATGTTGTTGTTACTCAAGAAGGCAATGTCCAATCTGCGCCAAACTTCACACTTTTGATAAGCGTTCTGTCCTGGACACATGACCATGCTCATATTCAGTTACAGTCATAGCGCCACCTGCTGGCAACAGGAAGTGACATGTTAAACACTGTTGTGGACTCCTAATAACATATAAAAAAGTTCCAGCATGTGCTAAACATGCTAACAACATACTAGAAACATGTTAAAACATGCTAGCAAACACTTAGCTTAGTGCTTAAGCATGCTAATACTGCAATTAAATAGGAATTTGCTGAAACACAGGCACGGAATGTCCAGTCTGCCCCAAACGTCACACGTTTGATAAGAGTCATGGCCTGAACACATCTACATGAGAATATTCAGTTATAGTAATAGCGCCACCTACTGGTAACAGGAAGTGTCATGTTTAACACGTTGATGCCGTTCTAGCAACATGTTAAAAATGCCATTGACTTCTAAACATGCTAGAAACATGTTAAAACATGCTAGCAAAACTTAGCTAAGTGCTAAAGCATGTTAATTCAATGAAACAGGATGTTGTTGTTACTCAAGAAGGCAATGTCCAATCTGCGCCAAACTTCACACTTTTGATAAGCGTTCTGTCCTGGACACATGACCATGCTCATATTCAGTTACAGTCAATGCGCCACCTGCTGGCAACAGGAAGTGACATGTTAAACACTGTTGTGGACTCCTAATAACATATAAAAAAAAATGCCAGTAGGTGCTTAACATCCTACCAACATACTAGAAACATGCTAAAACATACTAGTAAACACTATAAGTACTAAACCATACTATTACTACAATTAAATATGAATTTGCTGTAACTCAAACATACAATATCCAATCTGCCCCAAACTTCACATACTTGATAAAAGTCCTGCACTGAACACATCTACAAAGCAATATTCAGATATATAACCCCACCTACTGCCAACAGAAACTGAACTGGTTAACACAGTAATGCAGTACTAACCACATACCTATTGTGTACTAAGCATGCTAAAAACATACTAAACATGCTAGCAACTACTATATACTGTATACCTCCTTAAATGCACATTGCCCAACCATGCTCTGTCTTCCTAAAGCCAACGAGTGACGATGGCACGGGTGCGAGGGCCCTTTCATCGCTGCTTGCAGCTTTAATTATTTGTTAATATTTGCTCGCATTTTAAAATGTATGAATGTCATTGCACTAGATACAAAAGACTAAAAAGTAACATTTATTTTTATGAAAGAACAATAAACATTAAAGCATTTTAAAAGAAGAGGGGGGTCTTGTCTTACAATAATTCAAATTATCACAGAAGTACTTGGATAAAGTTTTCGGATATAAAAATGATACCTATGGTAGCCATTTGAAAGTAACTTTAACCACCAGTAACTGCTTTAAATAAAGATTGCATCAATTACATCGTTACACCAGTTGGTGGCTGTTGAAAATGTATTTGTCATTCAATCATTCATTCAAGAAATTCGTTCAGAAACACTGATTCATACAGAATGTACGTGTTTTTAGCTTGTAGTATGAATATGTTAGCCTTAAGGTTATGAATAAGTTGGTGTGTTCCAAAACAATGACAAAATTAGCATTTAGGAGATATAAGCATTCAAAACTTACAGTCTCTCACTTCCGCTAAAATGGATCACGGATTTTTATGACATCACCGCGGACTTCAGCTTCTCATCACATCTTCTGTCCAATCAAATGCTCTCTAGAATCTAACGCATCCCCCCTCCTATGTTATAAATACCACCTGGCCAAAGCGACTGGCGTTGACACGTCACGGGGCAATATGGGTTGGAGATGTGTATTCGGTTGCTCAAACACTTGAGTTTTATTCCATTTTCCAAATGTACGTGAAAATGAAATGACTAGAATTTATTCACACCTCTACAATTGAATTCAACGTATCATTAGCGCTCGGATTCGCTTCCATGGTGCTGTCAAGTACGAATTGCAGTCTGTGAGGTAAACTAAACGCTATTGGCTATTTGAAAAGGGGGAGGAGCCATTCAGTATGTCCCGCCTTAGCTTCCTGTTTCAGTGGAAATCACGTCAACGAATCATACAAAGCCGCGCGTTCCAAAGCACTTCAGTGGGCCTTTAAATAGACTGCAGCAACTAACCGTTAGTCAGAACCTCTAGTAAATTGCTTGTTATTTATTTTAATTGTCTATTCAGAATCATTGGAGAATTGTGATACTGTATTTATTAAAAAAAGAAAAAAAAGAATTGTGATTCTCAATTTATCCAGAATCATTGAGTGCCAATATAGGGAGTGAATAGGAGACCAATGTCCAGAGACAGAAGTAGGCTACTCATACTACACTGTAAAAATGATTTCCCAAAGATTATTGGAGTATGTTTTACAAGAAAATACTATTTATTAATTCCATTTGAGACTGCAAATTTTTTTCTGCACCAAATTATTCAGTGTACAGGAAGTTTCAGGTTGTCTTCAGCATTATTGTCACATACTGGGCCACCTAGACTCCCAGTTTCCCTGAATGACAGATGTGTAAGTCAATTTATTTTTGTCAGCATTGACGAGACACAGATGCAACTGCGGCTAATGAAAGTCCCAGCCACGCTCCTCTTCCCAGCGGGCGCACCCTTCTAGTGCATAACCGAGTGATGATGATGATGATAGAAGGAAAGAAGACTTACAGTCTCAATATGCACAATAATTCCCTTGTGCAAAGCTAAAATACTTCCATAATCTTTGGGGAGCAAATAAATTGGAGGTCAGTGGCAGTATGTGGACGGTTTGTCTTCACCAGACCAAAACTAATCGTGATGCAATAATGTTTCATATTGCTGCTAGCTTTCAGAAAGGTTGAAATTGTTTGCTTTTCATCTATTCAGTTGCATTTTTATAACATCAATCAAAATGTGAGAGAGAAAGGCAAAATATATTAATATAAACTATAGTGTGTTTTTGTGCAATATCTTAATGCAACCTTTATTGCATTTGCCTTTATGTATAAACCTCACTTGGGCAGATAACAGTGTGGTGCATTAAATATGAATGCATTTTGGTGTCTATATGAGTCACAGATATGATCTCTCATCCGAACGCTCTCCGTTCCAGTGGAATAACACAATAACATGCTACCAGATACGTCACCGTGACTGATCTACAGACAAACGGAGGCTATTTTCATGTTTATTTATAAAAAGTGGTTGAGGAAGATTCCAGCTCGCAACCTCTTACACTTGAGGACAGAAATATTACTCTGAACCACATCAGCTCATGCTCTGGAAGGGTGCCCAAGCTCCCCTGAATATTCTAGAGTCGCCCCTGCATGCATCTGGGATTTTTATATGATCCATATCTTGTGCTTTTAGCTGTTTAGGTCAGAAAGCGGTCAATAGCGGTGGTTATGAACATGAATCTAATCTATATCCAGTCACTGTAGCATATACCAAACCAGCTGGTGGTATTTATGTAATACTTGCCTTGACCTTTGCCATCTTTCAATCATTGGTTTGTTCACTGGTCTTGAAAGTGAAGCAATGGATATATTTACGAATGCACACACAAGCCACGTCTAAATTTTTAAAGAGTTCATTACTTATGAATCAGATCACTGTTATCGCTCATGGCGGGACGTGTTTTCTTCTGTGAAGTATAGTGAGAAGTCTGCCGCTTTTATGGTGTTAGACGAGAGAGTTTGCTTTTGTCCATGGATATGCGTTTCTTTTCGTCTTGTGAAACGTCTTGTTATGTACTTGGCAATCCTTTTGAGCAGAAAATCAATAAAACATGGCAAGGACGTCATTGTTCTGCCTCTAAACGCTGTTCTGCAGGTGTACTTTAGAGACGCAATTGGAACAAACCTGATTTCTTTTTTTTTTGGCGAGACATTACATTCTCCCATGTTTTGACACTGTGCCTTTTCTTCTTCCCTTTGAGGCCTGAGTGTTCCTGGGAACACGAGGACAAAATCATTCTGTAATTACTGATCCTGTCATCGGATGTTAATTGCGAGTGACCTCCAGGGCTGTTTATAATTATGCAGTCCTGCAATAACTGCTAATCTCTCAGAAGCAGAATTTTTTTAAGCTGTTTTCTCCTGTGCAATATTCAATGAAGTGCAATCTGATACAAAACAAGGTTTCTTTCAAATCAAGATAATTGCTGTTACTCCAAGTCAGAAACTGAATGTTTTGATTTGGTGTTATTTTTTCTTTCTGTATATACATTGATTGCTGATGTCTGTGATTCTGCATCCTGTCTGACCTTTTGTAAAAAGTCTTTAACTCATTTTGCTTTACAGTAACAGTGAGATGCCGGTGCTTTGATCGCAGGGATTAGCGTTAACTGCAAACCTCATATGCATTTAAAAGAGAACAATTGATTTGGCCTATAAAGCCAGAAAGCTTTAGACTGGAGAAGAACTTTTATGTGATTGCGAGCATCAAAATTGACCCTTTTTATTTTCTTAAAGGGATAGTTCGGCCAAAAATAATATTAAACCCATGATTTACTCACCCTCAAGCCGTTCAAGATGCATATGTCAATCATTTTTCAGACGAACACATTTTCAGTTATTTTAGAAAATGTCTTAGATCTTTCAGTGGTTATAATGTCAAGTTATGGGGTCCACCTCCTTCAAGTCCCAAAAATGTGCCTGCATCCTTCACAAAAGTAATCCATCCGGCTCCACAGGGATAAACGAAGGCTTTTTGAGGGTAATCCGTGCGGTTTTGTTGTAAAAATATACTTAAAACTTTATAAATGAAAATAACTGGCTTCCGGCAACGGTCGACGTGCGTTCACGGGAGATGGATGCCGGCTTATGACGTAGCGTAGGAAGCGTTGTGAAGTAGAACGAACGCAACAGCGCAGCCAGAGAGCAGAGCAAAACAAAACTCCACTCAGGATTTCCGCGATTTAAAAAATGTGTATTTAAAAGAAAATGTCGGAGGATTTTGATATTAGAGAAGAGGATATTGAGTTTTTGGCCCAGCCCTATCTGTTTGAACCGGAGTACAGCGATGACGTTCTACGTCACAACGCTTCCTACACTCCGTCCTACGTCATACGCCGGCATCCATCTCCCGTGAACGCGCGTCGACCGTTGCCGGAAGCCAGTTATTTTCATTTCTAAAGTTTTAAATATGTATATTTTTACGACAAAACCGCACGGATTACCCTCAGAAGGCCTTCGTTTATCCCCCTGGAGCCGGATGGATTTTTTTTTTGAAGGATGCATGCACATTTTTGGGACTTGAAGGAGGTGGACCCCATAACTTGACATTATAACCACTGAAAGATCTAAGACATTTTCTAAAATAACTGAAAATGTGTTCGTCTGAAAAATTATTGACATATGCATCTCGAACGGCTTGAGGGTGAGTAAATCATGGGTTTAATATCATTTTTGGCCAAACTATCCCTTTAATACTGCTGCTTTTTATGGAAGCTTGTTTTTTTTTTTTCAGAATATCAAATAAAAAAAGATAAATGTGGGATTAAAGTTAAAGGTAAATGTTTGGGGTAAGGAATAGTACAATTCTAAGGAGATTTTTTTTTTTTTTTTTTTTATCTGAGGCAGAAACTTCCATAAAATAACTTTAATTAAAAAAAATTCAACTAAAATAAGAAATGATACCTTTGGCAAATAACTGAAATAAAGTGTAGGATGAAGTACTAAACTTGCTAAAATAAAAATTAAGTAAAACTAAATGGCAAACAAAAACCTAATAAAAATTACAAAAACACATAGGCTAACAAAATTATTACAACTTAAATTAAAATGAAAACTAAAAATATAAAAAATAAGCTTATTCGAAATAATAATAAATACTAGAATATTATCTAAATAATATTAAAATAGCACTGGTCCTGCCCTACTTTTTTTGTTGCATATTCTGTTTAACTCTACCTTTTGTCTCACTAGGTAATCCACCCGCCACTGGCACAGGTACACTGATAATCACTCTGGAGGACGAGAACGACAACGCTCCCTACGTCTTCCCCTCCGTGGCCCGCGTGTGCGAGGACGCTAAAGACATAAATGTGGTGGTGATCGGGGGACAAGACAATGACATTCATCCTAATACAGATCCTTTCAAGATTGAGCTTGGCAAACAGCCAGGACTAGAGAAAACATGGAAGATCTCCAGGATCAATGGTAAGCTAATTCTCAGATGGGACAGAAACAGGCACGCACCCACGTTTAAACACATCCCGGCTATTTCTGAGGCCTGTTTGAGGAAGTATACAAGGTGCTCTTACTAAAAGAATAGTTTACCTTAATATAGTTAAGCATAATTGATTTTTTTTGTTGATTAATCAATTTCAGCACAAATGCATTTAGTAATAATGAAATTAGACTGTGAAAACACTGCATATACAGGCATAAATTACTATATTTTAATGTTCAATAAATGAATTACTTTCTCTGCAAACATTGTAATGACAATTAATCATGAACATTTTTGAAAATAGTAATGGAGTGCCACTTTAAATCAACTTGAAATTTTGGAAGAATTGACTGAGATCATAACAGTCCTGAAAACTGGCATCCCTTTAGTGAATAGCATTATTGTGGTAGTCTACCAGCTATACTAGCACCAAACCAGCACTAACCAGCCAGTACAAAGCTAAAAATTGTGGTGTTTTCACCAGGGTCAAATGGACCACATGCTGCTGAGATGGAAAAGGATCACTTTATTGTCACAGACAGTGTGTGTACCATTAGAGATCACTCTGACCAAATAGCTGAGTGTATTTGTGGTTTATCTTAGCAGACTCTCGATTACCCATCTCTCCTGAGAGAACACACTCAAATATAGAAAGGCATGCGAATCTCCAGACTTCTGTCAGCTGTTTGAGAAGAGAATCAGTGGCAGATGATGTTATCCAGAGAAAGAACAAGAGGTTATTTGAGATTAGGTGGCTTATAGTCTGTACCCAAACCTTTTGTAGTTTATTCTGCCTATTTAGAGAGGAAGATTCAGTCTGTCTGACATGTAAAGTGGCCAGAACGGTATATTAAATTGTTTTCTGATGTTTTTTTAGACACTCACTCCCAGATCATGTTGCTGCACAGTCTTAAAAAGGCCAACTACAACCTGCCGCTGGTTCTGACCGACTCTGGCGTCCCTCCCATATCCAACAACACAGAACTGAAAGTTCAGGTGTGCACCTGTAAGAAGAACAGAATGGACTGCAGCCGTGCCGCCTCGGTACAAACAAACCTCTTGCTTCTGCTCGGCCTGGTTCTGCTCTCCATGCTCTGTAAGTGTCCTACACGACACACACTCACACACACATGATCCCTCTTATCAAATTGCTGGAAATTCTAGGTGATTTGCTTAAATGTGGAGTTTTAAAGTTTGATAGATGCTGCATATTTCATGGTTTCTAATAAAGTGCAAATAAATATTGCAAGTGTTCCAGAGCCACGATTCTGCCTGACAGTAAAATAAATAAATAAAATAGGCCATATGGAAAGTCAGAACTCTGCAGAGTTTATTATGTACAAAACTCTCTTAATCCTTGAACTTGGAACCTCGTCCATTCTGTGCAGAAGCGGTACATCTGAACTGCTGACTTCATTTGCAGGACTCTCTGGGCTTTTAAACCTAGATTTTTTAAACCTCTTTGGATTCAGGTATTAGTAGAGTCCAGTTTACAAGCTGCTTGCAGAATCACTCCCATTCATTCAGTTTGTTTATGGACCATATTCTCGAAGGGCTAAACACCAATCTGCTCTCGCACCTTCGCACACACACACACAAACACACACACAAACACAAACACATTTAAAATGAAGGGCAAAACAGAAAATGGTTAAATAACACAATTCTCATTCATATATTCATAGTTATGACTATTTAAACTTTTTACTAAATATGTAATCCGATTTACGTTCATGTATTGTATTTATATATTTGGGCTTATAACTATATTCAGATTTACACACACATAGTGTTTACTGTAAAACAATTTATTTATTTTACTTTTTTTTTGGCAAGGTACCTACCTTTTTAGAAGTTTTCCAGCATTTTTGTGTTGCTACTTTAGCTCAGTTTCGATGTTGATAATGAACACCCTGTATACCTTGCTTTACAGTTTGACAGGAAATTGGCTTCTCTTCCTGAGTGTCTTCAGTGACCCCGTATCTATTTACTGTGGTAAAGCATGGAACTGCATTAAGAGTTGATCCATATCTGGCTAGATTTACAGCATATAGGGCCACTATTACAGCCACTAGAGAGACATAGAAGCATTTGAAGTAATATGCACAAATTAAAGGTTGCTTTACAGCAGGTCTTAAGCTTCTCGGTGTGTGTATGTGTGTGTCGTTGTGTAATATATGTTTGTCCTATAGTTAATCTCCCATCCAAACCTGCACACAGTCCCCTGGTGACTCTTTCTCCCGGCAATAACATAAATAATTCACTCCTTTAGAGGGGCTGGAACATAATGGAACTCTATACAGCCATTCTAAAATAGAAAACAGAGGAAAAATAAATCTTTTCAGAAGAGACATCATGCTCTGAGGATTTCTATTGCTAGGTTCCTCGCCCAAGCCCTGGTTTGAATAGAAGTCGTGATGCCAATGTCTCCAGATCTGCATTAAACCTGGAAGGCAGTTCTTCTCCACAGTTTCTCTCTCCCCCAGTCACTTTCTTATTTGTGTTTTCTCTCTACATTCAGATACCCATTTTTTCCCTTCGATTTTGTCTTAATATCCTGCAAATTAACATTTGGGGTGAATTCACTAAAATTATACCCTTTTCTTGTGCTGAATATCAGAGAAAAACCCACATCTTATTCAATTTAATTTAGGTTAATCGGGTACTAAAGATGCTATTTATTATAATTGTATTATTTATGTTCGGCTTATTGTAGGTTTTCTATGGATTTTATGTTAATCATGGTCTCAGTTTTTCATCGAATACCTGACTGACAACAACTGATCAAATGATGGAGAATTATAATCAAGCATATATACAGACATACGTGAATGAAAGGTGCAAATAATTTAAATTACCTTTGCCTATAGTGGACGCAATTCTTCTTAGTGAATTTCCATTTTAGCATTGTCTTTGCGTCTTTTTGCCCTTTCATATCCATCGTATGGGTCCATTTGACTGTTTTATGCATCATTTTCTGTTTGTTTTTTCCGCAGTAGCTCTGCTAACAGTCATTGTGAATGTTTAATTTGTGACTGTTAATAGACTGAAATGATGGGATTATTTGCTACTGCCCTGGCCGACTAGCCTGGGTTTCCCCATGCTGCCTTGAGCGCAGCGCGATTTTATTCACGCTGCTAGTCAGCATGGATTCCATGGACCAGATTTTCAGCTAGGGAACCAATCACAGAACGGGGAGGGAGCAGCAAGACGATGACGACATCTATGCGACACACCGAAGCAGTTTGTTTATATCTATGGATCCAACATGACAGACGTAAAAATATATGCATATTTTTAGGGACACATCTACAAAAATATGCCTGTATTTCAAGTTGATAAAATAATTTTAAATCCACATCAGTTTATTTGTGCCGACGCGCCACGCCCTCCCAGGATCTATAACGTTACCTAGGCTACTTTCACTTTTAAAAATTCATCATAACCGCGCGCGCGATCTGCTTGCAGTCGTCGAGATGGATGCTGAGGAGTTGAAGAAAAGAATAGCTAGTGGAGATTGTAAAGTTGTCGACAATACGTCATCAAAAATCAAGTCCAGTGTGTGGGAGAAATTTGGAGTTATCTGAAGAAAATATTGTGAAAGGCTTTGCTGCAAACATTTTCGTGTTGGATAGCCGCAAATGTGGAACTTCATCCCTGAGGAAGCACGCAGAAACTGTGGTAACAAAGCAGTTCTATCGAACGGTATTTTTCATATTTAACACTGTTAAGTATGTGTGGTGTGCAGGGCGTGTTTGAACCCAAAATGGTCAGATGTAGGCTAGACGAAATTGCGTGGCATATAGCTAGTGTTGTAGCCGCGACTGTTCGATTGGTAAAATGTTATAAGGCTACTCAGTTTTGTGGTAACGTTAGTCATGTTCTTCATGTACCGGCCTTTTGACAGCTTTGGCTGAAGTTGTCCTTGTGTTAATTGTCGTGTAATAACTTCTGTATGACCTGGCAATAAACATTTTTGTAAGTGTGTCTATAATGTGATAGTCTAAACTGATTTTATTTCGGGTGCGGGTCGGGTGTCGGTTCTATTTTAAGCGGGTCGGGTGCAGATTTTAATTAGTGCTGCTGTCGGAAAACGGGTCGGGTGCGGTTTTAAGCACTGCGGGTACGGGCGGGTGCGGATTTACAAAATCGGACCCGTGCAGGACTCTGGTGTAACGTTACACATAAATCTCTGACCCATCGTCGTCTTCTTCGTTGAATATCTGTCGCTCTACATACGTCATCTGGTATAATTGAAACGATTGGCTATGAGCTACGTACAGGCGCATTTGATAGACATTTGTAGCGCCCAATAAACGGCTCTGGGCATTCGTAAACCACGCCTCAAATACGAGAAAATGAACATGTGGTTCCCAGACCACGTCTCAAAGAGAAAGTGGTCTGACGTTAGCCAGGCTACTGGCCGACATTAACATCCACTCTATTATGCCATGCTGGTTTACCCAAAGTGGTTTTGGAGGTGTTCCTGGGGAAAAAAATTAAAATTGTATATGTATATACACTATCGGTCAAAAGTTTTAGATCAGTAAGATTTTTTATGTTTTTAAAAGAAGTATCTTCTGCTCACCAAGGCTGCATTTATTTGATTAAAAATACAAACAAAAACAGTAATATTGTGATATTAAAACAGCTGTTTTCTACAGTATGTGAATATACTGTATAGTAAAGTGTAATTTATTCCGGTGATCAAAGCTGAATTTTCAGCATCATTACTCAGTGTCTTCAGTGTCACATGATCCTTCAGAAATCATTCTAATATGATGATTTGATGCTCAAGAAACATTTATGATTATCAATGTTGAAAATAGTTTTTTACATTTTTATTTCATGATGCTATGATGAATAGAAAGTTCAAAAGAACAGCAAAAAACGTTTGCCTTGCCTTGCCTATATATACATATATATATATATATATATATATATATATATATATATATATATATATATATGTACAGTGAGGAAAATAAGTATTTGAACACCCTGCTATTTTGCAAGTTCTCCCACTTGGAAATCATGGAGGGGTCTGAAATTGTCATCGTAGGTGCATGTCCACTGTGAGAGACATAATCTAAAAAAAAAAAATCCAGAAATCACAATATATGAGTTTTTAACTATTAATTTGTATGATACAGCTGCAAATAAGTATTTGAACACCTGTCTATCAGCTAGAATTCTGACCCTCAAAGACCTGTTAGGCTATGTTCACACTTAGCGTCTTTTTTGACAAGAAAAAGTTGACAACGGCGTTTTTTTAGCAAAAAAAAACGCTGGTAGCGTTCGGTTACAAATAGCAGCCGAGCGCGTCTTTTGTCGCTATAACAAGAGCTGGAACAGTAGCCTAGTGCTGTGTGATGCAAAAAATGTCGAGAAAGAGAAAGTTGGCTCTTGCGTTGGCTTTTGAAGTTACCGGGGAGGAGAATGTCGGTTCACAAAGACGTTTGTGGGTGCACGACAGACAGTTGTTCTTGTTGTTATGGAAACGACAGGTCTCGCTACTCGCTTGTCATTGGTCAGCTGTCAAAAAGGCGCTTGACGTAGGGCGTTCTTTTCAGAAAAGTTGAACTTTTTTCAACTTAAAAAGACGCTCTGAGCTGCAGAAAAAGACGCCGGCGGTGGCGTCTAAAAAAGCGCTCAGGACTTTTTTGAAAAAACGGTTTACTCCATAGGGTTATAATGTAGAACAGACGCTGGCAGTTTGAAAAAAGACGCTAAGTGTGAACATAGCCTTAGTCTGCCTTTAAAATGTCCACCTCCACTCCATTTATTATCCTAAATTAGATGCACCTGTTTGAGGTCGTTAGCTGCATAAAGACACCTGTCCACCCCATACAATCAGTAAGAATCCAACTACTAACATGGCCAAGACCAAAGAGCTGTCCAAAGACAGTAGAGACAAAATTGTACACCTCCACAAGGCTGGAAAGGGCTACGGGGAAATTGCCAAGCAGCTTGGTGAAAAAAGGTCCGCTGTTGGAGCAATCATTAGAAAATGGAAGAAGCTAAACATGACTGTCAATCTCCCTCGGACTGGGGCTCCATGCAAGATCTCACCTCGTGGGGTCTCAATGATCCTACGGTCTTTATGCAGCTAACGACCTCAAACAGGTGCATCTAATTTAGGATAATAAATGGAGTGGAGGTGGACATTTTAAAGGCAGACTAACAGGTCTTTGAGGGTCAGAATTCTAGCTGATAGACAGGTGTTCAAATACTTATTTGCAGCTGTATCATACAAATAAATAGTTAAAAAAACATATATTGTGATTTCTGGATTTTTTTTATTTTTTTTTTATTATGTCTCTCACAGTGGACATGCACCTACGATGACAATTTCAGACCCCTCCATGATTTCCAAGTGGGAGAACTTGCAAAATAGCAGGGTGTTCAAATACTTATTTTCCTCACTGTATATATATACACACAGATATTTTCTGATATAATATTCTATATTAATATTCAGAATTGTAACTACATATTCTGGTTTTAACATACAGCGTGATTCAAAAGTCTGAGAACACATTGGAAATATGGGATAAGTCTTCACTATTTCTAGGCTACTAATCCAATAGATAAATTGGTAATATAGATCATCTAAACTCTTTTGTACACAAGCTCATATATTTCCTCAGTTGATTCACAAGATTCTCTTCGAATCATCTCAAATCATGCTGGAGAACATTATCATCAGGTTTTTACACAAACTGGAGCTTGCGGAGCTTAAGTGCTGCTCATTAAAGCAACAATAATTTCTATTTTAAAATAGATTTTAAACTTTTCAGTCAAATTATGCTGATCATATAAATTGCAATTCATTGTTTTGTATTTAATGAGGAAGAATGCAAAAATAGAAGCATTTTCACTAGTAGTCTCAGATGTTTAGACCCCACTGTAAATTATGAATGCATACGTGTGTGTGTTCCACATTCTGGCAGTGATGCATTGAAACAGGCAGTCTGAAAGTGTGTGCACATGTTTATATCTTGTGTGACATGACACAAAGCTGGTGCATGCTGGTCTCAAAACTGCACTACACGCACACTAATGACTCCTGTAAGGATGCGTTTCACTGTCGCGCAGGAAGACACAGTCGAGGATGGGCCATGCCCATGTCGCACACTGATCGAGTGGGAGGGAGAGAGTGTCTGACTTCAATTTCCTTATCACCTTAATGAACCCTGACCCCCGCTGAGAGAGAGAGTGGTGAGAACAGGCAGATAAGCCCAGAAGCTCAGTGATGGAGCTCTGCAAGAGAGAAATGGCCAAAAGATTAGACAGAACTCGCTTCATCTGTCTCCTCTACAGGAGAAACGTACTCACACACACACGTGAATTACTGTCATGTAGTTCATTAGTTTGTGCCATTCCATTTGTTTATAGGTAGTTGACATTAAATACATGATAAGTTGATGATGTACTGCAGTGTGACAGCTCTCTGAGGCCTGACACCTGCAAAACATCAATTTGATAATTACTATTTTATAATTAATTTCCTCAGGACCATTTAAAGAGATGAAAATTACAATTTTGTCATTTTCATCTGTGGAATGCAAAGGTTTGGAAGATAAAAAAATATACAAGATATTTTGGGGAGAAATTACCTTTTAAAATTAGCTAGTGAAGGCAAAAAGATGATTAAAATGGTTAAAGATGAAATAAATTCTATACATTATCTATATGTAGCTTATGGATGCATATACATTTTAACCTTTGATCTTAAAGATAAAAAGGCACATAGATCTGTCACCTTCCCATATGGTGATAATTGTAAATCTACAACAGTTAATATTAATTCAAATTCTTTTAATTCCGTTTCATTCAGCTTTTTAAATGGAACATTGTCTGTTTGTAAATTGTTTGTCTTCTCCACTGAGCTCCTGTGCTTACCTTCATGGACCTCCAGGTTAAAAACACTGGCTCGCTAGCTAGTTTTGTCCCAAGTGTGAGTGTGATTTCTTCTATTTCTCTATAACAGTGTTTCCTGAGGAAATACCAGACTAGTGTTAAAGTTTTAGGTAAAATTATAGTTAGAAAAGTTGTAGACCCAAATACCAACAGAGGGAGAGACAGAGAGTGAGAGAGATTGTAATATGCAATAGAGTGCAACAAACCTGTATACTTTTTTCAGTGGCCTTTGTTACCGAAGACTTTTTCCCATTCATTTTTCCCATAGGCAAATTATATTCGTTAAATAGTTATAAGCCATGAACCAAACCAACCTGCTATGAGGTATATAACAATTACAATCTTTGATTTGAAGCCAAAAAGTACTTAAAGGAACACTATATCCACTTTTCCACCATAGGGGGAAAACCGTTCTCATTGCTTGACCGTTCCATTCCGTGCCGATCTGGCCCAGCTGGTGCGGATATGGTTTCATTTTCCACTGTGGAGCTGATAACAGACTTCTTTGGAATGTAATACAAATGTGTTCGTCATTGCCCTGGTAACGCAAGAGTTTACAGGCGATATGAGATGTAAATAGTGATTGATATGGAGGATGATCAGATATTTCTTTTAATTATTATCAAATTGTGTTTACGTCGCTCAAATATTGCATTTAGCCAGCTACAGAGAAACTAGTAGCTGGGCAACAGACAAGTGACCAAGTGTCACTACATGAGTTCTACTGCTAGCCAACCGTGCTGAGAAATCCGGGCCGAGAACGGTTTTGTATTCGTGTCGTGCCGTACCAGTATCAAGTTTAAATACAACTGGAACCGTTCCTTACTGTTCTTAGAACCTTTTGGTCTGACAGTGGAAAAGCAGCTTATTTATCTTTTGGCCCTCTAGCGGTTAAAAAACAAAAAGCATGCATTTTATGGAAGAACATTGTTTTGGCTGTGCTTCGGCACTGCGTGATTGTGCGGATGAATATGGTTATCCTACTGCTCATAAAACATTCAATACTAGGCTTAAGAGATGTAACCAGTTTAGATGGAAAGGATTTCAAGCTCACTAGCTGAAGATGTTACTGTAGCTATTCCCAATTAATAGACACGGTACTTAATTAAAAGTACATTTCTAGCACAGCCTGTAATGAATGGCCCTTCACAATAGATAATGCTTTACAATGAACTCTGTTAGAGAGCTACATATGACAGTTTATCTGTTCAATAAAATGCCTTACTCATTGAGTAATAAAAATGCATCTCCACATTGTTTTTACAACATTTTAAATCCCTCAGTTCTCGTCATTTTATTGTGAACTATATCGTGTTCTCTTTTTGCCAGCAGACTAATTTCCTCGTTTTTTTTTGTTTTTTGTTTTGTTTTTTTAAACAAGTGATTCCCCAGATGTTCGAGATATAGCGTGGTCTATGTCAACTTTTCACGGTTGTTGTGACAACTTATCCATGCCACTCCCACATGCGTCAAAGTAGCCGGAGCAACTTTTCTCTATTTACAGAGATGATGAGACACACAGGGAAGTGACCTATGTTCACAATTTCCTGAGAAAACCATCTCGACTGATCTAAAATATAAACACTTATAATAGGTGAAAATATTTTGGAAGAACGATTGATGATGCATTGAAATTTTAAACACAAAAAAGTTACATAGTGTACCTTTAAAGCGTTAGAGAAATCCGTGTTTCACAGACGTACTTTGGATTAAATTTTAATCCAGTCCAAATCTGCCAAGTCTATGTTTTTCTCAGTATCTGACGAAAAAAAATAATTATAAAATTAATACCTATGTATAAATGTATAGGATAATGCAATGTAAGTCGCTTTGGATAAAAGCGTCTGCCAAATGCATAAATGTAAATGTAAATGTAATAAATGGAGAAACTGCAAATACTGCCCATTTTAATATTTTAATCATGTAAGAGTAAGATACTTGTCTAGATTTCTTAGCTCACTTGTTTATTATAAACATCCATTTCTATAAACTTGTGAAGTTTACTTAAAAAGGATTTTTAAAATGAATTCAAATTATACCAATACATAATAAATTCAAAAGCACAGCAGATGAGCTTCTGTAATGCTCACATCTAAAAAAAAACACACACTCCCACCACTGATATAAACACGGAGATAGTCCCATCCGGATCGCTACATGAAACAGACGGTGAGTGATAAGAATTGTTGTTTAGAAAACTGGTCCCTAATTAGGCTATATAGAAATTTTCAAACTTAAATCTTTATTTCCTTTTTTAGTTATTAATCATAACCAAAAATAAATAGAGTGAAATTAAGGTTCTGGATTTATTTCCCATATGGTGTGAAAGACATTTAATTGCTGAAAATGGGACAAGAAGAAGAATCATACATTAAAGTAACCGTTTGTTTGTGTTTGTGTTTGTGCGGCTGTGAGTGTGTATGTGTGTCAGTGGATGTGTATTTTTAGCTTCCATGTTGCTAACCTCCTGCTTCACGGACTGAAAACGGACTGAAAAAATCCATACTCTCAGTTTTTTCTCCATTCTCGAGGATAAAGGAGTCCAGTGGACCTGCATTTGTGGGCTCTTAAATAATGAATGGAAGCCTCTGGGAGAACACAAACAGATCATCTATAAACTGACACCAGTTCCTCTGTCTTTAGACCCCCATGAAAGTTCCTAAATCTTGCACCAGATACATGCGTGTGCCACATCATGGGGGGCCCGACTGGCACCGTCTCACACGCACTTAGTAGTCTTGACGTCTTCGATCCCACAGGAGCCATTGTTGCGGTTTCTGATGACAGTTTGCCAAACATCACCTTCTGTGCTGATTTGCCCTTTGAGTCCATTGATTTTGTTTGTCCTTCGAAAATGTGGCTCCATTGAGCTGTGTATCTGATTACACAGGCGATGTTAATTGCAGAGAGGAAGAAAAACATCATTTACGACACAAGACGAGGCCAGATTCTGAAACAAATATCGCGTGGAAATCAAATTATATTTTACACTGACAAAATAGGCTTTGATGTAGCAATTGAGATCAAGTCCAGTTCACAGAGGAGACTGTTAGGTGCACATGTTCAGCAGAGGAAGGGTCAAACAATGCCAAGATGACCTTACTGCCCCCTGTAGGACTGGTTGCAAAATGCAATTTAGAGATTACTCCTTTGGGGTAAGATTGGGTACCGTAAGACACAGCAAGTTAATCAAAAGTAACATTTAAGACATTTGTAATGTTTAAAAAAATTTTCTAATAAATACAGTTCCTTTGAACTTTCTATTATTCAAAAAATCCTGGAAAAAAATATGTCAGTTTTCTAGACTGATAATAATTAATTAAGCAGCAAGTCGGCATATTAGATTGATTCCTGAAGGATCATGTGGCACTGAAGACTGGAGTAATGGCTGCTGAGAATTCAGCTTTGCCATCGCAGAAATACATTTCTATTTAAAAAATATTAAAATAGAAAGCTGTTATTTTAAATTGTAATAATATGTTTTGTATGTATTTTAATCACATAAATTCAGAATAGTAAAGTAGGTTATTAAAAGGGGGGGGGGGGGGGGAATACTGTATTTGTTGATTAGAGATTACTGACTCTTTTAGACAGTTGGTTTTTGCGATTTGGATGAGTGGCAAAGGTTTTAGTTGTTGATGCTTTTAAAATATCTTAGTTTCTGATTACTTGTTGAAAGGCTACTTTCACTATCTGCGCCCACCATATTACATGAATAGCATCTATTTACACGCAATGTAAATAACATCTACTTTTAATTATTTTTTTCATTTTCAAATGTTTTAATACTCCATGGTTAAACAGTGAGGTAGTCCACCTGGTATAAGCACACACATTTGAAATGTCAGTCATTGTTTAATTAATAATTGCTGTAATTGAAAATTAAAAATGATATAGTGGTTTGGTGTATGTTGCTAAAGTGATATTTTTCATCAATTGAAGAGTTGTGATATACCCAACAGGCCTCTAAAACCGCTCTTTAATCTAATGAAAGATGCCCAACAGGGGTAAAATATAATTAATCCACAACAGGGAAATAAGCCTGTGCCCGGGCCCACTGAAGTTTAAATCCCCTTTTCTGCCAAGATGGACGTTTTTACTCTTTAATCCACTCTGGTTACTAATGTGGCCTGTCTTGAGGGGATGAGAAATTTCCACAGCATCGACCTGTTTACTGGCTCTTGTTTTGACGTGCTATCCGCGGTGCACCTAGCAGATAAAGCATAACCTCTTCTTGTTAATGAATTTTTAAGCGTGAAAGGACCAATTAATGCAGCAAAATTACAATTTCGAATACTCTTTTATATATATATATATATATAAACATTGATGTAGAATATTGCTCATACGCTGGAAGTCAATATCTATATATATATGTATATATAGTAACACTTTAGTTTAGGGTCCAATTCTCACTATTAAATAGTTTCTTATTAGCATGCATATTAGGATATTGGCTGCTTATTAGTACTCATTAAGTACATATTAAAAGGATAGTTCACTTTGAAATAAAATTTTGGTATGTTTTAGCTTACCTCAAGGGCATCCAAGATGTAGGTGTCTTTGTTTCCGCAGTAGTTTCAATTTTGATATTTTTAGGTCAAACCGTTCTTGTCTGTCAGTCATATAATGCAGGTCTATGGTCACCACCTCAAAGAGCATGCACAGAGAATCCAAATTAAACAATTCCCCATCGTAAGTACACATTGATGGCCTAAGACACGAAACAAGCGGTTTGTGTGAGAAAACGAACAGTATTTATATCGTTTTTACCTCTACACAACCACGTCCAAGTGATCTGAGGGCGCGCGCGCGTCCTGGCTTAGTCTGCGCAAGCGCCGGAAAGTGTACAAGAGGTAAAAACGATATAAATACTGTTCGTTTTCTCACACAAACCGCTCGTTTCGTGTCTTAGGCCATCAATGTGTACTTACGATGGGGAATTGTTTAATTTGGATTCTCTGTGCATGCTCTTTGAGGTGGTGACCATAGACCTGCATTATATGACTGACAGACAAGAACGGTTTGACCTAAAAATATCAAAATTGAAACTACTGCGGAAACAAAGACACCTACATCTTGAATGCCCTTGAGGTAAGCTAAAACATACCAAAACTTAATTTCAAAGTGAACTATCCTTTTAATGCCCTATTCTGCATGACCATATTCTACATCCCTTAATCCTACCCAATACCTAAACTTAACAACTACGTACCTTACTAACTATTAATAAGCAGTAATTAGGAGTTTATTGAGGCAAAATTCGTAGTTAATAGTTAGTTAATAGTGAGAATTGGACCCTAACCTAAAGTGTGACCATATATATATATACTGAGTTTCATGGCTGTAAACTTGAAACCCATCATGAATAACTTTACTTCATTGCTGATGAAAAGACGAATTTACAGGGAGTGAATTATGATGCAAAGGGGGTGCAATATATATATATCGGACCAAAGCACTGGAGTGCAGGGATCACGTGTGTAATTGTGTCTGTCTCAAATGCAGCTGACTGCTGCCACAACCACTTTCCTCCAATCAGGCTGATGGTAATTAGATCAAACACACTTTCGTCTTGCTGCCTTCATGGCACGTTCCCTGCACACTTACCTGTGTTTTACCCCTTAGGAAGATGGAGTGAAGAGTGTATGTATGCAGAGATGAGAGTAGGGAGGATTTCTATCCACTGCTCGCTTGATTTTATTGCGTGCGAATGTGGCGAGGTGAATTGATTTAGTTATATATTTTGATGTTCCAGGCTCACATTTGGTTCGCCTAAGGGGGGGAAGAATTACCTGGTCACATTTCAGGCCCTCGGCACATGTATAAGCGGGGCTGGAGTCTCATTAGAATTTGCAAATGGCATTTTGTGGAACAGAGCAACCTCACCCATGCTCTTAAGGGCTGTGCAAGTCTTATTTTCCTTCCACTGTCATTTAGGACCAAGCAATACAAACATATCTAGTGGAAAGAAACATCAAGCAGCAAAAGGGAAAAAATCAATAGTCCTCCCCCCCCCTCCACATTTAATATTCTCTCGCATCGGATCTGGCACGGTTCGATCGCCTTTGAATTTCTGAAATCCCCAGGCCAATTCATTTCGCTCAAGTCTTGCGAAATTAGACCTTACATTTTTCAAAGTTACATTTTAATCATATTTTATTATGATGGCAGTGTGGAGTAAGAAAGGAAAGTGAAGGAAAAAATCAGGGGTTGACTCTAAATAAAGTTTCTAATTGGTTTAATTTATTAATTCAATGCTTTGTTGTGATTTGTCATGTTTTTATACATTCATTGCATACAAATATCTCATGTTGACCTAAAAAATTCAAACCTGCCGCTGAGAGTTTATTACCACCACAGATGTTCTGTTAAACTTTCAAATGGTGTTTAATTACCATTTTTCACAGTCCTATTTTTTCTCTTTTCTCTTTTAGGCTTGTAAATTCCACTGATTCTTTCTGTAGTCCTTTTGCAACACTGAAGAAAACCTTCTTCTCTTCTCCACACGCAAAGCAGGCAGAGAGAGACCTCTTCCCCAAAAGACACCTCGCACCCTTCATTTTTGCGCTCCTCCTTTTCACCGTTGTCTCTCTCCATCCCAAACCGACCTCCACCTTTTCACCAGGAACTCTCCTTCTGTCCTTTCCCTTCTTCCCCTACACCTCCTGTCTTCTCATACACCTCTGCAATACATCACGGACGGCACCGCCTCGATGAACTCTCTCTGTCACTGGACTAAGATATATTGGATGGTGGGAAAGCGATTGGACATTTCGATGTACTTTAGTTTCCTCTGGTTAAAGACTACTGTATTTGATCTTGTTTACTAATGTAAGGGAAGGACACAAGGCCTCTTTAGTCTGCAGTGGTTGTGTTTTCTTAGGGCAGGTTGATAGCCAGAAGCCTTCAGAGTCTAAAAAAAAAAGCGTCTCTTGAGTCTTTTATTTTTGGTTCAATTGCATTAGTTGTTATGGAGTGGAACACAATATATCTTTATAGTAATGTGTGAAATGATGGGGGGAAATGCACACTATATATATTTTATTTTTTACCAATGTACAAAAATATTAATTAACTTATGTACTTTGATCGCTTATTCTTTAATGACCCCTCAAGAGAAAAAAAAAAAGTTAAGAACTGGATGTTTTTGCAAAATTATAGGGACTATTTCTAATGCCATTGATGTTTTTTCCTCTTTTTCATGTATGAGCTCGTGTTTTAGAGTGCGGTTCTTGAGTCTAGAGAGCGATTTGCAGACAGAGAGTGAATCTGTCTTGTGATTCTTGTTTCTGATGGTGCAGCGTTTATTTACATTTTTTCCCCTCTCCCCTTGGGTCAAAGGCCAGGGAAGGCTGTTGATTCAGTTGTTCTTTATATAAATATTTTTTCCCCTTTTTGCGCTTGTGAGAAGAACAAAAAAGAGAGACAGAAAAAGATAACATGAAAACAAAATGTGTGTGTGGGTTTGTGTGGGAGACCCCGTAAGTTCTGAAAATGCAAAGAAAAAGATGACGTGGTGAATGAATTGTCTGTTTTTTGCACTAATTTAATAAAGCTGTTACTTCCCACCACTTCATCTTTTCTCATTTGTTTAAAGTCTTAAGACCAAAATGATTGATTGATGTCATGAAATATGCTTCTACTCTTGCAGTTATAGTGAAGACTGAAGGGATTCCAATGGGGATACGGCTGAGACAGTAAATACACCGACATATGTGCATGAGATCATTGGTATTTCAAGGATATAGAAAACTCAGCAACCTTACAAACTTAAAGAGCCTTACATTCTCTTATTGAACATTCTCTTCATTTAGCACTGAATAAGTACAATTTAGCCTGATCATCCCCCGGCTCTTAATGCATGTTCTGCAAGAGGTGTATAAACGTATGAGCAGAACTGTACATGATTTTATGCTGTAAATATTTAAATAATAAATGATAGGTAATTATACATTTTTATTTATATATTGTAGAATACACTTATAAATAATACATTGTGTAATTCATACACAGGTATAGTTGGATGATTAAAATGGCACAATATGTATATATAAAAATGTGATATTTACTGCATATATTATATTATATATTATATCATAAATGCAGGCATCCCTTTGTACCTTATTTTCATGCAGCCATATTTTATTAAGCTCACTTAAACAATGTTGTCAGAAGGGTCTAAAAAATAAATACTTGTCCACTGTAAAATGGAAATGTCTTGGTTTGAAGGTCAAGGTACACTTGCATATTAATTGTGATTTAATGAACTAGCTCAGGCATTTAACTAGCTTTTGCATAAATTTTGCATAAACTACTCTGGCCGTCTCGAGTCATCATCACTTAGAACAAATATCATCTGATAATTTCTGGCCAATTTGATTAACTGAAATAATTAGCTCATACACCAGCATTAACATTTCCCAGGAGATGCCAGAGAACAGTCTAAAAAACCAACTCCATCAGTATTAATAATCTGAAAATGAACTCTTGAAACCCTGAAAGTTGATTTCAGTTTTAAAAAAGTGATGCTTAAACTTTGACAAAAGAACAGGGAACTTTTGCAACTATACTTGTATCTGAATTGCCCAATTTAAGGTCTGAATAACAGGCCTTGATTGGAATTTTTATCGTTGTTACTACAATTAAAAAAGAATAATGGCGAGCCAGCAATGTAATCAGCCCTCTCCTCCTCCCTCAGCTGAATGAGTCTCCTTTTGATTTCATACTCTGTTTTTGTCCCACATCAATTCTTAATCACTCTATATAAATACTAGAGCCACTGTCCTGACAGAAGTTTGTTATATGAAGTCACTGCCTTTTTTGTCATAACGATTACTCTTTGTGAAAGCACAAACGTGCAAGACCTCGCTGAATGGGTTGAAATCAATAAATGAGCATGCTTGGCCATTCGAATCTGGGTAATGACATGCAGTTGGAACATGTGTTTGGTTCGATAAGTGTGCACAGGTATTCATGGCCTCGATGAAGTCACTGAAGCAATGATTAATATTTCTTAGATTAGCCTCTAGCTTGATCTGAGAAAAAGTTCGAGATGTAATGAAATCAAAGGGCATCTGTATTCTAATACGCTTTCTCTAACACAAAAATGGAGCAAAAATATCCATGACCTACAGTTCTGCTCGTTTGTTAACACTTTTGATTAGGGGACACATATTCACTATTAACAAGGAGTTTTCCCTCAATAAACTCCTCTGCTTATTATAAGTAACTTATGTCACACTGTAGTTTCCTCGGGAACAGACTGAAGACTCCAATTATAGATACAAACTCAAACTACTATTAATAATAGTAATCTGGAACAAGCTGAGAGGCAGGGAAAACACACATAAACGCCACAGAGATTGGACAAAGACTGAAAGTATGGGTGTATCTTAAATGGCAAACAGAAACGAGATTACTAATCATACACAGCTGGGACAAATGAACTCATAATGATAGTAACCATAGAAACAAAAGAATGGCAGGAAAAGAACGTAGGAAAACAGAAACCAATCAAAACACGAACTGAAACTCCAAACATGAACTGACACGTGACAACTTAGTTGTTGTAGTGGTTATGTTTAGGTATTTGGTGGGGTTAAGGGATCTAGAATATGGTCATGCAGAATAAGGCACTAATAAACAACTAGTTAATAGTAAATATTGTTTCCTAATGTAAACCTTTACCATAAGTGAAGATTTCCCTTGCTCAATTGTGGGGGGTGTAAACTTTTAGAATTGGATGATCAGCGTAAATCTGTAACATATTTGCATGCAAAAATGATTATATTGTGGGACCTGTGCAATCTGACTGGTTCCTATTACACTCAGATGTTTACTGATCTTGATTTTATTGAAACTGTGAACTCTTGACTAGTTTCAACAACATCATACTGTATTCATCCCATTCAGATATGTCTAAAGCTGATGAGAGAAGGCATAAGCTAAGAGTCTCTGTCAGGCAGGTTGGTAGCCCTCATGCTCTCCATTTAGTCTACACTTACTACATTTAGTTGTAGGATAGAAGCAGCTTTCATCTCCTATCCCTCTCTCACAGGTGACATGAGGGATTTGTCTCCACAAATGTTGATGACTTCTAAATCCTCTGAGAGTGCTCTTGCTTTGAAATGGCAGATAGAGCGGAGAGGAAAAACCTCCAGACCTGACCTATTACACTTCCACAACCAACAATGTCACAAAATATTCAAAATTGGAGGAGTTTGTCCTTACAATGAAAGTCATTGGGGTGTTTTTCATATAACACCATATCGTCTCTACAATGAATACATGATGTTAGCTAACTGCGATTTGTATTATCTAAGAACTGGACATTTCTGGACATTTGGACATTACTTGGACACAGTCACCTCTGATAACAGATCACTCTAAATTGTAATGTAGAAACATGCATTTTCTGTAAAGCTGCATTGAAACGATATACAGTATTGTGAAAAGCGCTATACAAATAAATGTGAATTGAATTGAATTGTTTTGGACCCTATGAACTTTCACTGTATGGATAAAAACTGTTATTTATTATCCAACATATTTTATGTTTTCCATAGAAGAAAGAAATTTTTAAGATTTGGAATGACATTGGAAACAAATATGGAATGACATAAGCGTAAATAATTGGGTGTACTATCTTTTTAAACAGATGTAGTTTAATAATCTTGACAATATTATGAACTGATTAATTTTCAAAAGAAATTATAGAAACAGTTGAAACACTAAAATGGGCTCATCGAGAAGTAACTAATCATCATTTATTTACAAGTGATTCCTTTTTTTAAATACTAAATTGTTCCAATAATAAATGAATATACAGTTTAAGCTGTATAGATGTTCAGTCAGGATGAGAATGTACAGTGCTTTCAAAAAGTATTTGGACACTTAAGCCATAACTTTTTATTATCTAAATTAAAATGGCATTAACTCTGAATGTCACTGCCTTAGAAAGCAGAATTTCAAACCAAGTGGCATTTATAAAAAAAATAAAAAAAAACATATATATATATATTTAGCACAAGCACTTGACGAGCGAAACATTTTTGTTGCCATTGAATGTTCTTGTATCTGGGTGGCTGTTTGATGAAGTGTCACAGATGCTGGACACACACTGTGTCCGCATCTGTTCTGCTTGGTTGGAGACTAGTAAATAAAATTCAGTTTATTTTTGGGCATGAAGAAGCATGAATGTAGAACTGTTTTTGTGTTTTGTTTTTCAGTCATGTCTCTCTTTCTCTTATTTCTGCTTTCCCTGCTCACCCTTCACTTTCTTGTGATCCTTTTATATCTCTCTTTGTCAAGCCGTCTCATCTGTGATGTATTTTTTTCATGACTGGACTTGCAAGCAGGGACATAGGAACAACCTGAAAAGGTAGAAAGAGTGTGTGTGATTACTTACATCTTATACACTTTTAATGAGTTTGGCATCACGCAATTAATATTCAATCTGTTTATATAATTATTTGGCAAATGTTGAATGAAGGATGCCTGTTTAAAGTGTGTGTGAGTGGAAGGAAGATTTTGTGCTCAAAATGGTGTGTACTGGAGGCACTGCAGGTGTGTGTGTGTTTGTGTGTGTGTGATGGATGTGGCAGGTGAGAGCCCTGGGGGAAAATTCCATCTTACACCAGAAGAGAAACCGAACTGTCGGAGACCTAATTGTCCCTCAGAGCTCCTGATTGGGTAAAACTGAGGAAAGAGAGAGAGCCTCAAGTGTGCCTGCTGGAAATAAGAGTGCAATATATCAACAGACTGGAACTCTTGTGTGTATAAGACAGAGTCTGTCAATACACAACAGTTATTTCTCGAGTTTGTTCAGGGGAGCACTGAGGTCTAGCTGTCTTGGCCCACGTTTGTTGTGTAGACATCACCTTCTGTCTGAATGCCGTTGTGTATTCATCCAGGTTTTAGTTTTTTTTAGGACTGTTTTGTCTAAGAGTTCATCTTAGTATGATGCTGCCGCTGACTGGAGTGCTGATGTACTACAGTTTTTGGCCACTAGGAAACTAGGTTTTAACATTTTCTGAATGGTCCTCTTTAAAACATGTGACCATGGCTGGATTTCCCGAAACCTTCTTAACGCTACGTCGTTGTTAAGTTATACCTTAAGCTGTACCTTATCGTTAATGCGTGTTTCCCGAAACGTTCTTAGTTAAGTATACCTTCTGTAAGTCATACGTTCAGAAGGTTGGTCTGGACCACTCGTAGCTTTACCTTATCACTGTTAACAGGTGGCCACCACTGCAAAAACTTATTTACATCTCAGTTTATACGAATATAATTCTGAAGTTAATATACCCAGTGTTCAGTTAGGCTAATTCAAGTGTTTTCATGCACAGAATAAAATTGTAATTACACTGATTGTTGTATTTTAATTGTATTAACCAAAGGTACATCAGCTGGCAAACCATTAGGCAGTAAAAGCTTAGGAGTCTATTTAAGAGGAATGATTGTGGTGGGTAGTTTGCTCAAACTATAGCACCGATACAGCGAATAGTAGTTCTTAAAGACGACGCCGTCCGTGGAGCGCTTTCAAAGGCCAGTGAAAGCACTGCTAGTTAAGCCCTATTCGGACAGTAATTGTTTCTCATGGGGTCGTATGGTATTTTCAACATTTACAGGGGTTAGTCTGTGATTTTATTGCCGTCCGAATCCAGAATGTCAGTGTTTTCCTCCCACCACCCATGTCAAAATTCCAGGCCAAATTACTGTTTTTTGACTAACACCAAGGTCGTGTGGTGATTTAATTGCCGTCCGAATCCACATCTCTAAGTTTACAAGAAGAGATCTCTTAAAACTTCACTGTTTAAATCCTTTTTGATCACTGCCGAGCACCGTACGTACGGTGTATACATTTATTACTGAAATGCTGGAAAGTATTTACAAGAACAATATTTAATCACAGCTCCACCTCAGCGAACAAAAAGGAGAAAGAAGAAAGCACGTAGGTGCTAAACGTTTGAAATGGCTGTTATTGTGGCAGCAATATCGTATTTTTTTCAATATCGTGCAGCCCTACTATGGTGCTGTGGGTGTTTGCCAGGGCATTGCTTTTCAGTTGCTAAAGACTTTTGGAATGATTTTTAACCTGTTTCTATGCACTTGCTAGGGTGTTTAGGGTGGTTGCCAGGGTGTTGCTAAGGGATTCACAGTGTGTTTAACATCTTAATAAAGTTTTGTGGGTGGTTGTCAGAGTGTTACTATGCAGTTGCTATGATATTTAAATTGATTTTAAACCTGCTGCTATGCAGTTGCTAGGGTGTTGCGGGTGATTGTGAGGGCATTGCTATTCAGTTGCTAAAATGTTCAAAATATTTTAGCCTGTTCCTATAGTTACAAGGGTGTTATGGCTTGTTTCCAGGGTTTCGTTACGCAGTTGCAAAGATGTTCAAAATGATTTTTAACCTGTTGCTATGCACTTGGATGCTTGGATGTTGTGGGTGGTTAGGTATCGCTATGCGTTTGCTAAGGAGTTCAGTGTGATTTTAGCAGGTAGCTTTGCATTTGCTAAGGTTTTGTGGGTGGTTTACAGGTCTTTACTTATTAGAGTGACTACCATCAAACAAACCAAATGTGGGACGATAACTAAGTTTGTGTGGGACAATGTGGGACATGTTACCAACACTAAAACATAACCTGAAACTGTTATATAATGTCTATCTAACTTAATACAAATATTTGTAGTCTGCCTTTCAGCTGATAAAAATACTTTGTTCTTTAGTCCCTTCCAGAAAACACCATTACGTCACAATGTAACATAACATGTCTTTATTTTACATGTCATTTAAATTCAACACCACTGAGCCCAAAGGCAGCAGGCATCATGCAGATAACTATCTTTGAAACAGTTCTGACCATGTCCAACAAAAATCAAACAAAATAAATAATGAACAAATAAAATATAAAACACCATGAAATTAGTCTTATATATACTAAACCAAAAACTTTAATATTTTTAGAAAGGATGTGAATTAAAACAACCACAGCAGGCAACAAGTTGATCAATTCTGTTCTCCTCCAGCACCAGAGAGCACACTTGGCTGAAACACAAGAAAACAGCACATACCAACTAAATATTAAAATCATACCGGAGGCTCACATTATTCTATTCTGAAAAAAATTTTAATTTACCGAATTATCCATTTGTTTTCTGACAGGGAACACATGGAACGAATCACCACTCAACATTTTGATTGACAGCCGTCACAACCTACTAGTGACCGTATTTCCGCCCTCAGCCATTTGTATAGAGTATCACAGTCCCGCCCACAGCCGGTGCCGGAAGTAAGAATTCAATACAATTTCTCCATTGACAGTTGGGGTATAAGCCATAAAAACGTAACCATACATGGTAGACTTAAAACCAGCTACGGCTGTACTAAGCGATTGTATATGCTCATATAAACGCCAAAAGTTCATGGGGCACTAACCTTGTTTTGAGATAAATGCCTTTTATTCGCGATGTCTTGGATAAGTACTTCATTACCCACAATCCTGAACAATCCCACAATCCCACAGTGATGCATCTGATTGGTGGAACTCGTGTAACTGGTTAAACCCCGCAAAGGTCTGTGAAGACTGAAGATCATTAATAAAAATAAAAAAAATTAAAAAAAACTGTTGCGTTTTTGCACGGTAGACTTATCAGTGCAATCATGATATCCTTGGCTGCCATGATGGCTTTTTTCATGGAGGAAAACAAAAGTGTTCAAAGGGGTGAAAACCACTTCAAATCGGGTCATGTAGTTGAGTGTAGCGTGTCCGAGGGTCAGCTTGTGGGTTTTGTAAGGGCCAGCATGAGGGACAAGACCTACAAAGTTGTGGTGAGTTTTGCAGGGAGGTTGGTAACGTTAGTTAGCATTATCGTTCACTTTAGCTAGGCTACTGTAGCCTTCATATGGTATGAGTCATATCAAGCATTTTATGATGCCACTGTCAAAACAATATTTAGCCTAGGCATACCTCTTCATGCATTTACTGAACATTTGTGTAATACTTCATGGCAAGTTAATAAACTGAATATGATGGTGGTCCAAGAGCAGACCATGCACCGGTCCATGCATCAGACCGGTGGCGTAGTGCACTTTCTGGTTTGCTGACCATCACTTTTAAATTTTCACTTGTTGTGGATATTAAGAAAATACGTTAAATGTTATTAAAATTAAGGATGAACTATAACTTCATGAATAAAATGAGCATGGACCACAAGGGGGAAATTGTTGAGGCATTTGTCAGCAACCTGCCCGTGGGCCGCTAAAAACTGATCAGCAGAACGCCGCGGACCGCCAGATCTGCACCCATAAGCGGTGGTCCACCATCCTTGCTATCCGACTCCCAGCCAGTCTTTTCATTTTCCTCCCACCCTCGCAGGCGGTTGGTCTAAGAGCGTGACCCGGCTACCAGCAGTTTCATAAACACGTCCACACACAACACAACATGCCAGACATTACAAATAATTGTAAAGTAGGCTAGTCAGCCTAACCCACCTATCCTGTCTTAACATAGGCTTTCGCATAAGACATACCAAATATTGCGTATGGGTCGGGTCAAAATCTATATAAAACACTATTATTTACACGATTACTACTGAAAGAACTGCTATTAACTGCACATTCACTATATAAAATTCACTGGAGGAAAAAGTTCGCGTGGCCGTCGTCAGATTTGGAAGTCGCTCAAAAGGCTCTTTCGCGGTTGTGGCTTCAGTCGACTTCAGTGAGGCGTGGTGGTTTATGAGATGAGTAGTTCCTTCACTCGGAAATGAAAATATGTACACAGTCTTGTACCTTTGACTTTTTTTGGATTTTCTCTTCGTTTTTTCACTCGAAATGATATGTTGTATGCTTATGAGTTCAGCTGTAGCTGGTTATCCTCAGACATGCTCTAAAACTCTTTAGATACGGATTTTTCAAAAACGTCAATGGGAGAAATGAATGGGAAATTTACTTCCGGCACCTAAGCTCTCTCGGGCTGTGGGCGGGACTGTGATGCTCTATACTGTCCGCCAAGCAGAACTTTGTGTCTTGTGTTGACACCCCACATGGAAGAGAGAGGTGGGGTGAGCAGTTGCTCATTATCATTTAAAGAGACATGCACCGAAACAGGTCGCTGTGAACAGAGCTGTTTTTGAGGAGGTAAAAGGGTGTTATTTTACACAACCATTTAGTAATTTTAACCAAAGTATGTTACAAACTTTACACGAAGACCCTAAAGAATCATACCAACTTGTGGAAAATGGGCATCCGATGACCCGATGATGCCAGAGCATGGTTGCTTTAACAAGAACCGCTGTTTATTCAGAAGAGAGAAACCTGAGACATTTTATAGGCCAGATTCATACTTGCATTGCCCACATAGCATTGCAGCTCAATTTGTGAAGATCACATGTACCATTGTTCTAATATGACTGAATTTTCCGCCCATTTTCCATAAGAACATTCAGCTATACCATCCGTAGGATAGGAAGATTTTTTTTCGATTTTGAATTATTGGACAGCAGCAGAGCTTCACACCTTTTGTTAGCATTGTAATAGCCTGCAGGGATTCCATTCTCACCATTGAGGGTGTGAAAATTCAGGACTGTGTTTGATTCACAGCCACCGAAAAAGACGCAGACTTCACAGCAGCCACCCTAGATTACCATGATCCGTCGTTACATCAATCCGAGCTACAGCTAAAATGAAAGCAGAAGTCCAGCTACATCTACTTCATCATTCCATTCTCCCACAAGCCCTGCTAAAAGTGAAAGGGGGAGAGGAGGAATACACATTTATTTCGCCTGTTTTTTGTTTTGTTATGTTTTGCAGAAAGGGGGAACGGTACTGTGTAGCAATGTTGACTCATGAATTATTGACTGCAGCCACATCACCTGGGCCATCTCATTATCGACTCTCTATGAAGAAAGAGCCAGCCAATCATTCCGCCAACAGTAATACGGCTAGCACATCTCCATTGCAATTAACAGAAATTCAAAAGAGGCTTACACACACACAAGCTTTAAATCTAAACTATGCATGGATTTATTGACTCACATATGAGTCTGTATAGATACAGTACACAATGAATATAAGTGCTACGTTTTCATTCTGTGACATAATGCATACACATACACATGCAGTCGTCACCTTGGCAAGGACGCCTTACTCAGGAATCAATACCTGCCTGCAATGAGTGTATCAGAAATGGGGAGTTTAAACATACACTCACGCAGTTAACAGCGCACACACATACTAAACAACACACACTTCATCACCCTAGCTTAGACTATTCGCTCATCGATACTCATCAGCACAGGATTAAAGAGCTCCATACTAACGGTGGGGGCTGATCAGCGCTTAATCACATGTCCAGGTGATTCACACTGTTTTTAGAGTAGTAATGAATAAGGAATGCCCATGTAGAGATTGTGTATAATGGGATTTCATTGATTTGCTTACAGTCTTGTAGCTGTTTTACAAAATTAACATTTTCATTATCTCACTCCAGTGAATGCAGAAATGTTCTGAATATAGAAAATGCATTTTATGAGTGGTCAGATTTTTTTCCTGATGTTCACAACCGTTAACAAGTTAGGGGTTGGTAAGATATATATAAATATATTTCAAAAGAAGTCAAAATACTTTTTTCAAAAGAAGTGTCCTACTCTCCAAAGTTTTATTTGATCGAAAATACCGTAAAACAGTAATATTCTAAAATATTTCAATTTAAAATATATATTTTTTATTTTGTGACTTTTTATCTCACAATTCTGCCTCCTTCTGGGCCTCCATAGAAATTGGCTTCCATACAATTCTGACTTCATAACTCGCAATTGCAAGTTTATATCTCTGCTCACAATTGTGAGTTATAAAGTACCTTTTTTAAGCTTCCATATTAATGCACCCTTGCTGAATAAAAGTTTTAATTTCATTTAAAGAAAAAAAAATCTTATTGACCCTATATTTTTTAATGTTAGTGTACAATAAAACTGGCAAAAAATATCCCATAGACTTACATTGAAGGAGAAATCCTGAACATATACCAGAATATATAGAGAAGTTTAGGTTATTTTTCTTAGACTGGTTATAGCAACCAACCAGAAGGTCTCAGTTATGTATAACCCTCATTCCCTGAAGGAGGGAACGGAGATGTTACGTCAGTGACTGACGAAATGGGTGTTTCGCTTAGAAGCCTATCACCTTCGAGTTCTACAAAACAAGCCAATGGTAAAACAATGGCATGAGTCTGCGGAATTTGCATAGCGCAACTCCACCCCACCGCGTGGGTATAAAAGGAGCGCATTATGTTATGCTGAGGAGCCGAGACTGAAATTCCAACGGTACAGCGGTTGTGGCAGGGGGACGTAATGTCTCCGTTCCCTCCTTCAGGGAACGAGGGTTACATACGTAACCGAGATGTTCCCTTTCAGTCAGTCACTCTGAGTTACGTCAGTGACTGACGAAATGGGGGTCCCGATTCAATCACGCCACAGCGGCTGTCTTCCAGTACCCTGAACTCCATGTCGTGAGACTAGCACGGACGAAGGGCTAGGCTTAACGCAAGAATACGAAGGTACACTGGGTAGCATATCCCAGGTGGAATATGTAACACAGCGCCTACCCGTAAGGAGGACTTAGAATACACATATGACCCGAGTACGGGATGCATATGGAAAAACTCAGAGGCCAGTCTGGGATATGGGGGAGTTGAGGAACCGGGTTCCATCGGAGGTCATCAAGTCTCGATCGCAACATTGCGATGGTCATGTTCCCGCAATGATAACATGATGCATCCACGGACACTGCCTGAGTGTGATTTAAGCCCAAACACGCCAGGCAGTGATCGTGCCCATCAGAAGAAAATACTAATAAGAAAATAATAATGAAATAATTATTATTATTATTAAAATTAAAATAATTATTATTAAAATTTAAATAATTATTATTAAAATTTTAATAATTATTATTAAATAATAATAAAAATAATATTAAATTATTATTAAAAATAATAATAAGAAATATAAATTGTTATTATTATTTTATACCCACGCAGTGGGGCGGAGTTGCACTGCACAAGTCATGTGATAATACCAACTTTGGAAACAGTCTATTCCAGCTGTAATCATTCAAGGCCAGTATCTCTGTGGAACATGGAGGGATAATTCATTAAAATATATTTAAAAGTATCTTAGAAATTTCATTCTTAACCTCACACACATTCAAAAGCTGTCAAATGATACTCAAAGGATCATGCAGATAACCTCAGTCCAGATTAAACTCACTTATTACCAAAGAAAATCACATGCAAAAAGAGTGAAACTGTGCAAATGAGTGTCATTGAGTAAGTCATGAGGTGTTAATGGCGTGATTTAAAAGTGATAAGCAATTATGCCTGTACCATCAAATTTAAAGTGCAACTCTTCCTCAATTCACTTTTGTACTTGTGAACAGAAATATAAGGTGTGCTATTTAAAGGGTTTTAGACACAAAAAAGAAAATTGTCTAATAACAGTCACATCTTTCTAAGACTTATCTGGAATACAAAAGGAGATATTTTTTAAGAATGTTGGATGACTTTTGTTGGCTGACCACTGACTTTTGAGTCTTTTTTTTATTTTTTATTTTTTTTTATACAATCTGCTTTTCTGTTCCACAAAATAAAACGTCATTCAGGTTTGGAACGATGTGAGGGTAAGTAAATTATGACAGAACTTTTAAATTATTAATTTGTGGAACACTTAAGTTATCAAAACTATGCCATACAATTCTCACAGGGAAAGACAGATTACCTTTTTCAAGATTACCCTTTAAAAGCATTGTCCTCAAGAATATATTATAGGGTGAGCATCTTCAGAACGTTTCATATGCTAAAGCTGTTTCAATAAGGATGGGTGATATTTTCAAAGGTCTGTACAGAAGCATTGTATACAATATGAGCTATATATATACAAGTGTTGCTGACCGAGATTTTAGCTCAAAATAAATATAGGCCTACATAACAAGATAAATGTACATGAGTACTGAGAATGCTGCACTGCCAAAGCAACATTAGTTGTTTACAGCATATTAAACATTTGGTGTTTTAATGTTCAGGAACCTGTTTTGCAACCATTTCAAATGTTCTGAAATCCACATTCAGCAGTTTGGTTGCAAAATATTTGTAAAATAGAAACCATAAAAAGGAAGCCAATCAAAAGAAGCTCCTGAAATGGCAACCATTAGATGTTTAGGAATGATATTGATTTAACAACAGGGTTCTTATCTGTAATCTCTGGAGTTGAACGTATAATTTTCATTCCACGGTATCCACCAAGTGACCATGTTTTATGGTTGAATGATAATGGTGTTGAGGAATTATTTTAAATGGCTTTTCACAGTGGCAGCTGGTGTATGTTCCGCGTGCTGGAGCGCCAGCCAACCTGAGGCCTGTTAAAGTGATGCTCGGTTAAGCAAAGTGCACTTATAACGCTGCTTAACATTCTAATACGCCACCTCAATAACTCTTTTGTAAACATGATCATCTTGGCAAATAGCAGTGTGGAGATTAGCGTTTTTAATTTACTTGTTGAATGTGCAGAGCGGAGTGGGCAAAGTAAACCATGCGTATTTGATGATCTCGAGTCGAGACCACTGGAAACAAGGGTAGAATTCTGTCATATCTTTATCTTTTGGAGCAGCACACAATAATAATAATAATAATAATTTGTTCCATTTATATAACGCTTTTCTGGGTACTCAAAGCGCTTTACATATGGAACAATGGAAGTTTGCCAGTGTTTTCTGTTACAAGTTACAAGTATTTGAGCATTGCAGTAATGAAATGTAACCCAACGCATACACTAAATGGTTACAAATCCTCTGACTAGAAGAAACCATTGGAATAAAAGTTCACACTGATTGAGTACAGTATACATCTAAGATCTACATCTCTCTTTTAAAATGTAATTATTATATTTTTTCTTAGAAAATGTAGCACAAAACCAATCATAATAGTGCATTTTTCTGTCACTCTGTCACTAATTGTACTTTCCAGGTTTCAATGTGAAAATATAAATATTAATTATTAATAATAAACACAATGTAAATATGTATAATTGAAAAACAATTTGAAATGTTAGTTAATATATTGTAAAAAATATTTTATTATAATGAATTATAATATCATAATATTAATTTTGAAATAAAAGTATTTTTTATTTAAATATGTGTGTATCGCCTGATATTTTTAGAGACGGTTAAGAATAAAGTTAGTCAGTTAGAAATTTCTGACTGACTAATTTAATTGTCAAAAGTGGACAAACCATGCAGTTTTTAGGTTTCTGCGTTCTTTGACTTCAGCCAAGAGGTGAGTCCGTGATGTTTAGAGCGTGTGCTTGGCAGACGTCACAGGTCAGAGAGAACATGAACTTTGGCTCGTAGCAGAGGTTGAAAATTCCTTGTATTAGTTTTTGTTTCTGGTCTCCTGCATCCACGTGTTGAAATCAAAGTTGTGCGGCATTCAAAACTTCCTGAATTTAATTTGAGTTCAAGTAGAAAAAGGGATGAAGAATTGCAGTATAAATTTGAATGTACCAAAGCCGAATTACAATAAATTGAAATTCATAAACTATGACCATAAAAAACAAACTTCTGCTTGACAAAACCTGGGTGGATATTTATAGTTTTTTTTAAAGTTTTTTTTTAATCATATTTAATAAATTGACATTTGTGAGCCAGGGTCCTCTTCATTTCCTGCCAGTTGTGGCCAAATCAATTCACAATCCTCACAGGGAAAGTAAAGCCTTTTTCAAGATTACCGTTTAAAAGCATTTTCCTCAAGAATATATTATAGGCTGAGCATCTTCATAACATTTTTCATATCCTAAAGCTGTTTCAATAAGGATGGGTGATATTTTCAAAGGTCTGTACAGAAGCATTGTATACAATATGAGCTATATATACATATATATATATATATGGGAAATATCTGGAATATAAAAGACTTTGGGTCAAGTGTTGCTGACCTATTGGAAAAATTTAGCTCAAAATGAATACATAACAAGATAAATGTACATATAGTACTGAGAATGAATGTGGTTAATTACTGCACTGCCAAAGCAACATTTCTTGTTTACAGCATATTAAACATTTGGGGTTTTAATATTCAGGAACCTGTTTTGCAACAGTTTGGTTGCAAAATATTTGTAAAAGAGGAACCATAAAAAGGAAGCCAATCAAAAGAAGCTCCTGAGATGGCAACCATTAGATGTTTAGGAATGATATTGATTTAATAACGTGGTTCTTATCTGTAATCTCTGGAGGTGAACATATCATTTTCATTCGACGGTATCTACCAAGTGACCATGTTTTATGGTTGAATGATAATGGTGTTGAGGAATTGTTTTAAATGGCTTTTCACAGTGGCAGCTGGTGTATGTTCCGCGTGCTGGAGCGCCAGCCAACCTGAGGCCTGTTAAAGTGATGCTCGGTTAAGCAAAGTGCACTTATAACGCTGCTTAACATTCTAATACGCCACCTCAATAACTCTTTTGTAAACATGATCATCTTGGCAAATAGCAGTGTGGAGATTAGCGTTTTTAATTTACTTGTTGAATGTGCAGAGCGGAGTGGGCAAAGTAAACCATGCGTACTTGAGGATCTCGTGTTACTACAAGTATTTGAGCATTGCATTAATGAAATGTAACCCTACGCATACACTAAATGGTTACAAAGCCTCTGACCAGAAGTAACCGTTGGAATAAAATTTCACACTGATTGAGTATACATCTAAGATCTACATCTCTCTTTTAAAATGTAATTGAGTATTATATTTTTTCTTAGATAATGTAGCACAAAACCTATCATAGTGCATTTTTCTATATGTCACTCTGTCACTAATTGTACTTTCCAGGTTTCAATGTGAAAATAGAAATATTAATTATTAATAATAAATACAGTATAAATATTTATAATTTAAAAACAATTTGAAATGTCAGTTAATATTAACATTTTTAATATTTTATTATAATGAATTATAATACCATAATATTCATTTTAAAATAAAAGTATTTTTATTAGAACTAGTGTGATCTTAGGAAACACACACACAAAAAAAACAATCATTGTGATAATGGAGAACAGTTATTATGATCACCATAATGTCTATAATGAATGTAAATGATTATTTGAACAAGACAAACCTTTATTTGCTTTAAAAAAATAGTTTGTGAGCTGCAGGAGCCCATCAACAGTCAGTGCTGAAAAGCATCATATCTTGGGTTTCTTAGAAAATTGGCCTCCACAGTGCCCTTTATGACAGGCATTTCTATATACTTAAAACAAATATCTTATGGTAGGTTGATGTTGAATGTGTTTGTGATGCTCACTGATAAATCTACTGATTAATACTGAAGTCACACTAGGCTTTGAAAAATGACTTTGGACCCAGCAACTGTCACGGTCTCACCAGGCTCCACCATCTCACACAACCAATGCTCACTCTCACCTGAATACTGATCACCTGCACCTGTCCCTCATCAGCATGCCAATCGGGACCGGTATAAGAGCACCTCACAGTCACTCTCTGGCTACGTCCCAAAACTAGCCTTCTTGCTGCCTCACCGCCCTATCAGGCAGCGACTTGGTAGGCAGAGTTTGCGCACAAAGGTACCTCACAAAACTGATTTCAGATAGGCTTCTGAGGCAAGTCAGGCAACGTAACGGATTAATGATCTACAGCAAAATAGAGAGAACTTTGGTGATAACTAAGTGAATATTTAATTACTACAGTAGTAATTTCTCGCTATAGAAATGACATCAGAAGTGGAAAACGTTGGTCAGAATCATACGTTTACACAAACTGACCAACAGCTGCAACTTTCAGACGTCATCTTTCTTTTTTAAGCTCAACTGTCATAGGATTGACAGTTATTGTCAGTAGGATTGAGCTATTGCACAATCTGCATAGGATTGTGGGATACCAAAGGATACATCTATGCTGCGTTCAAAAATCAATCAGATTAAATCATATTTAATAAATTGACATTTGTGAGCCAGGGTCCGCTTCATTTCCTGCCAGTTGTGGCCAAACCAATTCACATTCATAAATCGAAAGGGAATCAATTCTTCAATTTTGAATTGTAATCCCTGGTTGAAATGGAAGTAAATGGAATGCAGAGGATTGTGTTTATTAATACAGAATTAGACAAACGTTTTTTTTCCTCTCCAGAAGTTTATCCATTTACCCTATTTATTTGTGTCATTGCAGTTGTGCATTTATTATTGTGCATTTTATATTTTTAAATGCACTAAATTCAGACTCTTATGCTCTCGTAAAGTGTTTGCAAAGGAAAGCATGATGCAAGAACATAACCGACCATTGCAGGTGCTCCCCTAGAAGCACATCAATATATTCCATGTAACGTTACTGCAAGCTCCAGTGCTTAACGTGAGTGGAAAGCTTCTGAGCAAAGGACAGCAACGGGTCATTAAATAAATTTCCCTTCTGCTATTGTTGTCTTGTGTGCAAGCTCTTGGTGATATAGATTGTTTTCAACTAACGGGTGGTGAAAATAGTTGCCTCATTATTTTTAATGGGGATTTCAAATCGCTCCATTTCAGCCACGCGCTGTCATTTAGTTGGCCAGGCATACCATGGGATTATAGTGGAAATGTTCAAGTTGCCAGGGGAAATGGGTCTAATTCAGCATCACGCCTTATCTCTACTCTATTAACATTGGTCCAGAGCCTAATGCCATCGTCCTGAAAATGTTTTAATTTGTTTACGTTGATCAGCAGTCCTTCAATTGAGATGAGAGGGGCAGCGAGAGAAAAAGTTTGTTAGATCTTAATGGTGTTTGCGTCTGGGTCTGACCCAAGTGGCCATCACAGACTAATTGTTATCATTTTTCAATTTACATTAGGCAGTTGTTTAGCGAACACCCCCCCCCCCCCCCCCCCCCCGCCCCAAGATTTCCCACTGTCTCCAGATTACTTGTCTCCCAACTGCACTGCGGCCCCTAACAAATGACATTTTCCCCTGCATTTTCAATCAAGATGAGCTTTTAATTAGGCCTTCACTTCATACTCTCTTGTGGGGTTTCTAATCAAATCAGGGGAATCAAACCTCTCCCGCTGCTGTTTCTGAATGATCACCAAGCATCTGCTTCACTTTGTTGCATTCTTCTCGCACAGTATGTTCTTTGAGGTTCACTTATAATGTTAATAAAGCTTTTTGCACAAAAAATTATATATAAAAAAATGTGTGTGTGTGTGTGTGTACAGTATATATACTTATGTATGTATTTTTATTATTATTATAAACCTGTGGACTTTTGACTCAAAACCTAATCGTAGACCTTGTGACAGCTTGCCATGTAATAACCAGCCCTGGTCTCCCCTTTTTAATTTACACTGAAACCTCTGTTGTCTGGACCGGTCAGGGGTGCGTTTCCCTTACAATGACTTCACTACCATAATACCATTCATCGTTGAAGAAATCAACTAGCTAGTCACGACTGTATCTCGAAACCATATTGTCTCAAACTGGTCATTCAACCATGTTGGTTAATGATGTCACGCAGGTGCTGGAGTAATAACTACTTTCAATGAATCTGTTTGAGATCGAATTAATGCTAGATGTTTTACTATAAATTATGGACATGTCATCTGAGGACCATTTCTCATTTTTCTTAGTTATTTTGCTTTATTTCCAGATTCAATAGGCTCTTTCCTACGTAGTAGAGCATGTACGCACATGCAAAAATGAGGCTTTAAATCTCTTGACAAACCAAAAGATGTAAATTACATTTGTATATTCTAGATAAAAGATATAGATTGCACTGAATGTCAGCTTTCTTATTTGGCTCAAGATAAGGATTTATTTAGTCCACATGTCATGCAAACAAGAAACTATGCTTCTAAGCACAGGTCAAGAGCTGTCGTTCCAACCACATTACTTTGTGATGCTGTTTGCGAATGTTCGTTGGAACTATGTTTTCGGGAAACACCGACTCGACTCTATGCTGATAACGATGGAACTTGCCACCATTGGCTAACCATGCTTTTGGGAAAAACACCCCAGGTTAGGTTCCCTTATGTGTTTAGCTGTTTTTTCTTAAAGCATTTTTTGAATGTTACCTCTAAACACTAGAAAACACTGCAGCAGGGTCAATGTGACCTTTGCAGCTTGATTGATTTGTATGCCTCTAGTTGTTTTTTCTTATGCAAAATTCTTTTTGGTTTGAACTGAGAGTTCTGTGACATTTCGTATAAATGCAAACCATGGGAAAAGATTAAATGGGAGATTACACAATTGTATTCTGGCTTGTGCCAAAAGCAGTCTAAAAGAATGCGACAAATAAATGTTTTCAAAATAAATGCTTTGTTTAATGAACTCTGGATCTAGCCCAATGTGTCATGGTGCTATACACGATTACATGCATTATGAATGGCTTCACACACATATGCAAAGCAGGTATCTCTTGGCACACATGCTTTGTCCAAAGACACTCCATGACGACTGGATTAAACTGCCGGTTAGAAGACAGGAGAGAAGCACTGCTCGAGTTGCAGCATCTTAAGATACTAATCGTCTTAGCAGCTGAATGAATCAAACAGTATCCCTGAAAGAATATTACTAACAAATAAAAAGCTATATGCTCAGAGGAGAAAGATTTGCTTTTGCTGGCTCCCTCATTCCATTCAGCTATAGCGACTCTATGAGAATACAGTGGCATACGTATTCTGAAGGATCATTGAGGAGAAGGAAGCGCCCCTGCATTTGGAATTCAGCATCTGTCATGTGATTCGCCGCCAACCACATCAAAACAATTTCAGAGTCTATTTAGAAGGGAAGCGATGCAGATGTATACATCTCAGATCCTACCACTGCTGCTATCTTTACTGCTGTTTATTGCTTCCTTCTTCTTTTAATCCATCTCTTTGGGGCTTTTTCTGAAATTGTCAAATATCAAAATGGCCTGTAAAATCCTGTAAAAAAAATCATGACATTTTTGTTGAAGAGCAGCTATAGAAAAAAACAGCTAAAGCAAGCATTTCAATTGTATTCATTTGTATTCACTTGGTGCTATTGATTTTGAACAAAATATAAGTGATAGCACATAGTATGCTTCATGTTGAGGGAAGGCTATTTCTTTTCAAAATAATCGATCTTGTGATTTTCCAGTGTGAATCGATCCAAGTGAATGTTTAAAGTTAACAGATGGAGAAAAAAATCCCATGTGACACTAAATAATTTGATTATTAATCTTCTTATTTTTTCAATTATTTAATATTTTTTTTATGTTATTCAAAATAATGTAACTGTAGTATAATTTATATATGTTTATAGTATTTATTAATATTTTGAATTATCCTTTATTTAGATTTTTTTATATTTTTATTTAAAGTTTTAGTCTTTTTTTCTTTTCTTTTTTTTCTTTTGGGGGGTGGGGGTGGGTTATAGTTATTAGGGTTTTTTGATATTTTTATTTAATTTATACAGTATGTAACGAATTAGCTCTATGAAATATTAATAATCAATCATATTTGGTTATAATTGATTATGAATATTTGGATCAGTTAATATAATTAACTTAATGTAGTAAAATTAATATTACAATCAACCCACTTGTTCGTCCCGTGAACACTCAGCGTTAATTGTTTATTAATTTTAAGAAATATTCATTTCCGGGGAAGGGAAATGTCTTTCTTACTGTACAGTACTAAGAGCCCGTAGTTAAAATCTAAATCGTAAAGTAAACTTTGTTGCAAGCAGAGAATCAGAACCAAATACATATTGTGCACAAGTTTTATTAACTAAATCACAAACATAACTAATCTAAACACATACATACTGTACATACACGGGTAAAAGGGTGAGTGACAGAATGGAATCAGAAGCAGGAAATGGAACTATGGGAAAGATCCATTTAACTATGAAAAGAACCATCAGCTTATCATTTTCAGAGCACCTCATTAAATGTATATACTTGCATGGCATTTGCAGCAGACACATTTCTTTAAGATCGTGGAAAAGGATGTTGATGTTTCCTTTGAGTGCCAAACATTGAAGTTGCAATCGTTTTCTTCTCCGTTGGATGAAGAAGATATGATGAACTTGCATGGTTAGTTTGACTCTGTTCTCATGGCTGGAGTGCAGATTGTGGGCCGGAGAGGACACGCAGAGTAAATGGTGGGTGTTGCGATGGACTTCTTCTGCATTGAAAGAAGACGTTGTGCCAAACTCCTGAGGTTGTCCTTGATTCTGTTGTGGTTGAGAGAGTCCTCTCTCTCCTGAATGAGCACATGGCTGGTTGTGAGTCGAGGCCTGCTGCCCTGGAGCCTGCTGAGGCCACGCTGGACAGCACGGCACCCTGAACGTACCGAGAAGGCCAAGAGTTGATTGTTGCCCATTCAGTGATGGTAAGGTTGCAGTTTTCTTCTGAGTTGGATTGAAGAAAATACAGTCTGATTCCTTTGGGAGAGTGAAAGCATAGCAGGTGGTGGTCACAGCCTGCCGGGGGTCCCCACAGATATCAACCCAAAGAAGCAGCAGTAGATAGCCAGAAGAAGAGAGAGAGTCACTGTGACCAATTAAAAACACTAAACAAGACAGTAAATCATTCACACAATTTTCTGGGATGCATGTTCATTTATAGATCATATTAATGCAGTCTGTTTTAAAGTCTGTTTCTGTCTTCCCCATTGTCTCTGTCTTGACCAGTGAGCACAAAGGTGAGCACATTTTTAACAATGTGGGGTGGGACAACAGATCCCAGAGTCAGTTTTAAATATTATTTGTTAAACTATAACAAATACTTGTGTCTGATTTGTCTCAGTCGTTACAAGTATCTGTTTTAGTTTGTCATTTTAGTTCTTCAACTTAAACTTAAAACTTTTATCTCAGTTGCCAAGTTTTTAAAGTTATTCACTTAGTATAAAATATTATACATTTGCAGTAAAAATAGAAAAAGGGGGATTCAAACCTTGGTCGATCGCTTCAAAAGATAACGCCATCTGCCTTACTCTCCACACACTAATTCTGTTTTCATTTTTAATTAATTTTTAATTTTGTCTGGCTTAATCAGACAATAGTGGGCAGAGCTTGTGTAAGTAGCATCTGAAAACTAGGCGGCCTACAGGCATGATGACAAAACCCGGAAGACTAATTTGCCAGGGGTTCCCTTGAGATTTTCCTATGATTTTCCTGACATTTTCCCATATCAAAAATTCAAATTTTGAAGCTGTTTATTAAAATAATGTTTATAAAAAAAAAAAGAGGGGGGGGGTTGTGCAGATTACGGTGTAGAACAAAACATCCAAGTATCATCAAATTATGTTTACCACAGACCTATGTACTGAGATGAAAACAGGCTACATAACCCTGGTCAGAATAGTGTTAAAAAGAGTTGTTACACTAGCTTCAGGTGGACATCAACACTGTTGAATACAAATTGAAATTCATCTTGCCTATGTGCCTAATCACCTACAGGATGAAATGTTTTGACCTGTTCAAATGTGTCCTTGTATACTTTATATTCTGTTTATTTGTTGGACAGCCTTAAAGGTCAGTGGTTGAACAACAGGAAAATGTTGATTTGATTTTCTTTGGCCTGAGGGCATTGACTTTCATAGAGGAATCCTTTTCATGGAACAGTAGAGCTGCCGAGAGATTCAGGTAGTTCAGTCTGGACTGGAGAAAACAAAACCTAGTATACAGATTTACAAGCTATATGCAGGGAAAAGTTTGAGTGTGGCATACTGAGGTGGGATTTAGGTATGGGACTATTGAGAGGAAGTGTGTCTTTCCAAGCCCTCAAACCAATGAAACCTTTAGGTGTTTCTGAATGAAAAACTCATAAATAAACGAGAGAAGTCCTGTGATGTACGGTCTCGTCTGTTCTTGGCAAAGGGCCATCTTGGGAAATATCTCAAAAGCATACCGAACTGCTTAAATGCTTATCAAAAATGCTCTTTGATCGATGTTTCCAAGACCCTTTAGTGAGCTGCCGGAGCACAGGTGTTCTTTCTTAGACGTGTTCCAAGAGTCTGAACAGTCTGTTGCAATATTTCATTGCTGGCAGTGATAAATTTGCTCTGAAACCTATGTAAGGAGCATGGACAATATCTTATGTCAGTATATTGGCCCTAGTGAGATGGTGACTGCAGGTCTGTTAAAATAAACCTTGATATGCTTCAGGGGAATTTGTCAGCTTGACAGGGTTAGACAATCTGAAATGAGATATCTGAATGTCTTGGGTCCATGCAGTTGCTTTTGTGTATTAAATATGTTCTCCAAACAGTCTAATCAGTTTCAGAGACTATTGTTACTTATTGGGCTCATTGGTTTTGATCTATCTATCTATCTATCTATCTATCTATCTATCTATCTATCTATCTATCTATCTATCTATCTATCTATCTATCTATCTATCTATCTATCTATCTATCTATATATCTATCTATCTATCTATCTATCTGTCTGTCAGTATATTTAATTGTCTATCTATCTATCTATCTATCTATCTATCTATCTATCTATCTATCTATCTATCTATCTATCTATCTATCTATCTATCTATCTATCTATCTATCCATCCATCCATCCATCCATCCATCCATCTCCCTCCAGTACAACAATTTTTCCTTTTATTTTGATTGTTGTTGTTCACGGCAGTGCAGTGATTGACTATTGCTTGCTATGCCACCGTTTTTGGCCCCTTTTTGAAACCATTTATTTTTCCTCTGTAGGGTGCTAGATGGTCTCAGTGCCAAGTCACCAGGGTATTTGTTGAAGAAATAAGAAAGAAAAAAGAGAGAATGAAAGAGTAGGGTATTTGTCGTGTGCACGCAGTCTTGGAGCCTGTTACCAGTGTAATTTTGGCGTAATTGCGGGCGTGTCGTCTCTCTTAATGTCGAGTGATTGCTGTGAAAGTGGTTGATAACTGCAGCGCTACGCCTTGCTACCCAAGACATTACACGGTCCTGCCTGTAAAGTAATGGAAATGTGTGATTGTATCAAAGGCGTCAGATCTACGGCGCTCTCTTTCACAGGCAACCGTGGAGTTTTCCAGCAGTGTCATTTCCGAGTTCAACATTGGCATGCTGGTAAATTGAGCTGGGTATGTATCATGTGGTGCTATTGTGCGTAAGAAAAATACAACATATTGACCACACAATGCAACTGGTGCTTAAAAGATAGTGGAATGGTTAATTCTTTTAAATAAACATGCTAATAAGTCTTCGGTAGCACTTTATTTTACAGTGTCCTTGTACATACTGTATGTTACATGTAGTTACTATAGTAATAACAATTAATTATGCATAATGACGTTCAACTAACCCTAAACCAAACCAAATCTTAATCCTAACCCTATAGTAAGTACATGCAGTTACTTAATATTACTCAGTAATGTTTAATTACATTGTAACAAAGACACCTTGAAATAAAGTGTAAGTCTTCAAATTGATTCACATCGATTTTTCATTCTCGAAAGGCTTCTAATGTTTACAACCATAAATGCTAACAGCAAGTAAAGATGACAGTTTTCCCTTGAAGATGTGGTGCTTGCTATTGCTACATACTATTTTGTCAGGTTTGGTTTGTGACTATTTCAATTTCAATGCTTTGTGCAAAAACAGACAATTTCATAATTTTATAAAGATCAGTGTACATTTCCTCTAGGAAATTAAATATATATATATATATATTATCATTTCCATTATTTAAAAAAAGTGATTTCATTTCTTCACATTTTCAATTTAATACCAGTAAAAAAATTAAATAAAAAAAAGGCTTTCTCTGTGAGAATCATTATAAATTATCTGCAAAAGTTACCAGCAAATTACAATTTCAACAACCACATTAGTTATAGTTATTAGTAGTTTTTTTTTGTTTTTTTTTAATCATTGAAAAGTTAAAACATTTGTGTGATCAAATTCATTTCATTCCACTGAAAGTAAAAATAAAAACCTTTTTGTTGAAGAACCATAGAATCCATACAGACCTTTTGACCACCTTTATGCAAATATGATGCAAAATAACTGTAACTCAATGACAGTGTCAGAGGTTACAGTAAAATATCGATCAGCGGAGACACCCCTACTGGTCTGCAACATGTCCGAAATCCTCCAGGACATCCATCACGTTCCTTCCACACAAGACTAAGATGCATTATTATGAGGAACAAGTGGGAGGAAAAATAGAGAGGTATGTGTTTCTTTACCTGATTAGAATTATAGTGTGACAACAGTGGAGATCCCTGATCTGTAGCTCAACCCTGTCAGACCAGAAGATAAATTGCTCTACCACAGGTTCAGCTTCAATGCAAATTCATACGTTACACATCTCAGGGCTTAGGTTCTCCCGTCAGGACACACACAATCACACATATCAAGGCAGCCACTCAGTCACGGGCTGGGAAATGAGATGTCTTGTCTTGAAGTGGACCTGAACTTTACAAGCATTCAAACCGGCCATGTGAGGAGTCACAACACAGAGACTGCCGCAGGCTGATTTGAGTGGTTTATGTAAAGCGGGAGGTACAGAGGTCGATACTGTCCAGCTGAGAGCCATAGCAGAAATGGCTTAATGGTAAAATCACCCAGTGTGACGATTAGAATGGTCATTGTGGAGGCTGTAGTGCAGCAGGACTCCTGAGGACATTGGCGCACTAGACCAGAACATGACAGGTAGGCGATGAGGAACACACCAATATGATGTTTTTTTTTTGTTTGTTTTTTACCTAGTGGAATAAAAGTAAATTAACAATTTTATCAACTGTCAAAACAGGCTAAAATTTGCTTTTAAAGCCAACATAAACTCAAAATTGACCCTTTTTTATCTTTTTGTGTACAATTCATCAGCACGTTATTCTGATAACACTTTAGATTAGGGAACACATTCACTACTAACTAGTTGTTTATTAGCATGCATATTACTAGCATATTGGCTCTTTGTTAGTTCTTATAAAACACATACAGTATTAATGCATGCCTTACTCTGCATCATCAAGTATTTTAGGTCCCTTAACCCTACCTAAACATAACAACTACAACAATTACCTTACTTACTATTAATAAGCAGTAATCAGGAGTTTATCGATGGAAATTTATTTTATTTTTTATTTATTTTTTTGCCTGCAGAACAATGTGTGGTTATGACATCTACCAGCAGGGGTATCTGAACCATGCTATCCTTCCAACATCCCCAGCATCCTTATATTTGTTTTTAGTCCTTATCCAATCACCTTTCTCTATTATGATATGTACTTTTCACAATCCAATCCATTCCAAATGCTTGATTTTACTGTAAAAAGTAATTACAAAAGTCTTTATAAATGCTTGTTTTTCAAGAATTTAAAAAAATGCATTTATTATTGAAATTAGTGAAAATATGGATTGACGAAAAATTCTGTCAATGTCGGGGACATCTTAACATATTTGTTAAGAGAAATTATTGTTAAATTGCTTGCAATTCCCATCCCAAAACCTGTTTATCACATTATAAATTCATTTTATTTCACACTTGAGAGATTTTTCACAGTCTTGGGAAGTTTTGGGACTTAATCGCCTTGTTCTAACGTACGCTTAACTTTTGATGTCCTTTTAAATTTAATACGGGTGTAGTAGAGAACTTCCCCTTTGCACTTCGGCTGGAGAGGTAGTGGATTATGGGTAGCGTCGAGATATGTGCTATGCAAGATTATGCCAGAAAGAAAAACTAATTTCGAGGTCTGCTCTGGTGTTAGCCGCTTTACTGTTTACGCTGTATTAACTATGTTGGATTTCTCTCCTTGAGTGTTTGTAGGAGTATATGCATGTGTGTGTGTGCACGTCAGGTTCGCCCGGCTTGGAGAACGTGTGTTGGCACTGTCAGTCGGCATGACGATAAACATGCATTTCAGCGAGGGCTCTTGCTATCTTTAAAGCCCAGGCGTCGAAAAAGACAGACAACATAGAGGCAAACATTCATTCTCATTATCCTTTCCGTTAAATTATTCACACTGTGCATTGCCCACTATCTCCCAACAGCACCATTCTGCTCTAAGCTGCCCTTTAACCATAATCAAGAAGCTGAAGACTTGCCTCCTTCCTCTCCTCTCGCTCTCTCCCATTCTCCCTCTTTTCTTTGCCCTTTGTTTTTCTGACATTGATCCTCACAATAGAGGTATGCGTCTCTATTTCTACTTTCTTTAGCATTCCCAGCAGTCTGTTCATCAGCGCCAGTGCAATGCACGAACAGGTGGGAGTATTTCAGGAAGGGAATTAGAGCGGGACCCTCAGACCAGGAAGGGCTCCGGGAGTCGTTGATGGAGGCCAACCCGCAGGTAACTGGATGTCGGTACACATCAGTCACACACACACCCCAGGGACGGCACAGGCCACGTGTACGACAGCGGCCCCCTCTCACCCTCCTCCGCGTGCATGTTTACGTGTGACAATCTCAGTTTTTTTTCACCGATGTTCATTTTTATACTCATTAATACTAATGAGGCAATGATTAAATACGATAAAGAACATTTTATCAAGGCCTATTAGTATAATGCATCAGATAATAAGTCTAATTGTGTAATTAGATTAGCGGCAACTGTTTGTTTAAAGATCATAAACAGGCAGCTGTGGCAGAGATTGCAGCGTAAAGATAAAGAGAAGACTCCTGAAAGAAGTCATTATGAGCATTTTATTGTGCGTAATGGCTTGTGAACAAAAGACATGCAAAAATGTGCACGTCACTGACATAGCTTTTCTTTAGCCTGCCGTCTGTTTAGCTTTTGTTAATTTGGCTTCAGTGTGAACAGGTAAACAAATCCACTTCCTTTGAGGAAATTATCCACTGTGAGACGTCAGCGCTGCATCTAGCGGCATTATTACTTTCCTGCTTTTGTTCAACAGCATGGAGAAAAGCATGTGTTATGCAAACCCGTCACATTTTGGAGATGGCACAGGTCACAGCTTAAGTCTCTTGGTCAATGCCTGATCGCTCTCTTTTCTACTCTGGATGTAAGCCACTGAAAGCTCTGGCTAATCCACAGTTAATTAAGCTTAAATAGAGCTCTCTTCATGACAGAGAAAAAACGAGGCATCCAAACCCTTTCCATCTGTTTCTGTCAAAAACACATTTTCTTCCCCCTTCTCGGTCATATACCTTGACATTCTTTTTTCTCACTGGCATACAGTACGCTTGCTTATTTGCTTTGTTATATTGTGTGGTCGCAAGAGCTTGCTTCATATTTCAGTTACGTCACCTTTAATAACATAGTGAGTCGTCTTATATTTACATTGTTCATTTATATATAGGAAAATAGCTCCTATATTTTTTTTATGAGGGATTGTTCACTCAAAAAAAAAAAAGTCATTATTTGCTCAAAAATTTGTTTTCTTCTCATGTGAGAACCAGTTCCGTTCTGGCATCAATAATCTGGATGCAAATGTTTGTTATAAAATACATAAGTGTGAGATAATAATGACAACAACAAAAACTTTTTTTGGGTGAATTATTCCTTTAATGTAGTCTAAAATCCCAAATAGTGAAAGAGCAGGAATAACTTCCTGGATCAGGAATCTGGAACAACATTCCTGTTAACCAAATAGATTTTCTGGATTAGGCTTTTTAACCTGTTTACACCCAATTAATGAAATTGATCAATTTAAGCATTGACCATAAATTATAATCAATCAAAAAAATGTGATTACTAAAGCCCCTTTCACACAGCACGATGATCCCGGCAAATTGCCGGGAAATTGCCATAACGCCTTCTGTGTGAACGCAAACACGACCCGGGATTGATGCCGGCATCGATGCCGGGTTGGGGACCTAGTAACATTGCTGTGTTAAGTCCCGGAACGTGCGCTGTGAGAAAACAAAAGCCATAATAATGCCATGTCGTAGTAATGACGCTGAAGCCGGGATCGTTCGCCAGCTGTGAAACGGTACGTAATGCGCAAGTTTATGATCGAATCAGAGAAAGAAAAATGCACAAGCGTGGTTTAAGCAAACTTAAGACGCTGCTGAGACATTACAAGTCACATCGATGTCACGTGTCTTTACGGGATTTTTACGGGTTGTGTGTTAACGCCAGGGGGGCAGTGTTTCATAAAATATTGAAGCTTCCCCGGGCGCCGCCATTGATTAGCGGACCATCACCTGCTGTTAGCATTCCATTGACTCCCATTCATTTTGGCGTCACTTTGACAGCGAATAACTTTACATCTGAGGCGTTTAAAGACTCCATTTGTCCATTATTTATTTCTAAAGAAACACGAAAATGTATAAAAGGCTCCATTACCTTGTATCTTACGTTATGGCCCCGTAGAAGCAATTTTTGTAAAAATAGGCTAACGATTGCGTCATAACCACGCGACTCTCTGTCGCACAGTAGAGAAATTACCGTATGGACAGGAGGAGAAGCTCGCGGGCAATCGGGGGGACGTGGAGGCAAAATGACAAAGTAATTAATCAGAATACTTAGCAAAAGTTGCTCCTGCTCCTAGCTCATGGACACCTCCTACTCACACTCTCCGTCTCTGCAAGTTTCGGAAGGGAATGATTCAGATTCCTCTTGGCACAGCTACTAGAAGACAGACGGGTTGCTTACGTCACATCTACGTCGTCAAGCTCAGTTTGAGTCTGCGCAGTACGCTCGACCATCAGGAAGTGAGTGCTTCTAATTGACTTCACTTGTCTCCGTTGAATCCAATGGGGTCGCTGTGTCCAGTTTATATACTGTCTATGGTTAACGCACTCTCTGATTACGGAAAATCACTGGCAGTGTGAATGAACCAAAGTCAAATGAACCCGGGATTTGACAATTTCACTTTATCCGTGTATTTTCCGGAATCTCTGTGTGAAAGGGGCTTATGTTAATGTTATTTAAAATGCCCATTAATGTCATTGGTTGTGCAAAAAACTGCTTATTATACTTTATAATTCGAAAGTATTTATTTATTATATTTATTTATTTATTCATAATTTATTCAACATGTGACACATTACATTGATCAAAAGTGACAGAAAAAGACATCTAAATTGTTATAAAAATTATATTTCAAACAAATGCTGCTCTGTTGAACTTTCTATTCATCAACGAATGCTGAAAAATGTTTAAAAATAAATAAATTTTAAATATATTAAAATAGTAAGCAGTTATTTTAAATTGTAATGGTTTTGTTGTATTTTTGATCTAATAAATGCAGCCATGGTGAGCATAAGAGATGTAACGAAGTTAAAGGATCAGGGAAGAAGGAGGCAGGAACTATAAACAAACACAAAACGAAAGTACAAGCGGCAGCCCCTCCCGGACGACAGCCTCACACACATAAGCAAAACATAACGTAAAGTCCAGGTCTGTTCTTCTCTCGTCCTTCACGTCCCTCCTCCTTTTAATGCTTCCGAAGCTCCTCCAAGAGAAACTCGAGACTGGTGTGTGTGCTCATTATTACTCACGCCACCGGCCCCGTCCTGCTCGCCTCCAGAAACTTCTTTCAAAAATTAAAAAATCTTACTGACCCAACACTTTGAAACGGTAATGTATAGGCCTGTATGAAAATCACACTACTCACATTGTGGATAATATATAAGCAAAATTATTCCACAGCTTTGTTTTTTTTGTTTTTTTCTGGATAATATATAAGCAAAGTTATTTCACAGCTTTGTTTTGTTTTTTTTCTATTCAAGAGTTTCTTTTCGAGCTGTCACATCTGTATGTGAAAATGAATTCAAGGGCAGGATCGGACAGAAACAGAGGACGTTCAGGCATCAAGATGTCAAGTGTTTACTTCACATTCCCTTCCTCCTCTGGTCATCTCAGCATCTTCAGAGAGCAGCTCTTACTTCTGGGTGACATGTAGCTGTTTATTGGAGAAGGGATCATTTCTGCTCTGCCGTCCTGTTCCCCTACAGCGGGCATGACTGGACATCAGCTTTCGGGTGGGTGAGATACTAATCCGGTGTTTGCGGTTGCAGGGAGCGTGAGAAGATTACACCATTCCCTGAGGCAGAGCTCTGTCCAAAGGTCCTGTTTCTCTGGGGCCTCGTATCGTCTTGCCATCTCTCTGCAGAGTTCTCAGTCAAGGGCACAGCTGATGGATCCTCACAGATTAGGTAAAGGTTATCTGAACATTTTGCTCAAGTGTGCCTCAGAGGGCAAATGAGTAGGTGACGGTAGTAACACACAGCTCTACTGCCGCCAGGCTAATGTCCACAACTGTGTTGATGAGGAAGGCTATGTTGAGGAAAACGATTTTAGAGCATTTAGTTAAAGGAGAATGGTGTTATTTTTGATATTGACATATTTTACCCAGCTTAATGGGGATACACAACTATTAGGCTATTTGTATGTTGATTTTCTTGTAAAAAAAAACAAAACAAAGATAACACAACAGAAACCCTCTGTATAATTTTGCAAAATAGACTGATTTCCCGATCAGTCCAACATTGCAACTTTAGTTCAACCAATGCCGTTAATTTAGGGTGAAACCTTAATAATCTGTAACCTGATCTGGGCCATATGTCATTTGCTATCTGGGAAGGAACTACATGTAAATTCAAACAAATTCAACTGAATAACTTTGAATGGTGCCTTGACAAATCTTTAACTTGTTGAAACATTGAGTGTGACTTGTTATAAGCCTTATAGATGCCGCCTAAATAAATTTAGTATATAAATTTCATATTTAGAGAGAGAGAGAGAGAGACTTTTTTGGACTAGGCTTTTTTGGAACTGTGTTGAATTTCTTTGAGCTACAATTCGTTTAATGTTTTCCCTGTCATTCCAATTGAAAGTCCTATGTTGTGTCGAAAAGGTAGCAAATTTCTTCCATTCTAAATTTTGCACAACCAAACTCCCAGTTCCCCTTCGAAAGGGAACTCGCACTGCGTCGAATGACGCAAACTGTGAGCGTTTTTCTTTGAGAACGCTACGCTCTCGTCTGGCCCTCTGCTCGAGTGAGGAGGGCTCAGCATCTGGACCTCGTAGTAGTGGTTAACTGTCAGCTTTGTAATCCCTCGGGTTCGATGGGAGGAGGTCCTCTCTCAGAGGAATGGGCCAGGGAGGGGCTGTCGCGAGGAACACTAGTTCCGGGAACCAGGTCCGATTGGGCCAATACGGCGCAATAAGCAAGACCGGCTCCTCGTCCTCCCTGACTTTGCACAGGGTCTGTGCAAGAAGGCTCACTGGGGGAAACGTATTCTTGCGTAGGTCCTGGGGCCAGCTGTGTGCCAGTGCATCCCGGGTGACCCGGTGCATCGCCTGGTGACCCAGTGCATCGCCTGACCGACGGAACGTGCGGTTTCTTTTGTCGCCCGGAGGGCGAGGTCAGTTGCCGCACGGAGCTCCTGGAAGAGCTCTGGGTCAGAACCACCCTCGCGCATGTCCATGACCGGGTGCCTTCGGTCAGGGAGAAGAACAATTGGCAGTGGGACGTGTCTGGGGCGGCAAACAGATCTACCTGTGCGGTCCCGAAGCGCCTCCATATCAGCTGGAACACTTGGGGATGGAGTCGCCATTCTCCCGGTAGCACCTGCTGCCGTGAGAGCTCGACGGCTGCACAGTTGAGCAGGCCCGGAATGTAAATGGCACAAAGCGACCTCAAATGCTTCTGACTCCAAAGGAGGAGATGGCGGGCGAGTTGTGACATGCGGCGGGAGCGTAGTCCACCCTGACGGTTGATGTACGCAACGGTCGCAGTGCTGTCTGTACAGACCAGTACATGCTTGCCTAGTAGCGGCGTTTTGAAGCGACCCAGCGCAAGATATTGCTAACAACTCGAGGCAGTTGATGTACCAATGCAGTTGAGGCTCCGTACACAGACCTGAAGCTGCATGCTCATTGTACGTGGCCCCCCCAGCCGGTGGCAGAGGCAACTGTGGTGACCACAGAATCCCTGGACACTTGTTCTAGGGGAATACCTGCCCGTAGGAACGAAGGGTCCGACCACAAGCTGAGAGTTTGGCGACAGTGCAGGGTAATTTGGACCCGGCACGAGCCGCTCGACTCGATCGTGGAGCCAGTGTTGGAGCGGCCTCATATGAATCAATCCGAGCGGAATTACCGCGGCTGCAGATGCCATATGCCCCAGGAGCCTCTGAAAAAGTTTCAGTGGTTCCGCTGTTCTGCGTCTGAGTGAGCTCACGCAGTTCAACCAGTGTTGAACTGCGAACATCCTTCAGGTCAGGGGAACGGGCCTCTGTCAGGCGTGCTGTCATGTTGATCGAGTCCAACTCCATATCGAGAATTATATTTGGTCTTTTACCAATTGACCCGAAACCCTAGGAGGCTGAGCACCATGTCCCTGTGTTCGCACTCTCGACTGGGCCAGGATAAGCCAGTCGTCGAGGTAGTTGAGAATGCGAACACCACGCTCGCACATGGGAGCAATGGCCCAGGGGCCAGTGGTGGAACAAAAAGAAAAGGAAACAAAAGATTCTCTGCCCGGCCCTCCACCGGGGGAAGGAAGGGCGCTCACCATCTCCTGAAGAGCAGTCTGATCCACCTCTGGGTCGCCCGTCTCAGGGTCGTTTGCACCTCCGCTTGCATCCTGGTTTGGCAGCGGCCTGGACGGGCGGGGCCGACTTCCTGCAGCTTGCTCCACACTGAGGCCTGGGTGATGGCTGCTGCGGAGGCTTAGCGGGAGCGGAGGACGCCGCTGCGCCCGGCGGACGGGTGGAGGCAGCAGCGGTCCGCCGGGTAACGCAGCCGAATCCTCTGAAGCTCCCCCTCCGATGCTGCAACCGACATCTGGTCGTCAGGTGGAGCTCCAAAGGACACGACTGATCGTCCATGAGAAGGACCAGCACGCTCCTTTGGAGGCTCCAACGGTGGCAGCGTTTGTGAGGTGTGAGGGACCCATGGAGATTGCCTCGACGGGGAAGCCCTCACGGTAATCCTCAGATCACCCTGGCTGATGTGAAGTGCCGAAGTAGGCCTATTCTGAGGTCCAAAATAGGCACTAGATCGAGGCATAGGCGAGGGGACTGCACCTCCCTTGAGGTAAGCAAGTCTCGATCTTAACGCTGCCATAGTCATATTCCCGCAATGGGAACATGAGCTATTCACAAAAGCTGCCTCAGCGTGCTAAATGCTCAAACACGTGAGGCAGCTATTGTGGCCGTCTGCTGGCACCAGGGAACAACCGCATCCAGAAACGCACAGGCGGAATGACATCCTGAAAAAGATGCAGTGTCGTGCCTGTGTTGCTCTTTTGTGAAAAAAAAAGATCTTTTGTGATTCTCACACAGTGCTGAGGCACCCAGGAAATGCCCGCTGTGTACTCAGTACACTTCAGGGGAACGCCCACCGAACCGACACAATACTCTTTATGCTGTGATAACAGCAGTTGTATTGAGCTTTGAGATTGTGGCCACTCACTGTTCGCGCCGTCACACCAACACTGAATAGTGAGAGGGAGAAGAGAAGCTTCTTCAACGCAGTAGCAGTCTGTTTCCAGGAAGACAAACAGGAAGCTCGGCTCCGAAGTGAAAGACAATGTGTGCGTGCACCCGCTTCCTCTTTATACCCTCAATGCGGGGCGAGTCACACGATTCACGCACGCCAACGTTCTGTAGACACTCGAAGATGATAGGGCTCCCTGAAGTGATCCCAATTATGTTGTCATGTCGACGTAACGTCGAACGTGAGCAACTGATAGGGAATGAGAAACACAGACGAAAAAGAGGACCAGAGAGGAAGAAATAGAGCCAGAGAGTTCATAAATCATATGAAAGAGAGGAGCAGTAGGGCTGGCTTCACTGTTTTAATTGACTTTGCTAGTGTGGTTAATAAGGTAGACGTTCTGTAGGCAATGAGATGAGCTCCTGAACATAATGGGTCTCTGAAGATAACTTCCTCTACGAGACAACACACTGACCTCCCTTCGCCATCTGTCCTTCAGTCCGAGCGCATGCTGAGTAAATTATGCTACGTATAATGGACTTGAGTGAAAAATAGGCCGCTCTCAGTGCCTGAGTGCTGGGTTTAATGCTGGGGTTACAGCAGCGATCTGAAGATACTTGGCGGTAAATTGCAACAATGTTCTAATGTCACCTCTTATGAATGAATCCCATCTGTGATTTATTTAATGGCATGTAAATTGAGTAAATATTATTGAAAATGCCCCATCCTTTGAAACACCAGAGTGGCCCTATTTCAAAGCGGATTTGTTTAATCCTATGGCAAATTGATGTTATTCCTATAGGAAATTACACAAAATCGTTGGTAAACGGCTCTAATTCTATGATAAATTATCCCTCCTACTCCCTGCATATGGGGTTGACACTGGCATAAATTGGCCTTGGAAAATAGAACCAGAGAGTCATTTAGGGACAAGAGGAAGCAAAACACCATTCAGGAGAGCGATAACAAAGATGCACTAGCCATGCACTAGCCAGCAGGAAAATTTGTGGGGGAAGCTGGAATGACTGTAACTCTCCTCGGCTTTTGCTCATTTATTCAGAAAACGTTTAGCCAAAAGCTTAGAAATTTTACCACAGACATCTTTGTTAGTGGTTGTTACCTTAATTATACAATTTGCACAATTAGACGTACACAAAGACTGATGTTACATTCATATCACTTAGGCTGCATAATCGTAAATATAAAAAAAAAAAAAATGAAAAGACTGTGTACGGTGCATTTACATTGGGTCCAAATGTCTGAGACCACTATAGGGAAAAAACTTACTTCTTTATTCTAACATAAATGACACACAGTGATTTATACAACAGCTTATGTGAACTTGTGAAGGATGTGCTTGATAAAATGGGATAGTTGTAGAAGTCTTTATGTACAGTTTTTTAGGACATACAGCTGTATAACTGTACAGAAATTCTGCAAGTCTTTAGCTTTAGAGGTAAACATGTTCTTATGTTTAAACATCACAACATTCTCTTTTTTATATTTGATATCTATACTTTAAGAACTTTTCCGCAAGTGGAGGATAATTTAATCTTATACCAAGGCAATGAAAAGTCATATTGACCCCTGTGGTTAGAGGCATAGCTGAGTGGAATAAAGCACATGAGTCTCATATCAAAGCGAGCATGAAGTAAACATGGAGGACAAACTTGTCCCCCGGTGAGCGGCTCATCTCTTCTCAGCATGTTAGAGGTGCCTGAGTGCCAGCAGATCCTGTGGGACCCCAGGAAACTAGACCAGAGTGGGTTTGTGGTGCGAAATGCACCAACCCCGTTCTCCCTTTGAGGAGCTGTGTGCACAGATTGATCTCAGCAAGCTTGTTTATTCACTTGTAAAAGCTCACCATCACAGGCTCTCTGTACACAGTCGTGTGGGAAGTGGATTATGCCACACAAAAAAAGCTCCTTGGCTTTCATTTTTCAAGAGTGTGATTTGCTGTTGTTGTTTGTGAGAATCTGTTTGTGTTCTGAAAGGCAAAGCAAGCGAGAGAAGGAGATTGCATTACATTGTCTTTGTCAAAAGAGCAGAAAATGAAAACATGGCAAAGTGGGATGACGAGAGAGAGAGAGAGAGAGAGAGAGAGAGAGAGATAGAAAGAGAGCGAATAAGCAATGGTGTAACGCAGATCATGGGAGCCCTCAATGAACCATGAGATGTTGGCTACTATGTTGACATCATGCATGAAAGTTTATCATATAAAGTCAGTAAAAAAAAAGAAAAGAAATGTCCCTTTTTCAGGATATTGTATAAGCTTTACAGATCTTAATTGGAAAGGGTTTAAACAAATTTTTTATTAATTTTTTTATTATTTTTTTTTAGGTTTGTTCAATATACAATTAGTGCAAATGCAGTGTGTGAACAGTACTTAAGACACTAAGGGCCCTATCTTGCACCCAGCGCAAGTGACTTTGTACACCAACGCATGTATCATTCCTATTTTGCCTCCACAGAAGCACGTCGGTTAACTAAGAAATAGACTTGCGCTCCCGGGGGCGGTTCAGCGCAAAGAGGAGGCGTGTTCCGGCGCAAACGTTCCTTCATGCTATTTTGCAGGTTTAGAAAACAATTGCGCCACTAACCAGGAAAAAATAGTTTAAAGTCAATGGCGCGTTGCGCATGTTCATATGCTATTTTAAGGGCGCATGCTTAGCCATAATCAATGTAGCGTGTGCACAACGAGCATACACTTTGATTCTCTCATCTACACAGAAGCAGCAGTTTTCATTTTTGCAAATCATACATTATTACGATAGATAGATAGATAGATAGATAGATAGATAGATAGATAGATAGATAGATAGATAGATAGATAGATAGATAGATAGATAGATAATTAGATAGACAATTTATTATAAAAGCATACATCTAGCTTACACATTTACCCAAATTATCATACGCCTGTTTAACCGAAGTTAATTTGGGTGGGTTTCTCCATTTCAATGTAACTTCTCTCTTTTACGGCCGTGACGAGAGCGTTGCTCTCCTTGGCTGTGAACCGCTCCTGGCGCGCGCCTGGCAAATCCGCCGTTACAATAGCAATCCGCTATGGAAAAAGCGCCTCTGCTCTTAAAGGGAATTTGTGAGATGACGCTCTGATTGGTTTATTTCACGTTACGCCCAAACCACACCTATGAATAATGAAGCTACTTCAGACCAACCCATTTTAGATTTGCGCCTGGCGCAAGAGTCATTTATCCCGCCGGGAAAATAGCAACAGCGCCGAGACCCGCCCACAAAGTTACTTGCGCTTTGCGCTTGACACTTGCGTTTCAGATCGTTAAAATAGGGCCCCCAGTCAGTTTACTGGCAGTGGAGGTCACAGTTCCAATAACTTAGGACAGTAAAGAGACATTTCTTCTGACTCTGAAACACCAAAAGAAAGATGCACAGGGTCCCTGATCACCTGTGTGAATGTGTCAGTCTTGCTGCCGGGAGGCATGAGGACTGCAGATGTGAACAGAGAAATAAACTTTAGTGTCCGTAATGTAACACGCCTACGACAGTGCTACAGATAGACAGAAAGGACAGCAAACCACATGTAACCATATGTGGAGTAACATATCACAGCAAAAACTGGTAAATCTGCAGTCCATGAGGATGAGATGCACTGGTGCACTGGAAGCAGCTGTTAAGAAATTTGCTGGAAATAAATGCAGTTGAAAGTAAGAGGACGTTTCTTTTTTGCCGAGTTTATATTGAATTATATAAATTACATTGATCAAAACAGACAGAAAGGACATTTGTAATGTTACATTAAGATTTTTATTTCAAATAACCACTGCTCTTTAAAAACTTTCTATTAATCAAATAATTAATCATTGTTCAAAATAAAAAATGTGTATTTCAAATTATTCAATTTATTAAATATTCATATTAATTAATATTAACTTATTGAAAAACAATCGGATCTCTTTTTTTTTTAAATCTAGTAATAAGAAGCAACTGGAAAAATCATGGAAATCCATTGGATCAAAAGTTGTTGGTATATATTAGCGATGACCAATTTATGAATGAATCATTCAGACTGGTTTCAAATCAACTGATTATTTCACAAGTCATTAAAGTCTCATTAAACTTCAAGACAAAACTTCTGCAATGGACAAGATTTGTGGACTTCATCAATCATGTGACTGGTTACAAATGAACGTGCATTTTCAAATATTTTGAAGATACTTTTTTCTTAAAGCTGGGGTCTAAACTCATTAGAGACAGAATACAGAAGTTCTTACTGATAAAACACAAATAGGTTCTGATTGGTGTCATGGGCAGGCAAACAGGCGCCCCTGGCAGGATTCGTGGAACTTAATTAGCGCTTTTAATGCTCCATCAAATGTGCATTTTGGGTTGGAGGTATTACTTAACCTTGACGAGATCAGCCAGGGTGATATTCCAACATGTACCTCCATCGGCCTTTATGGATGGTTTTCAACTGCTAATTGAGATCAAATGTTCATTTATGAGGCATTTTTGCAGGAATGGGCAAGGAAAGCATTAGGATAATCAAAGGTAAAGATAAGAGCAGCAATTAAGACGATTTGTTATCAGAACTACATTATTCACCGTTATTTATTACAATATCACTTATTATAAATCATTTGTATTAAACTGCACTGCTAAAAAGGAAAGTAGGCCGCCCCTGTTCTGAACATCTAAAGAGACGTTGTTTGAAGTCAGTTATTTACTGACAATTTTATAAAGAGAAACCTTATAGGACTACTCTAAGAGCATGCTAAAAAATGTATGTAAACAACACAGAAATGCCTGAATTGAAGTGCTCAAGTGTTCTAGTGTCAGGGTTTGCAGTGTCAGTGTGCTTCTCTGTCCACATTTTTTTTATCCCGGCACTTCGGTCTAGTTTGGTTTTGGTTCTGTGTTAGGATTCTGACATTCATGCTCTGTATGTTTGTCATTCGTTCGCTCATTCTCCGTGCTCCATGTTGTCGTGTTTGGTGTGGACGCACAGTCTGTGAGTGCTCTCATTGGCGTTTCCGTGTCATGTTTTGTTTGAGCACAAGGCTTGTGAATGTGGTCGCTGGCCATGTGCTCTTGTTTTTTGTCATGTTTGGTGAGAGCACATGGCTTGTCATGTTTGTTGCTATGTGCCATGTGCTCTCCTGTCTATAAAGGGTATGAATTGATGTCACTTTCCCACTGGAACACGCCCCCCCTCAGCTGGACTGAGTGGCAAAAGAGCCTGCTGCGTGACTGGATTTAATAGGGGAAACTGCGAAAACGGGAGTAAAACAAACGGTTATCAGTTTAAATTAAAGGTTGTACTCGATATAGTGTTCCTTACAACTTAGATCCAGTGATCCATGGATATTGACATGCAGCCAGGAATCGTGTTTCCTGACATTTGTGCCTGATTTCGACTCCAGGGAAATAAATAAATAAAATTTTCCTGTGAACGCTTTATATAAATACAATAATATTGTTTGTGTGTTTTTCGCGACATTCACGCTGAAAACAAATGCTGCTGCTCAGTCTTTTTGCCTCTCAGTGTGTGTAACCGCAGTCACTCCGACCGGCGGTGATGTCACGCGCATACCCTCTGATGTCTTAACCCTTAAAAATGATTGGTTAATTTGCACTACCTGTTCTCCCTTGTTTGCTCTCCCTATGTATCCTCCTTGTGTTTGCAGTCCTGTGGCAGATCGTTCATGGGTTTTCCCCCATGCGGTCGTTTCGTTTGTTTTTGTTTTATTTTTTTAATGAATAAAAAGCCCATATCTGCATTTTTGAGTCCTCGCCTCATCCCTTCACTCAACCCTAACATCTAGATAATCATAGAAACACTGAAACTTTGCTGTTCATCTCTTTAGATGCTTGATGCAGGTACACTATACCACTCATGTGCATATTTACCTGCTTTTTCCTCTATATATATATTTTAATAATAGTCTTTGAAGGTGCACTGTGGGTCGGGACCCATAAGAAGGATTCTGCTTAAGGCCCCCATTTGGCCATGTTTGCCAAAGGTATTTTTTTTTTACAAAGCTTCAGCTTTAACAGACAGCTTGCCCCTTGCATTAGATACACCTTTCATCGTTCTTGTTAAAAGAGGTCTGGAAGTTTTTAGCATCTGATGATCAGAGAATTTCTGTTCCTCTGGTTTTCATGTCCTTGACTAAGCAAGGTGACAGAGAATATATTAAGCTTAAACGAATCTGTGTGCGCGTGTTTATGACCTGCCTTGTCTGTGTGTGCACTTAGCAGAAAATTAAATTAGTTCACGAAGTGTAATCAAAACACACACACACACACACACACACACACACACACACAAAGCTCCGGGCTAAAAGCATATGATTTTGTGGACTCATAAATCATTATGTAAGTCTCTTAGTCTCAGCTTGCAACACAACATAATGGATACGACTGGTATCCTGGGTGAAAAACAACTTAGAGCGGTGGGCCTCTCCGAAAGATGACTGAAAATGACTGAAAATGAATTTAATCGCCATCCAGCAGAGAGATTTCTCGCCTGTTACATACCCCCACCCCCATCCCGTTCACATAACATTGCTGTCCCTTTTGGCCCCTAGAGAAACCGAATAGGTGTGGAGGAGTCTGGAATGTGTTTCTATGGTTACATATGGCAGTAGAAAAGAGTGGTTTTAGCCGGAGGGAAATGGTCAGGATGCAGGACGCAACCTCCTTTCACAATCCTTTTCCATAGAACTTTCACCTCAATTTTTGCAGCAGGAGACCAGAGGGAGGAACAGGCAAAGGTCACTTCACTGAATGCCTACTGCGTTTCTCAGTGTTCCTGCATCATCTCAGCATCCGCTGCACAGTTTTAACTTGTTCTCTGCTAGGTCTGAAAATGTTTCACAGTTAACTCGTAACAATATTTCTCTCTCACTAAGGGGGCAAACATGCTTTCGAAAACAGACAGAGCAAAGCACACTGGAATAGAACACAAGGGTATCGAGGTGTTTTAACCTATTTTAAACTTCAACATGCCTGAAATAACTGAGACAGCGGCCAAAAAAAGAAAGAAAAGAAAGAAATCTGTCCAGAAACATACTCTATGCAAGTAATTGGCCAACACTTTGTAAACGTCAGTTGTTAAGTTTGATAGAGTTATCTTCAAATATCTGTGCTAATAAATGTGACATTATTCAGAGACGGCTATACATTTTTTAGCTTTAATTTGCTCAGCAAGGGGAAAAAACACTAATTGACTTGGAAGAGAAAACCAGCTGTAGAAGACAGTTTACTGTAATGGCTGCATCTGAAGGACATTATACAAAGACAAAGGAATTTGTATAACAGAAAAATGTTGAGGAATGCAAGGACGAAGCTGCCACAGTTTTTAGGGCACCTACACACGTGAGTTTACAATATGTGAGCGAGTTGGGGATGGTGTGTCAAGTGGATATTTACAAAAGTGACACTTTATATAAACAACAATAGTAAAAAAAAAAAAAATGTGTGGTGCCATTGACCAATGAGCATTTCAAACAAACATTATCAAAGACAGAAGACGGGGAAGTGACATTTTTTCATTTGATATGTTCCTTGCAAATGTTTATTTTTTATTTATTTTTATTCAGTATACATTAGCCTACCATTTAAAAAGATTTGTGTTTTACTTAAAATAAATTATTTAATTTATTTATACAGGAAGGGCTTATTAAATTGATCAAAAGTGACAGTTAAGATATGTAAATTATTACAAAAGATTTAGATTTTTAAATAAATGCTATTCTATTGAACTTTCTATTTACCTATAGTTCAAAAAGAACGAGATATGTTGAGAAATGAGAAATAATGAGAAAAGTTTCTTAAGCACCAAATCAGAATGATTTCTGAAAGATCACGTGACACTGAAAACTGAATGATGCTAAAACGCCTCGGTTACGACTGTAACCTCGGTTCCCTGAAGAGGGAACGAGCGTTGCGTCGAGAAATGACGCTGTGGGAACGCTTTGCGTGATGACGTCTTGAAGCACATGTAAAATCAGTCCAATGGTGTGGCGGAACGTCAGAGGCGGGTGACGTCACGTACCAGGAAGCTATAAAAGCCGGCCCGAAACAGAAAACGAAAGCTTCGTAAAGTCTGAAGTCGCGCTGACAGGCATGAAGGAGATATGGCAAGGCGACGCAACGCTCGTTCCCTCTTCAGGGAACCGAGGTTACAGTCGTAACCGAGGCGTTCCCTTTCAAGGGAACTCCCGTTGCGTCGAGAAATGACGCTGTGGGAACGTCTATACCAACGCCTCCATAGCTACAAATGTCTGTCCTGTGTGAAATCCGTAGAGCAGCACTAGGAAGACAAAACATGAGACCCTGGAGCAGAGTCTAGATCCAGAGAGTAAAACCTGACGAAAGTGTGCGGTGAGGACCAGCCTGCCGCATCACAGACGTCCTGTAAAGAAACTCCTGAAATAAGGGCCTTAGAGGCCGCCATACTCCTCGTCGAGTGCGACCGGACAGCCAAAGGAGAAGGCTGTCCAGCCGCCTCATAAGCCAGTGAGATAGTCTCAACCACCCACTTGCTCATCCTTTGCTTAGACTCTGGACCTCCCTTGTTAGGGGAGCAAAAGTCACTTTTACGCCACAGGGCAGCTCTGTGGACATACGCGTCTAACGCCCGAACAGGGCAAAGCAAATTATTCGCCTCCTGGTCCGATTTCGAAAGGGAGGAGGACCTCCAAGTGCCACGAAGGAAACGAGATACCAAGGGGTCTTTCCTCACAGACATTCCACCCAAAGGACTGTGGTAAGCACCTATGGCCGCCACATAGACCTTTAAAGTGGACGGGGTCAGACCTGCAGTGAACCGTTCCTGCAGGAACTCCAGCACTGTACCAATTGGGCAGTGGACTGGGTCCAACCGACGGTCACTACACCAAGAAGTGAATACTCTCCACTTCAGGGCATAAAGTTTCCTCGTGGAGGGAGCTCTGGACTGTAGAATGGTCTCAACAACCTCGGTTGAGAGACCTGACTCTATGAGCTGGGCCCCCTCAGAGGCCAAGCCCACAGGTTCCACAGTTCTGGCCGAGGGTGAAATATCGAGCCCTCTGCCTGGGACAGAAGGTCCCTCCTGATGGGTAACTCCAGAGGATGCCCGTCGAGGAGGAACACAAGATCGGGAAACCATACTCTGCCCGGCCAGCGCGGGGCTATAAAAAGCAGGCAAACCCGGTCCCTGCGAACTCTTTCCAGAACTCCCGGGAGCAGAGTAACTGGGGGAAAGGCGTACAGACGTAGCCTCGGCCACGTCTGTACCATAGCATCCAGTCCCAGAGGAGCTGGATGCGTGAAGGAGAACCAAAGTGGACAGTGAGACGTCTCTCGAGACGCAAACAGATCCACTTATAATTTCCATATCAGCTCCACCACCTCGGGGGTGGAGCCACCATTCCCCGGGCCTCGGCCCCTGTCTCGACAGAGTGTCTGCTCCTATATTCTGGACCCCGGGGATGTAGGCTGCCTTGAGTGACAGCAACTTCCCCTGGGACCACAAGAGGATATGGCATGCCAGCGCAAACCCCCTTGATATAGGCGACTACCGACGTGTTGTCCGTATGTACTACACATGGTGTCCCCTGAGACCTGTGATAAAGCTCCTCAGAGCCCGGAAGACAGCTAACATCTCTAGGCTATAGAATGCCAGGAACGATGATGGTCTTCCCACAGACCTTGAGATGAGCGACCCTCAGGATCGCTCCCCAACCCGTGAGGGAAGCATCCGTCGTTAGCAGTTTGCGACGACAAGGAGCTCCCAGCACTGGGCCCTGGGACAGGAACCAAGGTTTCTTCCACATAACCAAGGCACGTAGGCATCACCGCGTGACCTTGATTGTGCGAAATGGGTTGCCCCTCGGGGAAAAACCCTCTGGTCCTGAGCCACCACTGCAGGGGCCTCATGTGCAGCAGTCCAAAAGGTATCCCGTTGGAAGCTGCTGCCATGAGACCCAACAGTCTCTGGAACTGTTTGACAGTGAGTAGCTGGCCTAGCTTTACACTTCTCACAGCTGCCAGGATGGAATCGAAGCGTGGCGATGACAGGCGCGCCTGCATCGACACTGAATCCCAAACCACGCCTAAAAAAGTGGTCCTCTAAAATGGAGAAAGCACACTCTTCTTGGCGTTCAGCCGTAACCCCAACTCTTTCATATGGGCGAGAACAACATCTCGATGTTGAACCGCCAACTAATGCGACTGAGCTAAAATCAACCAATCGTCGATGTAGTTCGTGATGCGAATACCCCGGAGGCGCAGAGGCGCCAGAGCTGCATCCACGCATTTGGTGAAAGTGCGGGGTGATAAAGCCAGGCCGAATGGAAGAACTCGATATTGGTATGCTTTGCCCCCGAAAGCAAACCTCAGGAACTTCCAATGACACGGACGGATGGAAATATGCGTCCTTGAGGTCTATCGTGACAAACCAGTCCTCGGACCTGATCTGTGGCACGATTTGTCTCAAGGTTAACAATTTGAACTTGAGCTGCATGTACTCGTACAGAACTCGAAGATCTAAAATGGGACGCAATCCCCCGTCCTTTTTTGGAACTATGAAGTACCGGTTGTAAAACCCGGTTTCCCTGTTGGAGGGGGGTACATATTCTATGGCCCCTTTCTCTAACAGAGTGTTTACTTCCTGTTCCATAACCAGAACCTGCTCGGGGCCCACCACTGTGGGCAGGACCCCCATAAACCGCGGTGGGCGTTAATAGAATTGTATCTAATACCCTTTTTCCACGGTCTGCAGGACCCAACGAGAAACATTTGACAGTAGCTTCCACGCTGTCAAAGATTCTACTAGAGGTACCAGTCTCTCGAGACTGGTTTCTGGATTTTGTTGCTGTTGAGTAGTCGGTTCGTCGCCCTGTAACGGCGCACCGGCAGGGAACGACCAAACAGACTGCTCCAGCACCCTCCTCAGAGGGGGCGGGCATCCCGAGGCCACTACGTTTCCGGGTGGACCTTGAGATATGTGCTCGCCGGAGACCGCTGCGCCCTGTAACACCGGAGGCGGCAGGGTTGGCAGAATGGTCCCCTGAGGGCACCGAAGAGAGACGGCACCGTATTTTTCTCCTGCTGTTGAGTAGTCGGTTCATCGCCCTGTAACGGCGCACCGGCAGGGAACGACCAAACAGACTGCTCTAGCAACCTCCTCAGAGGGGGCGGGCATCCCGAGGCCACTACGTTTCCGGGTGGACCTTGAGATATGTGCTCGCCGGAGACCGCTGCGCCCTGTAACACCAGAGGTGGCAGGGTTGGCAGAACGGTCCCCTGAGGGCACCGAAGAGAGACGGGCACCGTGAAAAGAGGTGTTAACCGCTCTGCTTCGGGGGGACTACCCTAATTTGTCCTGAGCCCTCAGACATCAGGACTTTTTCCCCAGCAGCCTTCTTGGCGGTAATAACGGTCCGCAGATCCGTTTTACCCCTCGAAGACTGCTGGGTTTGAGAGCGCCCTCCGTGTCCCCGAGATTTTTGTGGGGGAGCACGAGAGGACACACTCTGTTTTTGAGTGGCACGATGTTCAGCGCTCTTTTTAGAGGAGTGAGGCTGCTCCCGCTCAGCAGCCTCAATGAAAGGACGGCGGGGGAGAAGTTTTTGTAATGCAGCTGCCTGTTTAGCAGCTTCCTGAGATTTAGCTACCGCACTGTTTACTGCATCACCAAATAAACCAACAGTGGAAACCGGAGCATCTAAGAGAACGTGCTTTTCTTTCTCTTTTATATCGCTCAAATTGAGCCACAGATGCCTCTCAGTGGCCACCAGGGCTGCCATAGACCGCCCGATTGATTTAGCGGTCTCCTTGGTGGCCCTGAGAGACAGATCTGTGGCTCTGCGTAGTTCAGCCACTGTGTCAGGACCAATTCCCCCGCCCTCCTCTAAATCCCCCAATAATTCTGCCTGATAGGCTTGCATAATAGACATCGTATGCAGACACGCTGCAGCTTGACCAGCGGCTGCATACGATTTATGAACCAGAGATGATGTGAATTTTACTGGCTTAGAGGGAAGTGAAGGAGCTTTCAGGGAAGATGCCGTTGCTGGAGAGAGATAGCTCGCAAGCGTCTCCTCCACCTTCGGCATCTCCCCATAACCATATTCTTTATATTTGTGTTGCATACACTCTGTATGAAACCGGTTTTCCCCACGATTTCGACACCTCGGTGTGGAGATCGGGGAAAAACGGAAGGCTTCTTCGCTGAGGCTGTGTACGAGATGGCAGGAAGCGTTCGTCGAGCTTACTTTTCGAACGAACGTCCTGCCTATCCTCTGGCCACTCAATAGATAGTCTGTCAACTGCTCTAGTAATAACATCGAGCAGTTCCTCAAACGCATGAGACTGAGGTGGCGAATCCTCAGACTCAGCTTCAATACTCACAACATCCAACTCCTCAGAGCTGGACAGTTGCAGTATTGGTGCCTCTATCGGGGGGGAAGAAACCGCAATGCGTGCTTCCACACCCTGATGAGAGGCACTGGATCTGTCAGATTGATGCTGAGATAAGGCAGAGCCCGTCTCAACATCCACTGACAGATCCATTTGCGAACCCCAGGTCTGAGATCGCCGCCGAGCCTCAGCCGCGGCGGGACCCGAGCCCTGGGGAACGCGATCGGGATCGGATCACGATCGCGGGATCGCGATCGTGAACCGAGCCAAGCGGGATCGGAGCGAACGCAATGGAAGCGCGTCGCAATGCACACAGTCACCACCCTCGAGTGCTGACTGGGCATGCTCCTCACCCAAACAAACAACACAAAGAGTGTGAGTATCACCTCCCGTTAAATAACGCGGGCAGGGATGGACACACACTCTAAACTGCTGCTTGCTCGCCATACTGAATATATATATATATATAATATAGACAGACAACACCAAATAACAAGGACAGATTCAACACAGAGCGCAACTGAAGACTCAGAAAGCTTTCGTTTTCTGTTTCGGGCCGGCTTTTATAGCTTCCTGGTACGTGACGTCACCCGCCTCTGACGTTCCGCCACACCATTGGACTGATTTTACATGTGCTTCAAGACGTCATCACGCAAAGCGTTCCCACAGCGTCATTTCTCGACGCAACGGGAGTTCCCTTGAAAGGGAACTCACTTAATATTCAACAAAATCTTTGATCTATACTGACAAGTTTGAGAGTGAGAACTGAACGGAGCTGGAGGATGACATCATTTTTTGCCAAACTGCTTTAGGCCTATAGATGAAATGTACTAATTTAATAATTGATGATCTTTACAACGGGACTGAATCACCATTGAACTGACTTCAGTTTAGCAACAGCTGAAATGCAGCATTTTCCTGTTATCACTGTAAATCTGCTTTGAAACTATCTATATCATAGGCTATAAAAGCACTATATTAATAAAAGTGACTCGACTTGGCTAAAAATTCTACTTTGCCATCTCAGGAATAAATTTTACATTTATTAAAATAGTTTAATATACTTTTTCTATATACAATTTTTCTTTACATGAGGTGCAGTTACAAAATTGACCAGCAGGTGCTAATTGGATATCTAACCAGCCAAACCTTGACCCCTTTAAATACCATAAAAAAGTACTAATACATGTAAGACAAGAGAGCCTGTGGTATCAATATGCATTTTTTATGACATAGTAATGTCTAAATATTGGTATATCCCTAATAAACTTTTCCATCAGCAGCAAAGTATACTTACTTTTAGTGTAGTATGCAAATTGGCTCATAGTCGCTCTCCGAAATTTCAGTCTAATGTCCATCACTTTCCGTCTCTCTGTGTTAATTACTGAGATCAATAGGGCTCTTTCTCAGGCACACTAACCTTGAGCACTCGGGAAATGACTAATTAAATCTTTGCTGCCCACCGTGTGTGTGAAGAAGAAGATATGTAATTTAAAAGAGGAGCAGTTGGTCACGCCTTTAGGAGCGCCCCCCTTTCCACTGAGTGGAAAGAGGACGACCCAGACAGGGACATTAGACATCTTTAAATACCTTTAATTTATCCAGCAGGTCAAAGCAACAACAAAGTTAAAAGAATGAGAGCGTGAAACTGCCGTTTACAGAATTCCACAGAATTCATTTTTGTTCTGTTCTTATGGAACTTTTCAGAAATATGGAAATAGTACAAAATAGTAACACAATTATTTTTGTTGTTTAATAAAAATAAATAAAAAGTAGTAGAAGGTGATTTTTAGCTTTGTAAAAATATGATTGCCAACCTCACCATCAATTTTATTTGTATATTAATTTTTTTTTGTAATTTGTTAAAAATCAACCTCTGGAGGTCAAACTAAATATATATATATTTATTTTATTATTTATTTTATTTTATTTTTTTGCGAAATGTAAAAAATTTGTTTGTTTTTTATAACAATAAACATATAAACATATAAACAAACATATATATATCAACAAAATTAAGCCAAATATATTCTGTATAAATAAGGGCTAGCTTTTTTGGGGCCAGATGTGTAGTTGTTCATTATAGTATAGAACATCCTTTTTTTCTCATGCAATAGCTTTGCAGTTGCCGTTAGCAGTAGCATTTTAAGTAGAATTATGTAAAATTAACATAGAATGATAATTTACTTGTCATTCCACCATGCTGTAGAGTCGTTCTAAATGATTGTCACAATGATGATAGTCACAAAGTTTATTTTTTGTAATATTTATTTTTTAATACTGCATATTAAAATAAATCTAAATATCAGTATATCAAAATAAATTCAGTTGCCTTGTCAAAATGATGACAACATGTTCCTGGATAATCATCTCTGTTGATCCTGGAACAACATTCCAATCAACCAATCAGATTTGAGAGACAAGTTTACCGTTTATGTCAAGTTTAGGCTTATGGTCAGGTGCTTCTACGTCAGTGTTATTCACTTATCATTTCTCTCTGATTTTAGTGATAACTTTTAGGTTTAGGGTATGGATAGGGTTAAGACTACATTTTCGGACAGGAATGTTGTTCCAGGATCAACAAAATATTGACCCAGGAACATGCCTTAATAAAATATTAAAAATATTAAATATATTTTTAGATAAGAACATTTAGCTCTTACAACAACAACAACAACAACAACATGCAGTTTATTTCTGTAATGCTATAAAAAGAGAAAAAAAAGTAATGGGCAAAGTGAAGTGCAGTATAACTCCTTACTGTCTGTTGACATAGCAAGGATCAGTTCTTCTAGTGTTCACCTTAAAGGACAAGTTCGGTATTTTACCCTTAAAGCCCTGTTTACAGATCGTATCTGATGAAATAGAACGGTTAAGATTAAAATTTGGACACATGCTCCTGTCCCGAGAATTTTAGGTTTATTTCGCTTTTGTGGACCTATTTTGCCAAACGCGTCACACCCGTGATTCTTCCGTTGAGAGCTTGAATAATAGACACTCCAGCCCAGTTGGTGGCGATAATGCACCTTTGCCAATTGCAAGCAAACCACGGGCATTTCATTGAATACACAGAAGAAGCAGAAGAAGAAGCGGCGGAGTAATATCGTAAAGGTGCTGCGGTCTCACAGCACGTCCTATTAAGTCAATGGAGTTGGACAAAAACTACGATAAAACCTGTTGGAATGCATCTTTTTCAGCGATTTTTGATGGAACATATCAGTGAACACCCCCTGACCACTCGGTGAGTTTCACGTCTTTGTAAACGAAAGTTTAATGTGTTTTTAGGACGGAATCTTCCAGTGCATATAGACAACCATTGTGGGGGTGGTGGGGGGAAGCGAAATAAACCTAAAATTCTCGGGACAGGAGCATGTGTCCAAATTTTAATCTTAACCGTTCTATTTCATCAGATACGATCTGTAAACAGGGCTTTAAGTGTAAAATACCGAACTTGTCCTTTAAATCTTCCCCTTAAAAGGATAATTCCGGTATTTAACACCTTGAGTCTATTTTGTAGTTTGTTTTGGATGAACTAGAGTGGTGGACACAGAAATTTTGACGATGGGTCCTGTCTCGACTTTTTGACTCTTTTAGAATCGCCTTTGACCGCTTCAGAGTGACTGTCTATGGACATGCACGAACATGTCCTTAAAACAACCCTTAACGTTCGTTTTCAAAACTGTGCAACTCACCGAGTGGTTAGTGGTGTTCGTTGATGATTAAAAACAAGTAGCGTAGCGAAATACAGTTTCTGTCGTGTTTTATTTGTCATTTTGTAAAATCCCATTGATTTCTGTTGGAGGACTCATTGCTCGTTGATATTACTGCGCTACCGGAAACGGAAGAGGGGGCTGTTTACATTTGGTTGTAGTCGCTAGACACCAAGTTCCGTACAGCGTCCTTGTATGGCAAAGTGGTTGTCGCCATCAAGTGGTCGGGAGTGTGCTAACGCTTCAGACTCAAATATCGAGCGGAAGTTTATACACGGTTGTGAGGTATCTAAAAAAAATTGTTCCATATAGCAAATAACACGGATTGAAATCATACATTGCGCCGACATATTTGTTTTTAATCATCAACGAACACCACTAACCACTCGGTGAGTTGCACAGTTTTGAAAACGAACGTTAAGGGTTGTTTTAAGGACATGTTCGTGCATGTCCATAGACAGTCACTCTGAAGCGGTCAAAGGCGATTCTAAAAGAGTCAAAAAGTCGAGACAGGACCCATCGTCAAAATTTCTGTGTCCACCACTCTAGTTCCTCCAAAACAAACTACAAAATAGACTCAAGGTGTTAAATACCGGAATTATCCTGTAAAGGCAGGGTAGGCAGGATTTTTCAAAAAAACTTTTTCCCAAGTTTGTTTAAACTGTCTTTATATACCAATAAATAATTAAAATGTAAGTACTCTGAAAAAGAGAGTATAAAAATCGAGTGTCTGTAGTCCTCTCAGGGCTGCAATAAACACAGCTACTTATTTCCATTCGGAACGAATGAAATGATTGGCTGGGCGACTGTCACTCTCCCTCACTACCATGGCTATACACCCCTGCTGCTACAGGAGCTGCCCACATGCACGCACCCGTTTGACTCAAGGAGGGGAAGAGGTACGGAAGCCAATAGTGCTTTCATCGTGGAAGCTCTTACATGCAAAAATCCGTATGTTATGAATCTTACATGAAATTCACCTTCATCACAGTGTAACTGATGGTAATGGAAAAACGTGTATCAATGCAACCTGTTTTTAGCTTTGCCTTATGTTACTAGCTCGTTACCGAATCAAACTCAATATATTTTAAACTTTACCAGTATCGATATGCTAGCTTGATTGTGAGTACTAACAGCCATGTTAGTTGTTTATATTCATAATGATAAAGTTAGGTATGTTATTACATGTGATTCTGACATGATGTCACTACATGCACTGCGCTCCTCTCCGCTCGGCGCTGGCAAACGCGTCCTCCAGCTGAGCGGTCGGCATCGCCCGTTCATGTGTTTTGGGGGCGTGACTTTGGAAGGAGCCCAGAAGGGAGGGGTGGGAGTGAATGGAATAAGTAGCTGTGTTTATTGCAGCCCTGAGAGGACTACAGACACTCGATTTTTATACTCTCTTTTTCAGAGTACTTACATTTTAATTATGTATTGGTATATAAAGACAGTTTAAACAAATTTGGGAAAAAGTTTTTTAGAAAAATCCTGCCTACCCTGCCTTTAATGAAAGTTAATGAGTAAGGAGTTAAATTGATTTGTAATAGTTAATTGGCTGTAATTATAGGCCTCCCTTGTTCTGTTGAATCTAGACAAACGCTTGTGCTCCAGTGTTGCTAGTGTTTTCCCAGTGAATTGGTTTATGGTGGTAAACATGTCAATCTCTGAATCAAGTATCACTCATTCACGTCAAGACCTCTTGTTGTTGTGACCTAATGCATTTTTGAGCAGTGCATGTTTGAAAAAGAACAGACGAATATCTTCCCTATGTGGGATTTAAAAAATGCAACATCTTTACTTATTGATGGCTCAAAACAACCAAATTGCCAGTGAATGTTTTAGTCAGTATTTAAGATGGAAATCCAATTGAATCAAATTTTCTAAAGAAAATACGTGGTGTTTGTCCAAAGCAAAAGAGGAGGTGAAAGAGATGAGGGAGAAGACTCTTGTTTGCTTTGGCTCGACTCTGATGAAACTCAGCTCTGACATTGACTGTTGCGCTCTCTGACACTCTGGCCTGTAATTTGCACAGATCAGCCCTTTGTGTGACAAAACCCGGCAATCACCAGATCCAATTAGACAAGCAAGAGGGCCAGAACAGAACCCACAGAGGAGCACTGAGGGGATTACAGCGTGAAGAGAGGTGCACGGAGAATGCTAAACTGAACGCTTCCCGTTCTCGACATTAACAGGCACCGCAGCACGGCATATAAGCTCTGTACACAACCTCTCAAATGGTGTCTATTGATGAATCGATTCATCCATTTATCCTCTCATTCGTCTTCATTTCAAAGCAATGAGATGTGTAGTTTTAATTGTGCTTCTTTGTTCTTTTTTTTCCACACAATCCGAACAGACTCGTTTTGTATTTTGCTCCCGGAGGCCTGCAGCACAATTATGTGAAAAATGTTCAAAGTGAATGTTTTTTTGTAGCATTGCTTTGTTTTTATTGTTCGCTCATGTTGATGAGGTTCACAGATGTTGTAATGATTTGAAATGATTTTTTAAAACGCCGTGTTATAGTATTACAGCACATCCTCTTCTATTTAATTCAAGAGCAGTTGCTGACCTCATGGCAGCCCGGGGGGGGGGCAAACGGCTCCTTTTCAACACATTTCAATAAAAGCTGCTATTGTTGAAAAGACTAAAAATATATTTACCCAGCATCTCACTTGCTAGCCAGATTTTTGAGTTAACATAAGTTTTTGCTAGTTATTCTGGCCAAGAACCGACCAATGTTAAGCAATTGACCACTGTAAAGTTGTAAAATGTTTTTTTTTTTTTTTTTTGCCTAATCTATAAAAATAACTGAAAAATACATTTGTTCATCAGAATTTTGCGCATGATCCTTCAGAAATCAATTTAATAGGCTGATTTGGTGCCCCAGAAATCATTATTATCAATGTTGAAAACAGTTGTACTGCTTAATATTCCTTGATTCAGTTTTGTTGTTTTGTCAAGTATTTTGATAAATATATATAATATAATATTCTATTAACTTAAAGGATTCATAAACATTTGTACATCTCTAAATTTGTTTATATGCAAAATGCTGACATTTTAGATTCTGAAAATGCATTAAAAATTTATGAAAATGCATGTGATAGAGCCACACTTTACATATAAAGATCTACAATACCATCTGTTTGCAGCTATATTCTGAAAACAACTAAATTAAACTCATTATATCAAGCCAGAACCTTTTAATTCTAAGGCAGAGATGTCATCACTCTGAGCTGGATCATGTATAACATGACAAACAACATCAAGCATTCTGATTGTGACTTATGTAAGTTGTATTTTGTCGTGTCTAAAGAAGACACGATTGTCTTTTATTGCAGGGGGTGTTTTGTTGTAAATGCACTCCATTGATGCTGCAAATTTGTTTGTAGAAGTCTCAGAGTCTTTCTCTCTGCACCTCAGCATCACAGCTGGAACACTTCTGGCTGTCTCTCTGAACACTTGAGTGCTCGCTCATCTTGCCCTTTATGAAAAGAGCTCTTCTGCATCTTGTTTTTACCGAGCGAAGGTAAATATGAGGATAAGTGCTCGTCTTAATACCTTTCTTCTCTCTCTCAGACACTGTCTGTTTGCATGGGGCGGAGAGTGGTGGGCGTTGGGGACTGGGTGAGCTAATTGGCCCTGAGCATAGTGCTTAATCCCCATCTAACTCATTAGACAGAGAAACAAACAGGGCGGCTCAGAGAGAGACTATAATTAAGAGAGATCTGTGACACCAAATCCTGTGTGGCATGAATCTGATGCAAACACATCTGTCAAAACAACCCACCTCAATGTTGCTGTTTTTTGTTGCCCATTTCTACTTGTTAACTAGAAAGACCTATCTTTAACTTTCTTTCTTTATATTTTCTTTTTCCTTTATTGTACCACAAAAGAATTTAATTCTCTCATTTATCTATCTACACACCAAAAATAATGTTGGGAGATTTGACACCATGAGTCACCATCTATCTATCTATCTATCTATCTATCTATCTATCTATCTATCTATCTATCTATCTATCTATCTATCTATCTATCTATCTATCTATCTATCTATCTATCTATCTATCTATCTATCTATCTATCTATCTATCTATCTATCTATCTATCTATCTACCTGTCTGTCGGTCGGTCGGTCGGTCGGTCTAGGCTTTTTTAAACTAGTTTCAGACTAGCCTTTGTCAAGCCAACATTTAAAGATTATTTGACAAACTTTGCTTTTCTAGTTAAAAATAACTTTCATGAATTAATTGAAATCTTTCATTTACAGTTTTCCTCAGTCGCTTTGGTGCATTTCTCAAATCATCCTTAATATTTGCAAAGAAGTATGTGCATTCTCAAAACAATTCGTACAAACAGCACCACACATTGGATTACCTTCAAAAGCCTGTAACTTGCTCAAAATATTTAGTTCATCTCTCAAAAGTAAGTATTTATGTAAATGAACATATCAGTGCCATCAGAATGAAAAGTCCTTGTGTTATTGTTCACAAACAAGATAGTCAAATTGCTTAGTCATGTTGTAAAAAAAACACTGCACTCTGTTAGTATTACCTGATGTAAACTATGGCAACAGTTTGGATGACAGTTACTGTATTAAAATGTACAAAGCTGCGCTTTGACGTGCCAGTCTGTTGGGCCACATATTCTCATCTACATCACAATGAATATCTTCCCTTGCAATGCAACGTGGAAAAAATATTTTGGAATGTCTTATCCAACCTCTGCAGGCGTCTGATGTCCTCACAGGCTACATCCATGGCAGCCGGCCGGGTCATCTGAGCATGTGGCTGGTGATCATAGACCTTCCACCTCCATGCTGAGAATAACTCCTCAATTGGGTTAAGGAATGGAGAATAAGGTGGGAGGAATTCCATCAGCATCCTATAGTGGGTCACACACCATTGCCTGATGGCGTTTAAATGATGGAATCTCACATTATTCCAAATTACCACATACTTTGGTAAATCATCTCGGAATGGACCCCTCTCATCATCAGAGATGAGAGTCCTGTAGAGGGTCTATGAGAAGGTGAGTATATACAGTATGCTTGCCAATTGAAGGTTCATGAGATGCAACTTTGAGCTATTTCAGATAACTGGTTTCTCATTGGTTGATCTACATTATCTTCATTAGTGAATGTCAAGATTCAACTGCACAATTCATCAATTCATGGCACATTTACAAACAGTCTAAAAGAAATGTGTAAAAAATATGCTTGACAGGTTATGACAACTAGATCAAACATTTTGCATTTAATGACTTATGAACTAATAACTATGTTTTGAGGGGTAAGACTGTAACACAGAGAACTATTTAATACATTTTGAGCAACAGGGCATTAGCAACTGATAATGTAGGAAAACGCAGACAATTGTACATAATAAATTGCATGAATGTACCAAAGCAATCGCAACTGGTTCAAAAGAATGAGAAACTGCTTTTATGATGTGCACAAGTATAGATGATGTGGAGGTTGAACAAGTAGTTTTGAGAATTTCATTTCTGATCTGAGAAATGCACCAAAGCGACTGAGAAAAACTGTAAATTGCAGTTCTGCATCTTTGCTACCTCAACAGAAACTCTATGTAAATTTCATTTACTGAAATTACATTTAAAAGTATTGCAAATTCAAATCACATTTTGACAGATTTGTCATTTTCAGGTGAATTTATGTTGTAATGTTGTTTTATGTTTTTGTTTTCCCAAAAAATAAATGATGGCTCAGTGTGCCCTCCACACACCACAAGTCCTCTATCTCACTAGAGTGACATATCGACTAATGCATCCCCAAAGCACTCCGCTAATGCCATCTCGGATGTGTAATTTAATGATCGCACACACACTCTGTCACTTCTCTTCTCCACCATCATAATCCCCTTTTCTTTCACTTATTCTCTTTCTTTTCTCAATTTCAATCGTGCATGATAAGCTCCGGCATTAATCCTGACTGTCGGAGAGAGCCACAGGCCCGTTCTGCCCTCCATGATGTGATATTTACACATGGCAATCAGCTCACACACACACACAGACTCTGTTCTCTGCAGGGCTACAGATTGTATCATTACAGTGCAACATCACACATCCATCAGTTTATGATGCCAAATTATTGTGTGCAAACATCAGTCATGCCCTCTGGTCAAATTTGTACTCTGACAGTTACTGCTTAGAAAGGGATTAAATTCGCTCGCTGATAACAAACACGGGCACACAACACACCTGATCAGGACTTTGTCATTCACTGTCACCGACTAGACTGATAACACCCAAACCAGGGTTATTATCGTTGACTAAAACTAACACTAACACTAAATATATTTAAAAAATGTATGGTAATTGAAATATAGCTGAAATCAAATAAAATATAAATATAGGTTGAAAAACTAAACTAAAATTTGAAATGTTGCCTTGGCAATAAATAAGTTTAAGTTTAAGCAAATTGTTGCACGTCCTGATTTTGCAGAGTTAGCCCCGTTCCTGGGTATATATCAACATATTTTTTTTAACCTGGAACAACATTTCTGAAAATGTAATATCCCTACCACTAAATCTAACCCTCCCCATATGTTATCCCTAAAATCAGAGGGAAGTTAGAAGGGCCTATCCCTGACTGTAAGCCTAAAATGACATAAACTATAAACTTGTCCCTCAAATCTGATTGGTTGGAATGTTGTTCCAGGATCAACAACCATGTTGATCTAGAAATATGTTGTACTTGGTGAAATCATGTTCTGACATCAACATGCTATTTATAAATAAAAAATTATAATAAAATGACAAAAGCACATATTAAAGCACATGATAAAAGCACACAAGTAAAAAATGAAACTAAAATTAACATGAAAACTAAATATGATTAGAACTATTATAAAACTAAAATAAAACCTAAAATAACTGACCCAAACTGTTTCAAAATGCGGAAATAAAAAAGTAGGGTCCAAAATTTTATGAAAATGCTTATATACCTTAACTTTATTATTTTTAACTAATTTAATACATTTTAAATTACAAATTAAATTACAAAGTTGTAGTGAAAAGTCCATTTTAATTTCAGAATTTGTCCCAAATATTTGATTGGAGACCAAAAAATAGTGCACAATGTTATATTTATGATATTATTACATTTATTGATATATGAATGAATGAATTACATTTATTTGTATTCGTATTATTATTATTATTATTATAGTATTCGTATTATTTGTATTTATTTTAGTTCATAATAATTTCTTTGTTTTATATTACATTAATATATATATATATTCAATGACTTATTCAGTAATATATATTACTATAACATTAATATATATTAAATGTTATAATTAAAAATAATAATAACATTATATACAAAAAAAATTGGTATAGATAAAAAAAAATCTAGACTTTCAATGTGCTCTCAGACTTGTTTACTCCACTGTATCTTAAAATCAGAAGAAAGAGGCAAAACAGTTTGCTATAGTACAATCATGGGAAAAATATTGAGAAATGTATGGTAGTTCAGTTTTTTTAGTTTTTTTTATTTATTATTTATATAAAGTTCAAATGTGTGCAGGCAGCATATCTTGTTCAGAGACAGCACTGGCCTCCGGGAATGGTTGGATGGCATGAATTAATGTTGCATCTTTGGACAGAGGTCGCACCACTGCCACAGGGCTGCGGTCCAGCACTTTCTGCATTCAGGCTTGTATTATCTAGCAGAGCATGGGTGGATGACACAGGGATCAAGGCTTGAGCACAATTACTTATTCAGTAGCACTGTAAGTGCCCTGAGATATGCACTCAACTCTCACCTACCTCGTACAGTAATATTCAAACTATGATACAGCACCACATTTGGAAAGACAGTAAGCTGCCCACATGCAAGAGAAGAGAGACTTTTGTTTTCAAATAAACATGAAGCTAAACCTGCAAACTTGAGTATAGGCCTACAGTACATATACATGATTAATGTGTAGATGTGGAATAAAACCGTATTACTTTATTGTATAACATGATTGTTACACCACTTTTAATATGATCTAGATTTGAATATTCGAATTTGTCATTGACCCATTTACAAAAATCACTACATTTAAGTATGTTGAATTATGTAAAGCACTAATACTACATCTTGTCATCATAAACCCAGAACAGTTCACATAGACTGAAATCATATACCGTCCAATGACAGTTTCTACCAGGTAAGCGCTTTGGCATAGTATAACCTTAATCAGCCTTAGGAATGAATAAATTACCAAACCATTTGCCTCCATTAGCCTATGCAGATGAGACTGAGAGGGAAATGACACCTGACCTGCACTGGGGAAGCAGCTGCCATTGATGGAGGACAATCCAGCCTCATTTAGCTTCAAATTACCCCGGGAACTATAACACCCATGATCACCTTCAACATGGATCATTCCACTCCCACTCAGCCAATCACAAAAGAGCTTTAAACGCAATATTTCGGATATCATTTCTCTTGGGTTATTCTCTCAATACTCTCAGTGTTATGGTCAGTTGACTTGTAGTAATGGTATCCTTTAAGACTGATTAAGTTCATTAGTTTCTACACTCAGGACACACGGTGGAGCGTAGAATATTCTCCATCCGACCCCGTCCATCTTTATCCAGGTACATTGCTTATATCCTCTCCACTTGCCAACATCTGCCAGTAGTCATCATGATATGAATAAAAATGGAAGCACTTTTCAAAATTGAATCTTTTGTTGCAGTTTGCCCGTACAGAGTGAAATGAAGCAAGCTTTCTTAATTATACTACAGCTGAGGCCCCCAATGTTCCAGTCCTGAGAGAGAGAGGCGGGGAGAAAAAAAGAGACAACTTTTTAATACTTTAAAGTTTTCTAGAATGGTTCCCCTGCAGACATTAGTGAACAATTCATGTTAAGAGCTTATAAGTCAATATGCTATATGATTGAACCAATTATATTCCTGTTCTTAAAGGCCTTTGTTAATGTCCTCTTATATTGCATTGAGCTACTGAAATATGTTTAAAACCAAGTCACGTGACACTTGAAAATTTCACATGCCACGTTGTACAATTTCAGACCATTTTTCCTGTATGTTTAAATGAACAAAAAAAAGAGAGCCAATTTCACTCTTTCCTTTCATTTCCTTTATACACTTGAGCAATTCCATAGTCTTATCAAAAGACAGTAAAATCACTTTTCCCCTCTCGATGCCCCGCTTTTTTTTGGACTAAGCTGTCTTTCCAAGGTAACCTTTTCTGTGAAATCCTCCGCCTCAATGACTTATTGTGTGAATTCAGTGAGGTATTAAACCGCATATTTGCTCATTTCAGCCCATTCTCATATTCATCGTTTCACATGCATTTTTATGAGCACCCATGCTTACAATACAAGCTACTGTGTCTCAATTAAAAAAATGGTTTGCGAGAAGACCTCAGGTAGAACATCAATATGTAGAAATGAGAATTCTCATATTTTCTGCATGTGGAATCCATAAGAATGGCAATCAAACAGCAAATTGATTAATGTGCTGTTGGAAAATTTGCAACAAGGCAATTGAACATTGTTCAGCATGTGCTTTACTTAACTGTAATGACTAACTCACAGCCATTAAAAAGAGTGTAAAGTGCCTCCTGCCTGTAATTGCGTATTAACAAATGGGCACTAAAATGTTAATGTGCGGTTGGCCGGTAGCTGCGGGTGTGTTGATGAACGTGTTGTGCTGAATCTTCCAGGTCACTGTGAAATGCTCTTTGAGGTCTTGAAGGCCTTGTGTTTAAATATAGTGTTGCTATTCTGGTCGGGCAGATCACTAGTGATATTAACACAGTATCGTATTACGCAACTTTCATTATTACATAACAGTTCGAGTCATTGGAATTGCGAGCCAAGAGGCAATAACAGTCCAGCAATACTGAGACTTTTCACTGTTTGTATCACTCCGCTTTTCTGTGTTTACACATTCAAGACGGTGGTTGACGGATTTCATTAATTGGCTCTTTGGTTCCATTGTAGCGAGTCATTGAATCATTTACTCAAACGATTTATTCAACATGAAGCGAGTGGGTCAAATCATCCGCCTAGTCGAGTCTCTCAACAACACATTCATTCAGTATATGAAACAAGTATATTTTAGTCATTTGAATCATCACTCAAACAATTTGTTCAACAGTATTGATTAACCCTGGACCAAAACAAGATACTTATCTTTATGAATCATTGAATAATTCACGCAACACCAATTTGCCTCCAGTGTTTAACACTAATTCATTCAGAAACTTCAGTGTACTGTATGTCACTCTGGTATTCGGTTGGTGCAGAATAAAGTTTGTACAAAGCTGAACACATTGTTAGTCGATGTACATTCACATATTTTCATGTTTTAATGAACATTTTAATGTACATGAAATGTTAAAGTCATCAAATTTCTTTTAAAACATTACGGTTTCAGTGCTTTTTTGTTTTTAGTGTCTTCAAAAAAGTTTGTATAATTTAAAATCATTTATAAAATGTAAGAAATTTGGTTCACAAAAGGCATCTACACAGCCGAGTTGGCTGCTCAAAAGCGGCTCTGTGTCTGCTCAGAATTCTGTTTAAATACGCATAAAAGCAGACTTAGAATATGACGTGTCTGACCCACCTCAGCCCCAAAGGCGACTCTGATATTGTTTTGGTTCAGTGTGAATGAACGCGAACTTGTGCCGCTCTAAAAACTACGTCATTGTCATGGCAACAAAAAGAATGTCTGTCAGCTTCAGATTTGGTTTCTGTGCCGCTTTTTCAAGATGCCTAAAGAGCCAATTTATTTTTGTGTATGGTATTCTCCTAAAATTGCATAATGTAAGTTTTCATGTAATTCTAAAAAATATTTAGAATCAATGTTTATAAAAATACACACGTATTTCCATTTCCATCAAACATCCCAATTTTCCATTAATATAAGTTTCTAAATCCTACCAAAATAATTTCATTTAATGGTTCAAAAATTGTGCCATTCATCATCTCTGTGAGTGCCTGTATATGAAGCATGATTTGAATACCAACAAGTACCTGAGGCTTATTTGTAAAGTCTGAATACAAATGATGAGCAACACCTTTAGTCCTCCCCAGAGTCGTCCCATTAGTCCTCAAAATGCATCTTTTTCAAGTAGCGCTACTAGCACAGTAAACAAAATGATTAGGTCATAATCGCCAACTGAATCCTTGTTCGCTTGGAAATATGCTGGATATTTTACTTGTATGGAAAAGTCTTTTTTCATGAATGACTAGCCTACTCTTTACACTTCACTTCCTGATCCATTATGTTTTTGTGAGACGGTAAACACGAATAGCCTTTCGGTTTCACTTCAAATGTCCTAAAACCATTCAAATAATGCAAAACAGACACATATTTTATACTAAATAAGCTTCAGATTTAAAAAAAATAATAATCTGAAGAGGACAAATTTACTGCGTTTGGATCGTGTCGTGGAAGTTATACTAAGTTGTCCAGCTGTTGCTATGGTAACCATGTATTTGCCTCATAGTAAAGCACTTGATGTTGTCAAGTAAGGCCATCCAGCCTTGGGCCTGTGACTACAGATGTGTTTTTCTTCTCTTCCTCTCTCATTGTGGGAGGAGTTCCTCAAGGGCATCCTTTAAACATTGTCCTCTTTGTTCCGTTTCCACCTCGTGCTCAGTTTAAGTGAATATCATAAATTTATCATCAATTCATTTTAGCTTTATTTCTCACTTCATTAGATTTTAGGGCACCGCACGGAGGGAGGGGGGAGATGCGTGCCTCCTTTGAGAGTTAAAAATGCAATTTCACAGTCAACTTACACTGAGATACTTTACACAACAATAGAGGGAGAAAAAGACAGGAGGCCTACTTGAACACTGCAGTCTGTTATCAGACACCAGAGTCACGGAGGAATAAAGTGCTTGCTGGAGAGTGCTAAATCTCTTTAAACACCGCCAGTTAAAACGCCATGGAACGGATCTGTCCAAATGTGATAGGATCTGGCCCAACGAGATAGTGTGCTGTCCTCCTGTTAAAAACGTTTGAACATCCTCCATTGCCCAATATCGATCAAACATCCGAGATAGCACATCATGTTTAGAATAGAAACAAAAGAAAGAAAATCAGTTTTGGAAGTAGAATTTTTATATATAAATAAATATTTGTAGCTAGCACACAATCGTGTGCACATTGAGTCACATTTGAACATACAGACAGCCATTTCACAGTGAATCAGATCACACTAATGAAGGAATCAAAACATCATTTATTACAGCAGCTTCCACTCAGTCGCGCTGGCACGCTCTCTTACATACACACGCTGAGAAGGCAAAGACATGACAGGGGCTGATAGATTTGTCCTGCTTCATTACCCACAGTCTTTCAAAGTGTAGCATAAGTCCACATCAAAATCAGCAACCAGCTAATCAAACAGAGGCATAACTCAAGCACTGCTGAAAAGGGCCAAGGCAAATAGAATCGTTTGGACAATTATCTTCTTCTTCCTTGAAATTAATGGGTATTTGGCACACCTTACAAAAAAAAAAAAAATGGTGTATGGCAATTCACATTTCATTTTTTTCTTCACAAAAAGCTGTTGAATACCTTCATGTAATACAGTGCACAAATCACATGGAATACTAATGCTTTATCATCCCTTTTGGACACTATGTCTGTGGTCATTGTGAATTACTGTTGGAGGAAAGGCTGCAAGAAGAATCTCTAAGAAGAAAGAAATTCATACAGATATTCAGGGTGAGTAAAATGTCCCTTTAAAATTAGATTTATTGGATTATTGTCTTTCAGAAAGGCGGAGTACAAATGTCCATCTCAACTAAAAATGAAATGTGACACAATCTGGTTTCACTCGCAGAGCCCAATGGATCTGTATAAGGCTCGTTTAACCCTCATTGCGTTTATCCACCCAGTGCAGATCAGATATTAAAAATGATAACCCTGAATTTAAGTGCAGATCATCTTGTCCCAATGCAGAGCCACAGATTTGATTCAGAGTTTGCTGCTCTTCTGGAATTGCGACACCAGTCCCAGCACCTGCTCCGAGGCCTTGATGAATTTATTCTGCATGTAGGCAGCGCTGTTAGTGCTGGTCTCTTGCAAAAAGTAGCGATAATTAACCATTATGCCACAGGAGTTGGCGATGCCCCGCGGGCTCGTGTCCGCTTGCCAGTTCAGCCTCCACATGGTGGCACCGTTCTGAAGGTGGAAGTTGGCAACAGGGTTTAGGGCGTAGCCCCGTCGTTTCTCTCCATACAGGTACCAGGCACAGAGCCGCATTAGCGCAGGTTCCAGAGAGCGGATCAGGCGATCCGAGCGGATCCACTCGCTGGTGCCGATGAGCCTGCGCAGGGCCTCCAGAGCCGGAGCACCGGGAGCAGCTCCTGTCACATCCTCCACCTCCCGCCACTCCTGCTCAGAGAGGAGCTCCGTGGCACGTCCCTCCTTCTTGTGCTGTCCGAGAACCCCTTGTAGCCATGTGGAGAAGCCAGGGATGGGAGACAGACTGGAGAACTGGGCCATGTGGGGGAACTCACTCTGCACACAAAGATAAACAGACAGTTAACTCTTAAATATCTAACTAACTAACCAACCAACCAACCAACCAACCAGTTGTCTAGGGTGACCACACGTCCCGCTTTGCGTTGTACCGCACAGCATTTTCACGCCTTGTCCTGCACGTCACATATTGAGAAAATGTCCCGCATTTTCATCAGTCTGTTGGTTTTTAATTATCATATTAAAGGGTTACTTCACCGTTTTTTCATATTAAACTATGTTATTCCCTTAACTAAGACGAGTTGATACATACCTCTCTCGTCTCAGTGCGTGCACTAAATCGCTGTCTTGCGGCGAAACTTTGTTAGCACTTAGCTTAGTCCAGTTCATTCAATATGGGCCAAGCAGAGAAGCTACCAAACACCTCCACGTTTTCCCTATTTAAATACAGTTACTCGCCTAGTGTAACTCGACCTAGGACGGTGACACAAAACAAAACATTGCGCTTTTCTAAGCGTGTAAAATGGATAACTATATTGTATGGCGGAATACCATAGCAAGTGCTTGTAAGCACTTCGACTTCGGCGCAGTAATATCTTCACTAGAGGGAGCGGGGGCCGGTGAGAGGATTTTTCACGAGTGAAGATATTACTGCGCCGAAGTCGAAGTGCTTCCAAGCACTTGCTATGGTATTCCGCCATACAATATAGTTATCCATTTTACACGCTTAGAAAAGCGCAACGTTTTGTTTTGTGTCACCGTCCTAGGTCGAGTTACACTACGCAAGTAACTGTATTTAAATAGGGAAAACGTGGAGGTGTTTGGTAGCTTCTCTGCTTGGCCCATATTGAATGAACTGGACTAAGCTAAGTGCTAACAAAGTTTCGCCGCAAGACAGCGATTTAGTGCACGCACTGAGACGAGAGAGGTATGTATCAACTCGTTTTAGTTAAGGGAATAACATAGTTTAATATGAAAAAACGGTGAAGTATCCCTTTAAGAAAACGTGCATGCGTTCTTTTGCCTTTTTAACAAAGCATTTTATTTATTCTTTTTGCGGTGTAGTTTTTCAGTTTCTGTGTTTTTTCGTTTTGTTTTTTGTAGCGCTTCATCAGAAATACAAATACAATAGCCGTTTTTTAAATCCTATCCAATGGTTGAAAGGAAAGGAGTAAACACGGTCACTAGTGGGTTGTGACGGCTGTCAATCAAAATGTGGAGCGGTGATTCGTTCCATGTGTTCCCCCTCAGAAAACAAATGGATAATTCGGTAAATTAAAATTAAAATTTAACATAATTTATCAACTTGTTGCCTGCTGTGGTTGTTTTAATTCCCATCCTTTCTAAAAAAAAATATTAAAGTTTTTGGTTTAATATAATCTTAATATATAAGACTGTCAATTATCTAATTTCATGTTGTTTTATATTTTATTGTTTATTTTGTTGGATTTTTGTTGGACATGGTCAGAACTGTTTCAAAAATAGATATCTGCATGATGCCTGCTGCCTTTGGGCTCAGTGATGTTGAATTTAAATGACATGAAAAATAAAGACATGTTATGTTACATTGTGATGTAATGGTGTTTTCTGGAAGGGACTAAAGAACAAAGTATTTTTATCAGCTGAAAGGCAGAATACAAATGTTTTTATTAAGTGAGATAAACATTACAGTTTCAGGTTATGTTTTAGTGTTGGTAACGTCCCATATTGTCCCACACAAACTAATAATCGTCCCACATTTGGTTTGTTTGATGGTGGTCACCCTAATCGTGTCTCTGTCTGTCTATAAACTGTCAAATATCTATACTAACACATGCACAAATTAATAAATTATTTTATCCATCCATCCATCCATCCATCCGTCCGTCCGTCTTTCTCTCTATGGCTGCATTTATTTGATCAAAAATACAGTAAAAAGAGTAACGTTGTAAAATACTATTACAATTTTAAAATAACTTTCCTATTTTAATATATTTTAAAGTATGTGTGAAAAATGTTCAGCAGGCATTACTTTTCAGTGTAACATAATCCTTCAGAAATCATTCTAATATGCTGATATGGAGTTGTTTTTATGCTGATTTCCTATTATTATAAATGTTAAAAGCAGTAGTGCTGCTTTTTTTGTGTAAAGAAAGTTCATAAGAACAGCATTTATTTGAAATATTTTATAACTTTATAAATGTACTTACTATCTCTTTTAATCAATTGAATGCATCATTGCTGGATAAAACAATTCATTTCTTTCAAAAAATAAACTTTTGGACAGTAGTATATCCTCTCTACTTCATCTTCTTTTTTTCTCCTTATTTCCTATCCCACACATTCCATTTGTGCTGATTTAAAAACCATGTTGAACAAGTCCACAGTGTCTCTTTCTCTTCGCCCACAGGGGCATAGATACACTCATTTTCTCTCCCTCTTACGCCCACATTCAACCAGAAGAAAGCACTGAACAAACCAAATGTGTCAGACTGGCCCCAGAGGAGCTGAGATTTTAAGTCCTCCACATCTCAAGTCCATCACACTTCTCTCTCGCTTTCATTCTTTGCCATGTATCACTCCTTCAGACAGGCCAGAGAGAAGGAAGATTAAGCATGTCCAAGGGTCACCTTTCATTCATCAACTCAATTTACTGTAAAACATCGGTCAGCAGGTTTAAAGCTACAGAGAGCGAGAAAGAGAGAGAATGAAGAGCAAGGACAAGAAGAGAGTGAATGTAAGACAGAAAGTGAGTGCAAAAGAGCCCCATGAGGATTCTGCTGAAAGACAAGCAAACCCTCCTCCTCTTCTCCTAAATCACGCCGTTACCTTTCTCCACCTCTTTTTTTTCTGTATATCATCCATCCATCACGCCAATCGTCCCCTTGTGGCATGGTGAGTCACCTTTACTCTTTCTTCAGCGGAAGGATGAGCTCAGACACTCACACTCTTAAAAATAAAGGTTCTTTATTGGCATCTATAGATGATTTTCCACCGTCGAGCCAAATCGTTCTCATTGCTTAACCGTGAAAACTTGAGAAGACATGTTTGTCTTAAGTTTATAGACCTTAGTCGGGTGAGACGCCATTTTGAATGAAAACAAGGCTGTGAGAAACAGACGTACAGTTTTTACAATGGCACGCACTGTACAAAGATTATAGGTCACGTAATTTTCACAACTTTTAAAACCGTTTTATGGAGTTTTTGTAAACTGAAAGTTTTTTCAGAAAGATGATTCATCGGATTGTTGTTAAACAACAGTACAATCCAATGAATGCACTGTATTCTATCCCTCACTGCCTCGTTTTCATTCCTGTCAACAATTAAATATGGTGGTACCCTGACAAAGGTCTTTGTAGTTTGAAAGAACGTATAAAGTACCTGCATGCTTAAAAATAAAAGGTTCCAAAAGGGGGTATTCGCAGTGATATCATAGAAGAACCATTTTTTGCTCCCTATAGAATCTTTTTGTGAACAATTCTTAAAAGGTTACATGATTACACTAACTTTTCCTCAAGTTTAATCACTGTCAACAATAATGACAAAAGAAATCCTCATTAACTTGTTTAAACAGTTAAACTTGCCACTGTTCTTCAGAAAATGGAAAAAATCTATTTATAATTTACAATAGCAACTATAACTGGTGAAAAAAAAAAATTTATTTTGCTAGAAAATATGTGAACCTGGATCACAAAACCAGTCACAAGTAGCACGGGTATATTTTTGGCAATAGCCAACAATACATTGTATGGGTCAAAATTATCGATAATTCTTTTTTTTGCCCAAAATCATTAGGATATTAAGTAAAGATCATGTTCCATGAAGATATTTTGTAAATTTACTACCGTAAAGATATCAAACATTTATTTTTGTGAGTGAATGCAGCACAATCACAAACATAAGTGGACAACTTTAAAGGCGATTTTCTCTCTGTTTTAATTTTTTTGATCTTCCAATAGTTGTATCTCAGCTAAATATTGTCCTATCCTAACAAATCAATGGAAAGCCTATTCATTCAGCTTTCGGATGATGTATACATCTCAATTTCAAAAAAATTTACCCATGTGACTGGTTTTGTGGTCCAGGGTCACATATGGTTGTAAGGCTAATGTGAATATTTATGGACTGAGATGGAGAGAATTCGATTCAAAGATAAAAGAGCGATCTACACACACATACTTCAAAAACAATCTAATTCAAACACAAATCCAGAGCATCAACATGCACAATTTGCACGAAATAATATCTATCAGCTGTCATTTCCACTCAAATGATGCCTTCAATCTCTCATTCGGGTAAATCAGCACTCAGAGAACTGCAGCCGCTCGCAGAGAGCTCTTTACTAGGGTTTACCTCTATTACACAAACAGCCACCCGGCACGTTGTTTCACCAACACTCCTGCTGAAGAAAAACTCATCCAAATCTATAAACCTGAGTGCCTCTCGTTTCTTTTCCATTTAATCCCGCCTTCATCTAGTAAAGAGGCAGCTCTGTGACATGCCATGTGTCCCTCCTTCCTCATGTTATTGAGGGTGACAGCTGAAATGTTATTAGTTTTCCTGCTTTTTTCTCCCTTCCAGATAGAAACACACAATGTATGTAGATAGAAATGTACAATGCCTGGCACTAGGTGATGCTGTGGGACAAATATATTAAACATATTATAGTATTTAAGGTTGTCAATCAATTACATTTTTTTATTGAATTCATTACAAAATGCCAATTAATTAATTGCATTAAATTGCATTTAGTATTTGTTGACAAAATGTGAATACATTACATTATAGATTAACATAGGCCCCTTTCACACATTAAACCTGGTAAATTACTGGAAAATTACCATATAGACATTTCTAGTAAACACACCATATATACAATTACAGTACCATTATACCGTACCATAAAACTCTTGCTCAATTTAGAAACTACATATTACCCTTACTATTTCTGCCATAGAAAGATATAGTAAAAATGTTAATTTACCAGTAAAGACTGTAAAAGAGGCTATTGATTAGACATTCAAAGCGGCTTTAGAACTTGTTTATAAGTCGGTATATTGTTTTATTCATTATTATTTATATATTGTTTTATTTATTATTATTTATATATTGTTTTAAGCATTATATTGCATTACATTATATATATATATATATATATAGCCTCTAAGTGCCATCTGAAATTTTCTTCTAGAATGATCATTTTTATAAAGCTTGTATATTTAAGTTCAGTAATTTCACTTAAATGACAATTAATAGGTAATTTGCATTGCCATTTAAGTGAAATTATTGAACTTAAATATACGAGCTTGATAAAAATGATCATCCTAGAAGAAAATTTCAGATGGCATTTAGAGGCTTTTGCATCTGAACTCTTCATATATATATTGTTTTAAGCATTATATTAACTTTTTTTCAGCATCTCACGCCATAAGCGCCACAATTTAAGATGTTACATTGTAATTTTTAAACCCAATGTAATTAATGTAAATAATAATAATATATTTTTAAAAATCAAACTGCTAAAACTGCTAAAAATTATAAAATCAAGAGGTAAACTGAATTTTTGTTTTTTTCCTTTAATAACTATTGTTTATTTGAAGAAATGTCTAAAATCATTTATTAATTACTATATCAACCCTTTTAGTTTCTGTTAGTAATATATTACAGATTCATTATTATAATAGTTTATTATATTATTATAGCATTATATATAGGGGGATTCCTAGCATTTATTTTTTCATTTAACGAGTTTTCGATGCAATAATTCTTAAAACAGCTGTGATGAACATAACCAGCGCTAACATCTTTTTATGATTTATGTTCCCATTCATTTGCCCACCTGCAGTTCTCGGACCACCCTCTTGATGAGGTAATTTCCAAGCTCCACCCCCTGCAGCCCAGCCTGAGTGGAGGAGATGGAGTAGAAGATGGCAGCATTGATCTTGTTCACATCCTCGTCTGCATCTAAAGTGGCAAACTCTCTCACGATTCCCTGGGAAAAATAAGAGGCACATAGTAACAGACTCACAGGGGACTCACTGGAGGCATTGGCAGATTTCTGTACATTCTGAGCACACTTTCTTTTGTTCTCTCTATCACTCCACTACTGTCTCTGAATACATTTGCCTGATCCTGCACAAGGACACTTTCTACCATTCATGGACCCAATAACACATTTACACTATTTAAATTTTAACCATCAAGCCATCAATTATTCTTTGTGATGAAGAAAAAAAAAAGTGGTTTCCATTTGTATTTACCTGGATATTATTTGCTATGTCCTCAGTTAAGGCAACATGCAGCACCACCAGTGGTTCTCCGGGCATCGAAGCGTGGGTGAAGGCATAACATCGACGGTACGGCCCCACTCTGCGTTTGATATCCGTCCAGTTCCGCACAGGGTGGACCGCCTCGTACCTGTAGGATCAGACAAAAGAATAGAAAAGAAAAAAGGCTCAACTGGGACGTCAAATAAAAAGGAAATGTTTGCACGTACGAGAGAGATCTTACTGGCTGATCTTCTGAAGGATTTCGCAAGGGGACTGCCAAGTGATTCTTTCGAGTCGGAGTAACCCAACAGAGAACCATTCTGACAGAAGACTCTTCAGAGTGCTGTTCAGATCCTAACACACCGAGATACACAAACACAGAAGAACAGATGAAGAATGTGAGAAGTGAACCCGTCCCCTATATAAAGTCCCCTATTTTTTAAGTTTTAACTTATTTTTTTAAATATATATACTATTATTTATGTAGCCTACTATCTTTTTTATGAATATTTTGAATGAGGTTTAGGTTTAATTTTAGTGCTTCAACAAACTTTTAATATAATATTTACATTTCATTTAATTTTAATTCAGGTTTATTTCAATTAACAAAAAGTTATAATAAGTTCATTAATAAATAAGTTTTTAATCGTTTTAGTTAACCATAATAACCCTGGATTGAACCTGACCCGAATTAAACCAAATCAATCAGACTCAAATAAAAAGGAATCATTTACTTTTCAAATGTGATTCCAGTCACACACATTTTTCTAAGTTATGTGAGTTATGTTAAAATTAAAACTGTTAAATTAATGTTTTAAAAATGTTTATTTTATATTTTTCCACAACAAATCCAACACAAACCTAAAGTTACATATGCAAATACTGAATTGAACCGCCTTGACATGCAAGGTTTGGAATGCAAAAATGGAGCAATTCCAAGAGGGTCCTCGCACGATCAGTGCTCGGGCCCTAAAAATGGTTTTGCGAATAGGTTATTTACATATGGTTTAAAAAGTATAGCTGCAAAACCAGCCTGTTTAATCATAAAGGTCAAAGATAGTGTTGAAAATGATCATGCAAAACTAAATCATGTGCAAAAAACTTTTTCCCCTGAAGTCCAATATTATAAATGGATTTCAGGGAAAAAAAAATTATATGCAGCAAAAAGTGTAGATCATTGCCGGTTTAATATTATAATTCATGTGCAATACCCAACGATTTTCAAGAAGCGTTCTCAGTACAGCTGCGCTCATAATGGTGCCTAATTATAAAGTGTGCGGCTTCCGTTGGTGGAATTAATATTTCACAGGCGCTTTCACAGATATTGTGAAGCAACCCCACCAACTCACAGTTTCTGCCATTTCATCTGTCCCGTATACAACACTTTCAGAGGAGTCTCATTTCCCTCTGAAGCTCTTAGCGTCTGTTTATTTGCTCTGGTGGTGTTCTCATTAGAGCACAGGGAACGGTGTTAGCGTCCATCCGAGGACGCTGAAAGATTTCTGTGGTAAACACAGTTCCATTTCATCAAAGAGCTGTTGCTCTCAACATGAGATATAGTTCTGCACTCTCCCTCGAGGGTCAGATTTCTTTCATAATGGTGATGAGCAACACAGCACACATACAAATATCTAGATCTAGTCGCTGGCGCGCTCACACAAAGCAGCTTTAAAAATTCTAGGCTAGCCTGTCCCACAGATGCATGCGCTTAAAATAATTGTGGGCCTGTCAATCAAACATCAACACCGGCCGTCTGTGCGTGCTTCGCCCTCATCTATAGGTAGTACACGTCAAATCTGACCTTATTGTAGCACTTTCAGCAGTGCCTGCAAGCAAAAGATCTCGAATTATCATTTCTCAGCACGCTTTTCCCTATAAAACCCGCTTGCTTAGATCAGCATACATAAATGTGCCACTAAGTGATGCATTTGCATGTAGAAAATAACCAGGGGGGTGTGAAGGTAAGATGTCTGAAGCTCCCAATAGCTCAATAGCACCAAAACAATCTAACAAAGTTCAGGTTGTAGTGTTTCCTGAAAACAGGATGGCTGTTCAAGGAAAGCAGGACATTGGGGACAGAACTGGAGTCTACAGCATTTTGCTTTACTGTCTATCTCAGCTTTACTCAGAGTGCAATCCACAGCCAATGGCTTCCCCAGAAGTCACCGTTCCACTTAACATTAAACTCATCAAATCCTCTCTGGGCTGGGAAATTACTTCTAAGCATTTATTCGATATTCTACCTTCAAATTCAGAGCAGCTGAATGTATTCGCCCAAAAAGAGTTTTGTATTTGCTTACACGGCTGAATTTTCTCTGAGGCCAAGCGTGCATAAGTGGAATCCAACTTTGATATGTACCATCGCACTGCAGGCCACAACTTTCAAAAGCACCGCACTGTTTGGGCCGTTTCATATATTTTCTTGTGTGCCTAAGAGAAGGGAAGATATCTAACTCAAACTAAACTATAAGCGTCAAGGCAGATGCAGAGATCACACAAATTATTAATCCCACCAAAGTGCTAGAAAAACCTTTGCCACGCTGAAACTTAAAAGGGCAGAGAACATTTGCTGCGTGGAATCTGCACTGCACAAAAGCAAGAATGTCAAGGACGTGTCAATGCCTGCACCTGAAATTGGGCTTTTGACATTCTCAGATTTTACCGACATGAATGAAAAGTGGAGACGGCAGGTGCAAATGGAGGAAATCATGGCATTAGAGCAATACCTGGTCACACAAAAAATGAAAGCCTGTTTTACACCGTGAGCATTTAAGAAAAATACTTGGTAATACTTTCTATGTAATGCCTTATAATTATATCATAAGTACTGAATGCATTAATTACTCGCCTTGTAATGCACCTTATAATGTATTGAATGGTCTCATGAATAAATGTAACCACAGTTATAATATTTATAATAATACTTACTTTCATACATTATTATAATACTTATCTATTCATTAAACTCACCTTTAGCAAGTATAATGCATTAAAACACATGACAAACTAGTAATTTCAGATGTAACAAAAATTCTGCAAATGTTATAATGGATTTTAACTTTGTTTACAATAATTAAAGAAAATATATAATGCATTATAACAATTATTATAAATACCTTTATAATGCATTATATAAAAAGGCTTTAAGTAAACGTTTAAAATCATAAATGTAGCTTTGTAAAATATGCTGTAAAATATATAAATGGCTTAGAGGGATAGATCACCCAAAAAATTTAAATTCGGTCATTATTTACTCGCCCTCTAGTGGTTTAAACCTGTATGATGTTCTTTCCTCTATGAAAGACAAAATAAGATATATTTAAAATGTCAATAGGGTCCAAATAATATTTTTTGGGGTGAACTCCTTTAATAGCAAAAAAAAAAAAAAATTGTATATATATATATTTTTTACACCAAAAGCAACACATAAACGTAAACACTTTAAAAATATTACATTCATAAATACAGCTTAGTAAAATATGTTGAAATGGCATATAGAAATATTAGAATGTTAATCAAATTGACATAGTTATTGCTGTTTTTGTTTTAGGATTCAAGCCAAAGATTTTTTTTTCCCCAGTACATCACTAATGCTTTTTTTTCTTTTTAAAATGCTTCAGAGAGTAGACCACTCCTGCTATGATATAAACCTAATGTAAATCTCAAAACTAATGGACTGAGGAAATGTAAATGGCTTACTGACAAGGCACCCAACGTAACTTTCAATCACTAATATTGCAGAGGGCAAATCAGTGCAGTCGACCTAAATTGCTCTGAGGAAAACTGTGGAAAGCTTGCTGAGAGTCCAATACAATGCAGACTCTGATGAAATCTGCAGGACACCTGTTTGAGTCCAGACAGACTACATCTGTTTATCGATTATATATCAAGAGGTGCACCTGCCCAGAGATTTGAACTGACATTTCTTTGGGATCCTGATCATTCTGCTCGGGAGAGTTTGGGAAGTGTGATTAAAGTTTACTGCAAAGCTCAGCATCTTAGCAGTTCTCTGTCTTGACCGATTATTGTCATTTTAATGCATTTTGCTCTTCAGCACTCTGGCTGGTAGGAGGTAAGCTAAATCAGTTCAGATGCTAGTTCACAGTTTATGGGTTTTGGATCTAGTTTTCACTCTCTGTGGTGAATCAGAGTTGTTGTAGTCATTTATAATACCAACATAAGGTAAACAGAGTACTAAAGCAGTTTATTTTTACACCAATCTTGAGAAGTGATTCCCAATTAACAGGTAAATTAATGTTAATATATTCCTGATTATTAATTTGAAGCAGTGAGAATGTTGAAGAAAATATGGTTTGCATTTGCAATGTCACACTTCATTCCAGTCCATGTACTAATAATACCCAATGTATTTTTTTTATCACTTTATGAACACATTTTACTCAAAATTGCGCTGTTCAATTCATTAAGCTTGCGGAGCCTGCAACAGTGACTAATCTTAGCAATGGTTCAACTGATGGACAGTTTGGGTGACAGGACACCTCCTTACGCTGCATCTGGCTGCTATTTCACCCCACCGTCACTAACTCAGATATATTAATGACACAGAATCTGATTTCTGATAGGGCCTAGTGGGCTGGAGGTGTGCCAGACGGTTTCTCTGAAGCATTCCTTGGGGATATGCTGTAATGCAATATTATTATAGATAGAGAGAAGCAAGGGAAGCCAACGCTGAGAGCTGTGCTAACACTCACTAACAGGTAAAAGGGCTTTTAAATGAAGTGCAGAATACACAATGAATGGTCATGTGGCCAAATTATTGCTTGGCTGAATGTCAGCTTGACATCAATTGTGCTTTCAGAAAGTATTCAGCTTTCATTGATCATTTCCCACTCTTATGTCAAATTACAACCTATTGAAATTGAAATTGTATAGAGTAATTCTGTATCATATATTCAAATGGTTGTTTATAGTGGAAAAGGTTCTTTAAACACTTCTTTTAAAACTGCTCACTGGAAGGTTTCTTGAGGAACCAAAAATGATTATTCTATGGCATTGCAGCAATTTATATATATATATATATATATATATATATATATATATATACATATAATATAATATATTATATTATATATATATATATATAATATAATATATTATATTATATATATATATATATATATAATATAATATAATATATTATATTATATATATATATATATATATATATATATATATATATATATATATATATATATATATATATATTATATATATATATATTATATATTATATATATAGTACTAAAATACTCAAGTACTCAAAATATTGGAACCTATATATATATATATATATTGAGCACTTGAGTACTTTTTCACATTTTACTTTTAAGAAATAGTAGCCAGTGTGTAGTAAGCAATACACTAATATTCTTTTTTTAACATCAAGGGCCAGATCTACTTTGCAGGCCAAATTAACACGAGAGTGCAATCCCATAAAAGTGCCGATGGGAGTGGAAAGTTATGTAATTGCTCTACTGATGACGTGCACATTAAAGAACACGGATGACCAACACAATCTACCAAGAGCAGCACAAATAGCGTCTGGTTTAAAACATGCTTTTTTGGGCGGTAAATAATGGCGCAAATACCAGTAAATTGAACCGCAAAAATAACTGTGCCCATGCCTGTTCAGCACACATTTTTTCACTGCGTGTAATAAATCCTGATGGTAGTTTGTTTTAACGCCAAAAGAGGGTTTGCGCTGGCGCAAGCTGTTAGTAAATCAGACCCTTATTCACAATTCACCTCATGTATTCAATTCTTATGTTTTTCAATCCACCTGTGTTCCAAAAAATAAAAATAACACTTGAGAAGGCTATATAAAAACACTGACAGAAGTTCAAACTTTCCAAAAATCACTATGAAGTCCTTTGTAACAAAATGGGGGAAAAACATTGGAGTTTGGACTGCTTCAAAAATAAGCATCAGGACAAGATACTGTGCAAGTGACCCAGAGGCCGTCTACAACACTAAGAGCACTGCACATCTCTTTGGCTGAAATGGGGGAAACTGTCCAGACTTCAATGATTTCTTTGCACTTCACAGAAAAACTCACTTTTGAAAAAGGCTGAGAATGTCATACTGATGTTTGCTAGGCACCATGAGAGAGAACCTGAAATATATATATAATTTTTTTTTTTTTGGTCTGGTAAGACCTACTTGGCCTCAAAACACTCAAATCAAATGAAGCCCAACATGCAGTAATTCCTCATAGATCTTATTCAAAGTAGATGCCGCATTAAATTGTTTGCAAATGAAAGCAAGGCTGTCTTAAAAATATGAAGAACCTTCTTCCACTATAAATAACCATTTGTGCAATGGAAAGATTCCATGGATGCTAAAGGTTCTTCATAGAACCATAGATGCCAAGACCCTTTATTTTTAAGAGTGTATGCTGTGTGAAGCATGGCATTATCTTTCTATGATTGTTGCCATCAAGGGCATTACAGATGAGACCAATTCCAGATAAATCTTTGAGGAGAAACAGTGTCAATCTGTTGAGTTCATGGAATGAAAAACAATTTTTTAACAGAGAAATGACCAAACCAGACTTGAATCCTAATGAATGGCTTATTCTCAGTACGACCAAATATTTTCACATTTTCTACACTGAATTTGAGGGAAAAGATCTCTGGATTCTGTAGAAAGGATTTTAAACATGGTGAATGTGTAAAATGAAGCTGAAAGCATAATCAAAGTTGACAAAATATTTAACACACAAACATGCAAGGGGATTTATTGAATTTTGGGAATGACAAGTGTTACGATACTGCAGAATTCTGCAGGGGGGAAAAAGGGATAAAAATCTAAAATTTATAAAAACATAAAGTTCAAATTAAAAAAAACATTCTTGCTTTCTGAACAATTAATTCAAAAATAATTTATCTTCTTTAACAGATGAGAAATTGTATCAATTTGACCAAATTTAGAGGAGCTAAAACAGGAACAAAATGTTGGACTGACTTGTACACACAGACATGTGTCCATGTGACGTCGTGACTTAAATTAAAACAGTATTCCATGAATTCAAACGTATATTTGGCACCGAAACATTACAAACTATGTCACAGCTGAAGCCTGTGACGTTCACAAATGTGGGACAAAGGTCATCTGGCACCAAACACTACCAGCCATGTGAAAACAGAGACCACCAGGATCTAAAGTAGGGGAAAGGGCAAATCACAAGTTTCCACGCCATGTCATAACCAAAGACATTCTTTTTTTAGGAATGCTGACACCATCTGAAAAGCCAAAAGGTCATTCCATGACACACAGTGTTTATTAAAAAGATGATTTTCCTACATATCACGTTTTCGATAGCCAGCTATTTACTGTACAAAATCATGTAAACAGAGTTATAAATAAATAAATATAAATAAATAAAAAAAGCTATAGGAAATAATAAACTGTTACTATGGTAAAAAAAAAAAGGTTTATGCTCATAGCCTGGGGACAACTCAACTTTTTAGTTCACTAAAATCAGGAGAGTTACTTAATTAGATTACTTTTTCAAGTAGTAAAGTAACAAATTACTTTAAAATTTACAACAAAATATTTGAGTTACTTTTTCAAATAAGTAAAGCAAGTTACTTTGCTTTCCCATTTATTGAGAGAATTTTAGAGTAAGGAGCAGAGTCTTTGTGTGCACTGGATCATAAAAGGATCATCTCACTTTTGGTGTGAAAAGTGAATTGATCAATTCACTTTTGGTCTTTATATTTGACAAAAATAGAACTTTCGTTTTTTGCTATTTGTTTTTGTTATTAAAAACAAACAAGCAAGCCCAGCCAAGGTGACGCAACTGTAATGTAACAGCCTATTGCTTTCCATTAAATGTGACACAATTAGTTACTTGTTAAAAGGACTACTGCAACACATTAGTTTTAAAGGTACCTTCATACCTCTGTATGAAGGACACAAACTCCACCTTTTTTTCTTGGAATGACCCCAAAAACAATTACATTTGATATCTACATAAAACGATGAAATGATGAGTATTTACCCTCATATGTGGGCTGTCACTAATTTTTGAGGATGCGAACTCGATGAGATCTGCCCTGAGGTCCACCAGAAACTTCACCCCTCCCTGAACCTTGCTGATGTGCGTGAGGAGCTGTCGGTACCGAGGTGTCAAACTGTACCGTAACCTGTCCTCCACCTGCAGGATCGTGGCCACATCCCGCCCCTGAGTGTCCAGCAACTTCGCAGCCAGATCCGAAGCCCATCTGTGATCTACCCCGAAATCATGAGATAACTTCTCGAGAAACTCCAGTCTTTGCTCTTTCTCTAAACTCTTGTAGAAGAGCATAAACTCCAGACTGTTGGATTCAGGTGGAGGTGGAGATTTTTCTCTCATCTCATAGGTGGGCAATGGGACCACTGTCTTTTTCAGGATCTCCTCCATGCTATTGTGCTCTGCGATGGAAGTGCATGGATACATGTTTCTGAACTCCCACGCTCTGAGTCCCAGGACCGTTTTTAATACAGCTCTGTGTCGATAATACTTTAGCAAAGAGCGCGCGGCTGTAGATAAGTGGAAAGGTGTCATTGTGCGCCTGACAAATTCGCACCAGAAATAAACCTTGTATACAACGTTGAAATGCACATCTACTTCCGGGATCTCTTAAAGAAACCGTGCACAATTGTATGTCAAATGCATGACAGTACAAAGAACAACTTAATGCATTGTGATCCTCTGTATTTGTTGTTATTGTTCTGTTATGCAATAAAAAAATGATAACACTAGTAACCAGGGCCCAGTTGTTCCAAAAAGTTTAATCTGGATCAGAATTATCTGGATTTGGAAATCCCATGTTGTGCATTTTACTTTTTTGCTGGTTTTTCAAAGCAAAATTGGATTGGATCAACCTGATCCAGATACCCTTTTCATTTACACTTTCAGATACACATATTTCAATGTTTTTGCCTTCTCTCAGACAATTTTGTGTAGCGTTCACCTGAGAAACTTTGTGTTCGCTCGCAAATAACTTTTGTCAGGTTCATCTCTTATAATAGTGCCAATGCAGTTTACAAACAGTGATAAAAAAATAAAAAAAAATAATGTGTGTGTGTGTATTACTTGATACAAATGTTATTTTTTGACCAGTCTTAGTTTTATTACATTTTTGTTCCTGAAATCCACCCTTCTGCTGGGATAATCGGGTATCCCAATATTACTAGAAAACTTTCCAACACAAACTGGTGATTTGATCCAGATCAAAACCAAGATTGGATTATGTGTTCTAAACTGATTTCAGAATCCCTTTTTTTTTAACAACCCATTTTCAAGATTTGATCCAATCTGATCCAATAACGTTTGAACAACTGAGCCCAGGGGATTAAATTGAGATTTTGAAGGCTAGGAAACCCTGTTCCCCACAGTACTCCCCAGCTAAATTATTTTAGTAAAAGGAAAAATAAAGGCAAAAAGAAGGCAATGCAAAGCAAAAATAAGTAAATAAATAAATGAATAAACAATTAAATTATTCTATAAAGTCTTTATCAAAAGTTCAGATTTCTGTTCTGGAAATGTATGCAAATGAATGCATATTTAATAAGAAATCGCCTTATTTGAGTATTTAAACATAACGTTTCAGAAAACTTGTCATACAAAACAATTGTCTTTTTGTACTGTGATTAATCAACTGGTGAAGAAGGCTATTAGTTAAAATCTCCAGTTCACCGTGGTGTCTTGCCTTTAAAAAATCAGACCATAACAAATGATATTTTAACACATGTATAATACTATAATGATTAAATATTATTTTAAATATTATTTTAATAGTTATTGTCCGGAGAAATCACTGTTATCTTTCTCTGAAGAGTGCTTTACTGTCGGAATTATGTTTTTTCTTTGACAAGAGAATAACCGCGGTGTGTTAGCCAATCAGAAAACGTAGAGACGGCTCTCTTACAAAATCAACCAATGGCGTGATCTTGAGGCGGGAATACCTTTTTGTCCGACCAATGGCCGACGTATTTGGGGAAACCTGTTTGGAAAGTTTTTTTCGCGCAAACGCGTGCAGCAACTTTTATACTGTACACTCCTCCGAGACCTTTCAAACTCACATGCGACTTTATTACCGATTTTAAATTATTATTTGTATAACCAGGAAATTTTACAACCACATTTTAAAGATAGGATAAACTGGATTAAAATACCCACGACATCAAAACCTCAAACCAGTGGATCGTCTGTATGATTAGGAGCCACGCGGATTCATAACAACTGCACAATATACGGATTTGCTGGTATTGCATTAATGTTTATTGATTTGATTCACATGTCAGAGCTAAATTCCTGTTTTAGCATTATCTTTTGTGAAGTTTGTGAACCAATTAAGACACCTGATTTGCTTTCAGTGTCAATATTGTAAAATTGTTGAATTTCTGATTGGGCATCAACTTTTTAGGAATGACAGAAGACTCCAGCTCTGTGAAAGCCATGGAAAAAGAGTTGAATGATAATCCATGCTCGAGTGAAGATGCATTTGCGTGAGTACAGCTGTTATTGAAAGTACATCGCACTATTAGGCCCTTTATACATCACCACCAAAATGTTGCACTGCATGTCCAATCACATCACATCCCCAAACACTTGTCCAAATGTTCTGTAGGCAAGAGAAGCTCTTGTTCTTGACTTCTTGACATCCTGTAATTGTGCTCTTGCTGGCACACACTGCATTCAAATTCACACATCACCTCTAATGCATCTATGAAGTCTGTAGATGAGTGTACGAGTAGGCTAAATATGTGTTAGTCAACTGAGAATAAGCGCTATTTAATGGCAACACAAACAACAGCTGCGCATTATTATACACAGAGCTGCACTTTGCAGCACGAAACGCCTTTCGTGTTACTGCGAAAGATGGAGACAAATTGAGCCTCCCAAACAAATGATGTGCACCAGAAATCGTAAATCTAACCAAGTGTGAACTGAGTGCCAGAGAGCTTGCATTCATTATTCAGAGAGTTATACTCCATCTTCTTTATGAATAAATTATTTTACTTTGATATCTAATGCATTATATGAGCGCGATAACACCGGGGACATCCATCCGTCTCTGGCATTTGTAATTAATCTGATGAAAGACTTGGACACCTGTAAGTGTTGCTGACAGCAGCCTGTTGTGATGAAGCCTGCTGGCAGACTGTCAAACACTCCAGTGAAGGGAGAAGTTTATTTTTAATGCGATTATATGGATTCAGATCTCATGAGCATCGTCTCATCTATTCCCACCCCTTTTTCTTTTCTCATATATGTTTGTCATTTGCTTCATATTCCTTTCCTCATGTTCCTCCACAGAGTAAACCCAAAGAAAAAGAAATCAAGGGCCAAAGGAAAGGTGAAGACTCAGCATGAAGGGAAGGAGAAAACGCACAGGAAGGTAGTTCTTCAATGTCACCATTCATTTTCTTTCGTCGTGCCCCTGGGATTCTCTCAAGTCCAGCTTAATTAAGAGGCCCTGTTAGCTTTGCTGTAAAGGAATATTTATGCAGTCATATCATTCAGAGCTTTCAACCTGTTTCATAGGTTACAGGGACCCAAATATAACAAGAACGGACTGCTACACGGAGCATAACCTAAAAGCGTTTAGTCAGCGAGCAATCAAGTCTGTGATCGGGATGACAGATTCATAGGTTACGAAAACAGAGATGTAACAAGAATAGACTGTTTCGCGGAGCAAACAATGCAATCTTCCCTTTTCAGAGCGGTTGCACCAAACCACTCATTATCTGTGAACGATAGTAATAGTATGTTCTCTAGTGCAACCTACTTCAAGCCATGCAGATATTTTTGTAGTGGAATATGATTCTCCTTGACAGCTTCGGGCACCAGTTTGGCCTCAAGTGGTCTAGATGGCTTTCCATGATAGCAGGTTGTAAGCCATTTGATTAGACTGGGCTTCCCTGTGGTGTGTCAAACCTGCAAATAGTCCTCCTTTCCCACTGCAACTTTACATTTGCATAATGCAGCTTCTTCATCTCTTTGATATTTCCATGCATTGCCTCTTCTTTATTTATTACCTGCCACCTTAATACAGTGTTTTACTGGTTCTTGCACAGTGGAATGAGATGGAATTGTAAAGCAATGTCCTTGTCAAGTTAGTAGATTGCTTGGAACTTATTTTTGATTTTTATTATTCAATTTGTTGGGATGTACATGAACGAACACACACACACACACACACACACATATATACATAATATATATATATATATATACACATTTTTTTTTCTTTTTTTTAAGAAATGTGTACTTTTTTTCTGCATGGGTGCATTGAATTTGATCAAAAGTGGCTATAAGAAAAACGTTTACTGTGTTGCTAAATGTTTTCCAAAAAATGCTCTTCTTTTGAACTATATGCAGTGCTTAGCATAAGTGAACACACCCTTGCTAAAGTTGACTAAAAAGAGAGATAAAAAATCATCTTTTGGAAATTGATCTTAATGCCTTAATTAAAAAAAAAAGAGGAAAACTCCAACCTTTAAGGACACCAATTTTCTTTGTGAATGAATAATGTATCGTAAACAAATAATGGGGTACTTTCCAAAAGATCATCTCTCAATGCAAATCAAACCAGCTATTAGGGTAACTGAAATAAAACCATGCCAATCTCTAGGTATGGTGAAGGGTATGTGATGATGTGGGGCTATTTTAATTCCAAAGGCCAAGGGAACTTTATCAGGATGCATAGTATCCTGGATCCATGAAGTAACTGGCCTTTAAAAATAAAAACCTGCCTGCCTCTATGGGAATTTAACATAGGGGTGTCCTGACTTATGCACCTTGTATTTTAAGGACATTTATTTATTTACGATACATTATTCATTCACAAAGAAAATTGGTGCCCTTAAAGGTTGAAGTTTTCCTATTTTTTTTTTTAAAATTGAGGCATTAAAGGGATAGTTCACCCAAAAATTTCATTTACTCACCCTCAAGTTGTTTCAAACCTGTATGAATTTATTTTTTTCTGCTGAACACAAAAGAAGATATTTTGAAAAATGTCTGTAACCAAACAGTTGATGGACCCCATTGACTTCCATAGTATTTTTTTTTCCTACTATGGAAGTCATTGGGGTCCATCAACTGTTTGGTTACAGACATTTTTCAAAATATCTTCTTTTGTGTTCAGCAGAAAAAAGAAATTCATACAGGTTTGAAACAACTTGAGGGTGAGTAAATGATGAGAGAATTTTCATTTTTGGGTGAACTATCCCTTTAAGATAAATTTCCAAAAGATGATTTGTTAAATCCTCTTTTTAGTCAACTTTAGCATGGGTGTGTTCACTTATGCTAAGCACTGTATTCTTCAAAAAAGTCACTGTTAAAAAAACATTAGGCAAAACACTTATTTTCAATATTGATAATAAGAAGGAGTGTTTCTTGATCACTAAACCAACATATAACAATGATTACAAAGGATCATGTGACACTAAATACTGGAGTAATGATACTAAAAATGTAAAGCTTTGCTGTCACAGGAACAAATTATAAAACAGTAAAACAATAATAAAATAGAAAACGGGTATTTTAAATTGTTATAATATTTTACTTGTACTGTTTTTACTGTTGCCTTGCAGCAGCATTAAAAACTGTGTGTGTATTTGAATTAATTATTAATGTAATGAATATTTTATTTATATTATTTTAAATCCATAGTTGCATTAGTTGTTTGTGCTGTTTAACTCATCATCCATTGTTATTGATAGCCATCCCAGACGATCAAGGCAATAGTGGCACCATATTTGGTGCATCAGCTAGTTGTCATGATTGTTTTTTTGTTTGTTTTATTTCAGATGAAAACACCTAAAGAGGAGTGCATGGACTTTGAAGAAAGAAGGTACAGTGAGACCACTGTGTGACATGTGAGGGTATTTTTAATAGCTAGCACCGCACATGTAGTATTGCAGATCCAGACTTTTGATTTAGAGAAATGGCATCAGCAGCCAGCAGCTGCACTTGGAAATGAGTTTTAATCCATTTACAATTCAAATATGCAATCATATTTTTTTTCTCTTTCCTTTAGAGTTGATGAAAATTAATTCTGATGATTTGAAAGTGCGCAGTTCTGGACAATATCCATTCCGATTTTCTCGCTACATTGGCTGTCTTTCAGGAAATTAATTTATTTATTAGAAAGAAAGATGTGGCATGTCAGAAAAGTAATAAGTGAAAAGCATTCAGATCAGAATGGGGGGGGGGGGGTAGATTGGAGCCTGAGGCACAAGTCTGGGAAAGCAAACGTTTAACATGAAGCTGTATTTCATATACAGATATAATTTAATATGTAAGATTTTCAGAGATAAAAAGTTCGACCATCTCAAATTTCTCGTTGACTGTTTCTGTCTCACGATAAGAACGGTATGTCTCTAATCAGGGACTTTGACAATCAGACGCTTTGTAAATCAATTCCTGCTGGTGATTGCAGGTGGGAGGTTGATTTACACGACAGAGGTCAGACTTTAAAACTGCTGAAGGTGTCCGAGTGTTCTTTTACACTTAATCTTTCCGAGAAAGTTCTTTGCTGAATTGAACCATTTGTTATTGTGATTGTAATTAATTGATTTGGTCTGCTCACCTCCCACCACATCTGAATCATGCTTTATGGAAATTGAAGCTTGCATCTCTTTGCAATTATCCTTGGACTTAATTACTGTAATTATATAATTATCATCAGTGGCCATTAAGCATTATTGTGTAATCACCATAATTTAGTCATTGTCATTGGTCAATGCGTTTTTGTCCTTTAGTTTTTTTTTTTTTACTGAAGTTCTCACAGCCTTTTAATGTGCTATTGACTGTTTGTCTCGTTTAGGTCTCTAGTGATTGTGAAGGAAGAGCCAGACAAAGATCCAGACTTTGTAACAGAAGGGAAAGGGAAAAAGAGGAAAAGAAAAGCGGATAAAACGGATGGTCCCTCTTCTACCTCTGAAGCACCTTTGTACGTTTTTTTTCTTTTTTTTTCTGGGTGTAGTAATGAATAAGCCAATAACATATCCCTTTTTCCTCTTCAGATATTTGTTATTTAAAGGTAAAGTGGGGTAAGCTGTGCCACTTTTTACTTTAAGCGATAGCTCACCTAAAAATTTCAAACCTGTATGACTTCCTTTTACAAAAGGAGATGTTTAGCAGATTGTCAAAGCTGCTTGTTGTCCATACCATGAGAGTGGAGGGTACCAAGGGCAGGGCAGCCATGGTCACCATTTACTTTCATCTAATGGAAATGAAATGTACAGTACAGTTCATAAAATGAAATGATTTTATGGGCCTAGAACAAGCAGCTTGTACATTTAATTTGTCATTTATGGGTAATCTTTAATCAAATAATTAACATGGTTTTGTAAATTGGAGGACCACAAATATACATGTTATACCTGAATTTGTGCATAATTTAATATAAATTTAATACAAATTTGCATTTAAATAACAAAGACCTTGCAATTTAAACATTGTCTAATTATTCAGTTTATTTAATGTCCATTTGTCTAACTTTTACACAAATACTATGCAACTAGACAAATTTTGGCATGTGTACTTTTATTGTTATGTGTGTCTTGCCAGTGGAGGATGGAATTTGTGTTGATTGTCACAGTTGCCTTTGAATTGCTCCCTTTAAAGGGATAGTTCACCCAAAAATGAAAATTACCCCATACTTTACTCACCCTCAAGCCTTCCTAGGTTTATATGACTTTCTTCTTTCTGACGAATACAGAGTTATTAAAAAATGTCCTGCTCTTTTCAAGCTTTATAATAGCAGTGTATGGAGGATGATATTTTGAAGCCCAAAAAAGTGCATCCATCCATGATAAAAGTGATCCATTCGTCTCCATGGGGTTAATAAAGGTCTTCGCAAGCGATGCGTTTGTGTAAGAGAAATATCCATATTTATAACTTTATCAACTAAAATAACTAGTTTCCGCCAGACGGCCTGCGCAAGTCGACTTACGCCAAAAGAGGAACACTTGACCCGATGTAGGATGTAGGAGTAGCGTAAGCTTTGACGCCTCTCTCGGGTCAAACAAAAGGGCTGGGCAACAAACTCAAGCTCCTCCGACATTTCTCTTTAAAAATTCTAGTTTTAGACTTCTAATTCGTGACTGGTGTTTTGTTTTGCTCTATCCTCTGCACTTCTGCGTTCGTCAATGCGTTGTGTTGGGTCAAGGGTTACTCTTTCGCTGTAAATCTGTCGTAAGCTAGTTATTTTAGCTGATTTAGTTGAAGTTATATATTTTTCTCACAAAAACGCATTATTTTGCTTTAGAAGACCGGATCTGTGTGGAGTACTTTTATGAAGGATGGGTTCACTTTTTTGCCATTCAAAATCATATCCTCCATTCACTTCCATTATAAAGCTTGGAAGAGGCAGGACATTTTTTACTTTAACTCAGATTCTATTTGTCTGAAAGAGAAAAGTCATATACACCTGGGTTAGCTTGAGGGTGAGTAAATCATGGGGTAATTTTCATTTTTGGTTGAACTATCCCTTTTAATAGATGTTTATTTTAAAAGTCATTTAAAAACATGCTGAAACTTTTTAGCATAAAAAAAAGATCATTTGTATCAATCACAGACACCTGTATATGATGCACTTGTAAATGATGGTGTTGGTATTCATTTTTTGAAAGTCTCTTATGCTCATCCAGGCTGCATTTATTTGATTCAAAATCCAGTAAAATAGTAATATTGTAAAGTATTCCAGTTTAAAATAACTGTCCTATTTTTCCTATTTTAAAATGCAATTTATTCCTGTGATTGCAAAGCTGAATTTTAGCAGCCATTACCCCAGTTTTCAGTGTCACATGGTTCTTATTCAGAAATTATTCTAATATGCTGATTTGGTGCACAAGAAACGTTTCTTGTCATCAGTGTTGTATGAAATTTAAGAGACGAAAAAGTATTGACTGCTTACTTGTATGTCCCTGAAAGGCCAAAGAAGAAGAAGAAGAAAGCTGCAGAAGAGGGACAGGGAAACTCTGCTACAGTAAAGAAGAAAAAAAACAAGGACAAAAAAGAAAAGGTGGGCTTTACCCAGAGTGCATTAGTGGTACATTGATTATAGAGAGAAGAACTTAGTGACTGTGTGCTGAAATGCTAGTAATTTTGGAACTGAAAACCAAAAATCTTTAAAAAGGACACATGCTGAGATGAGTTACATAAAGGCACAGTCGGAAATGTCTGAGGTACTGTACATTAGTGAGTTTTGCATTATTATAAACTGATTTTATATTAACGCCTCCACCATGTTATTTTTTTTTTTTTGAGTAAAACGATGGTTTAAAAAAAAAAAGAAAGAAAAGAAAATAGTCTTAATTGAAACTTCCATTCACATGGTGAAAAGTCATTTTAGCACTTTCTATTTTTTTTTTTCTCACAAATCATTTTATTCATCTTTTTCTATTCAACTAAACTGCCATCTGTAGGTCAAAGCAGCTTGTCCTTTGAGGTCACCTTACAATCTGATGGATTTAAAAGACCATGTCACAAAAGCGATTCCCTCTGCTGAAAAGCCATCATTTTGTTCAACAGCTTTCTGTTGATAGTCATTTTAGTGCTGCGGAGAGCAGTTTTGAAGAACATTTCTCTCTTGCAGAGCTCAAAATCTTATTCTCAGGAGAAACCGTTTACAGTTTTGTTTTTAGCTTACTGTGAAAAGATGCTGTCCATGTCCACGCTGCCCCTCAGGAGTTAATTTTGGTCAGGTGTTCCCACCGACTTGATTTTTGTGCGCTTAAATTTATCCAAGTATTTTTATCTTTGTAGAAGTAAATGTTTTTTGTCTCCTGTGGATCCACCAACATTTCAACCAGGAAAGCTTTTTATCAGAATAGCCACTATTGACCCTATTGTATTCCTCCAATATAACAAAAAAGTCATGTCTAGAGATGCCCTGAAAGTGTATCATAAAAAACTCTCTAAACACCAAGAACTCGTGACAAAATTGTCAACAGCAGTTATTCATGTTTATACGTACATCCTATTTTCACAGTTTCACAGTTTTCTTTTTTAACTAGAGCCTCTTTAAAATGTGCTTCAGAGCATCAAAGCTGTTACAGTTGTATTTGAAAGTAAGCAGCGATTTTAAATCAGATTTTCAGGAAACAGGATTTTAAGTACCACTTTAAGAGAAACTTAAATTATGAAGAAATGGAAAGTCTCATTTCTCCACAGGTGGCTTTGAGTCCAGCAGTGCTTATTTAAACTGGCTATATTTTTGAAAATTTGCTACTTCTGCAAAATGCAGACAAAATGTTCACAAAGTTTGCAGTGATGACCCCTTTTTCCCTTTCAAAGGTGATAAAAGAAGAAGGAGGGTGTTCTGTCTCCACTAAGAAGAAAAAAACCAAGGAGGAGATCCAGGCAGCCAGGGCTCTCAAGATAAAGAAGAAAGAGGAGGAAGAGAAACAAAGATGGAGATGGTAGGCTCTCTGCATGCAACTTCTTGAGACCTCTTTTAGCCTAGAAGTTTTGTTTGACACTTTCCTTGACTTTTTTCACAGGTGGGAAGAGGAGAAGTACGAGCATGGAATTAAATGGAAGTTTCTAGAACACAAAGGGCCGTATTTCCCCCCTGATTATCAACCCCTTCCTGATGATGTGAAGTTTTACTATAACGGTAGGCTATTTGTTCAGACATTATGAAGATCTTATTGCTTCTGTCTTACTGATGGATTGAGTGGAAGCGTTTCACAGCAAAATGTGTTAAAAAAAAAGAGAGAGATTTCGTTCAGGGAGGGGGTCAGTTCACTGGTCAGTGCTGTTCCCATTCATTTTTCTGGTCTGGGCACACAGCCCATCTCAAGGTTGACCTGTTCCTCTGTTGGTGTCAGGCCTACTTCAGAGAGCACAGGAAGAGTCTTTAATCTCTTCGCTAAACTTTAAGGTCAGCTTCTTCTATTAATATCCACTCTGCCATTTACCGTAGAGAGGCGTTTCTTAAACTATAAGTGCGTTTTGGAAGGCCCAGACAATTAATCTTGGTACAATAGCCCTGAGGGGGAAGTATTTGAATTTTGTACCTGAGACTCCCTGAACGGTAAGCTATAAATGCAGTTTTGATTATATTTGTCCTAGGCCATGATTCTCCGTGATGCATTTAAAGTCCTATATTGAAGGGTTTGCTGTCGAGTCCTGTGGGAACGTGTGTCTGAAGACTCATTTTATTGGGGTTAAAAACTTTTTTTCATTGCTCACTCGTTCTGTTGGAGATCTGTGGAAATTATATCTCGTTTATCTCTGTGCTTTTGTTGTCACCAGTTATCTTGTGAGAAATTAAGTTAGTAATAATGTTTATCTACTTTCTTTTTATTTGCAGATAAACTCCAAACTCTTAGTCATTAGTGATGTTGATTATTTACATATTTGGGGTTTGAGTTGGTTTTGGGCTCTAGAGATGTTTTGACATGTCCTGACATTTGTGCTTATTTCAGTTACTTATAATGGATTGTACCTCTCGGTTTCATACAAATTACATAATCAGAGACTATTTGTTTTCATTTTCATTTTAAAGTAGACATTTCAAGCTTTCTATAGACCTGTTTCTCATGTTTGTTTGGCAAGTAGGCTATTTGCTGAGTTTCGGTTCGGTTTTTGTGACGGGTTTCAGAAAGAAATTCACTGAGACTCTTTACAGTTTCAATTTCATATGATGTATTTTAGGCCTTGTTCAGACTGTCAGTCCAAATCCGATTATTTGTGTATCCGATTGGAATCTGATCTAAAATTATTGATGTCCACACTGTGTATCGCAACTGTTCAGATCCAATTTGTGTGTCCATGTAGCTCTTCCGTTTTCCGGAATGTCTGTATTGGTTTAATTCTATGGCAATGGACATCGGACCGTTGCGTTGGTAGTCATGCGCCAATAACAACAACAACCGCAACATGTAGGGGTTTGCAATAGAGATGTTGTCTTTTTTTTATTTTACGACATGGAAATGTGTAGCCGTGCACTGGACTACTGCGTCTTTTGAGGCATCGGCAGAACCGGAGGCTGGCATGTAATGTTACGCCTTTTTTCCCACGCAGTCGTCTCCCCCGGTTTCAAAATATGTCTCCGTTATATTGTCATTTTCTGCTCGTCCGGCACTTTGCAACAACACAACATTGTTTCTGCAGCGACTTTCAGCATGTTTCTTATAGCAACATCAGACATTTACGTTTTACGTGCCGTGAGAAAGTCACATAAACAACGCAAAATCCAATCAGATCATTCAGACTGACACTTTTGGCCCATCCAATGGACACTGTATTATCCCATGAGGCCATGGAAGAGGAATCACTATATTTGCTATGGATTTAGTGAAAATTTATGCCAATCTTTTTGATGTTATGGCAGATTAGATAAATGGCTAAATTCTGTTCTATGTAGTGTAAAAAAAAAAAAAAAAATGCAGTTTTAGACATCACTGTTATTATTAAAAGTACAAAATTAACATATTTTTATTTGAGATATGCTGAAGATTACATTTAAAGGGGTGGTTCGGGATTTTTGACATCGGACCTAATTTTTAAGTCAGCCTGGTTGTTATTCATCAGTGGAGACATTTAAAAAAAAAATGTATCCAGTCCTTATATTTGGATAGTTAGCCGATGCTAGGCTAGCGCGAGTCAATGGTATATGTTAGCCAGCCATTAAAAACCGTTTTACCCACTCCACAGTAGTGTTGTCAAAAATATCGATATTTCGATAAATATCGATACTGAAATATCTGAACGGTACCAATACTAATTTCCTGAAGTATCGATACTAGCCGAGCTGTCACTTTCACTTCTCTCCAAAGGCGCGTTGATAAACACCACACGCGCACTCGTCTCATTCGCTCTGGTTAAATAGCAAAAGTGAAGCGAATGGGGCCGATCACACTTGACGCGTTTTTTGCAGTGAGAGGCGCCTATTTTTTCAATTGGTTTCCAGCGAGCGTTCTACGGGCTGTTTATGTGCCTGCTGCGCCTCGCGGGCCTTCCGTTTTAATGATGAAAGCTAGTTGCTTGAACGCCCGGAGAGTGCGATGATGGAGGATAAACTTATGGTGCTCTCGCGGGTTACCAGGAGCTTAACGACTTCACGAACCGTAACTACCACAATGTTAACAGAAAGTAAATAAAGTTAATAAAAGGCTGATTTGACGTTTACTTGACTGACAGGACAGCTGTTTCAGTGGTTGCCGAGCAACATAACAAACGCAGCGCACTGCTCGTTCTGTGTGATGAGTGCTGTGTGCCTCGCGTTTTCGAACCTGAAAAACGCGTTAGTGTGATCGGGGCCTAATATAGCTAAGCACCTGAAAGACCGACACCGGGATCTATATAAATAATTTCGAGAGGTTGGTAACTCTTCTCATTTTAACATTTCTGAAACATTAACCAATGACCTAGTATTGTTGTTGATATGAGTGTGTTGTCTCGTTTTTTCACCGTAATTCTTAAAGTTAATATAATCTGACTGAGAAATCTTAGACAAGTAACGTTAAATATTTTAACTGTGGTCAAATGTAAATTAACTTTTGCTTATTTAACTTTATTCAAAAATTTGTATTTAATTCTGCAATTTGCCTTCATATCTTTTCATCAATTTGATTACACAGATACTAATTAAACTAAACTGAGCTATTGAATGACATCTTTGAATTCAATAATGAAATGCCTTTAACTGAAAATTTAATGTTTTATCTTATTATTATACATTACTGACACTATATCCTCCAATTTGATACTGTTAAGTGCTTTGACACAATCTGTATTGTTAAAAGCACTAATAGTATTGTTTTCGCGTATAATGCACACACGTTTGTGTTTAAATCTGTTCATCAAATAACGTTAATGTATTAACCAGCATTAATGCTTTTGAACAAGTGCACTACTTCAGGACATTTTTGTTCATGTAAAATATCCCTCATTGTCATGTTCTAGACTTGTTATATTTAGCTTTAAATAATTTAAAAAAACTTAATATTGTGGCAGTTTTTTTCTCCGTGGTATCGAAAATGGTATCGAATATCGATATTTTTCAAGGTATCGTATCGAAGTTAGAAATTCTAGTATCGTGACAACACTACTCCACAGTGCACCAAACGCAAATCAATTATAACACTAGACTATCGATGCAAATGTCCGTTGAGAGAATAATGTTAGAAATCAAACTTACCTTTCATCTCAATGATCCCAAAGGAACTAGTTTCTCAGCAGCTGCGGAATTTTACTTTGCTCCGGTTTGTAATGCGGCAAAAAGTAAACACAGAACAGAAGCGCACTACAGTCGTTACATCCAGCTAACGTTAGCTAGCATTCCTCAGCGATATCAAAGTCGCGGCAGGTAAATACACTTGCGTCATGTGTGTACCGGCTCACTCGGTTGCCTAGGTAATCAATATCACTCCGCTGCTGCTGTAGACAAGGCTTATGATTACAGGGAACAAATTATAACTAATGCAATGTGATGAAAAGGTAAGTTTGATTTCTAACATTATTCTCTCAACGGACATAGACATCGATAGTCTAGTGTTATAATTGATTTGCGTTTGGTGCACTGTGGAGTGGGTAAAACGGTTTTTAATGGCTGGCTAACATATACCATTGACTCGCGCTAGCCTAGCATCGGCTAACTATCCAAATATAAGGACTGGATAATTTTTTTTTTTAAATGTCTCCACTGATGAATAACAACCAGGCTGACTTAAAAATGAGGTCCGATGTCAAAAATCCCGAACCACCCCTTTAACAGCATTATTACATTTATTTTAATTAATAAATTATTAAAGTTGCGATGAAATGGAAGTAGCGACAGATCTTTTCATACATATTTTGATGTTCATTTAAATGTAACATTATCGAAAGGAAAAAAAATGTAGGGCCAGTACTTGGTTCTATTAATCAGTTGTTGATTGGATTTAGAAATGTGGGCATTGCACTCAAAAACGGAGGCAGATGAATGTGAGTTTGCAGGGGCAGGATTGGAGATGTCCTGCATACGTTACCAGAGAGAAGTGTTGTTGTTTTTATTGGAAGATCCAGTTATGACATTTTGCATTTTTCATGCCAAAACTAGATGGTGGTAAATCATATGCATATTTATATTACATTTTTGATTAACAGTATGTTGTTCAGTACATACTTTAACCCAAAATACTCATAATTGGTTGTTAGCTGGTTGCTTTTTTTTCACACTGATGTCCTTATGGTAAGTGAATATGTTCTTTTTGTTGTAGGAAAGGCAGTGAAACTCAGCCTGCCAGCTGAGGAAGTGGCACTTTTCTTTGCTCAGATGCTGGATCACGAATACACAACAAAAGAGGTCTTCCGCAATAACTTCTTCAGGGACTGGAGGAAGGTAAACCATTCCTTCACATGTAAGCCTAGCTCAATGTTTAACCAGTAGCTTTTACAGTGAGGAGGGATGGGTGTCAAGTTATGAGTATGGAACAGTTATGAAGCTTGCAGCATCCCAGAAGGCCTCAGGGCGTATCATGCAGAATTAATTTCGTGCTGCTTAGTGCTCAATGCTCTTGAAAATACGATTTGTGTAAAGGCATTGATATGCTAATCCAGACAACTCGCTTCCCGCATATGAACAAATCCAATTTAACTGTTTTATTATAACACGGAAGCCCCTGCTCGCTTCACTGAGCACAGTCTCCGCCCCGTCCCCGACTGTCAATCACGAGAATGAGCGAGAGAGGAATTCAAGTGATGAGACATCGGCTCTATTATTACAGTGCTTTCGAAAAGTGTCGTATGAGTGTTTTTGTCTCTACCTGATTGTTGCTCGCTGTTTTCTTCTGAGTTATCTGCAGCATGAAGCAAAGCAAACGGTTGTTAAAAAGTGTTCATATAGATGTTTCATGACCTTTTGACCCATTTAGTACTCATCAATGGAGACTAAACCTCCGAATACAATTAAGGGTTCAGTGGATAATGAATTTCTTGTGTTTCAGTAAATGGCCACCCATAGTTGTGCCCACATTCATTGACTGTGCAGTGCAGACAGCAATTAGAAAAACAAGGTCAATGAAAAGTGTGCTGAGAGGGAGGAGGCGTGTTTATGTACTTCTTAGCATTTGGCAATTACTGCACATTAGAGACCCGCCAGAACTGGGCGCCACAGGATGTAATCGGAGAGCAGCCTAACTCCTGTCTAGCTACAAAACTGTGTTCAGGATAAGTGGATTCATCTTTGATTGTCTTAGTGATATTGAAATTCTAGCTGATATATATATATAACGTTATGCCAGGTAACCTAGAAATCTATAATACTTTAATAAATAAGTAAATGCTTTATTATGTTTTATAATACACTAAAAGCGGTATGGTAGTGAATTTAGGCATCACAACAATATATACAGCATGAAAAATAGATAATAAACTATCCATACATCCATACAATGAAAGCCAATGGACACCAAAACTGTTTGGAAACTTTGCAACATGAGTGAGTGAGTAAATGATGATTGAATTTTCATTTTTTGTGTACTATACCTTTAAATGAATGTCATCATTATAATAGAGGAGGGACCTTTGAGCTGCTGGTTACATTGTACCTGACAAAATAAATAAAACATCTTTGCAATAATCTACCACAAAAAAAAAAGTTAGTGCTAGACGATGGCAAAAGCCATTTCAGTTAAATTTGATATTTAATTTAAAAAAACACAATAATCATTATTGTGCCAATATGTTGGTCCCTACTAGCTTCACACCAGTGTTGGTAAAATCTGTTTTTGGAAGCTATCATTGAATTATCTCTCAAATCTATTTGTGTGATTACTTTTTAAATAATCAGACTTAGGTTTTCTTCATGGCAGATGAAAAAATGGAAAAAAACATTTCTTAGGCTGTTTTCACACCTATAGATTGTTTGTTTTGTTCTGAAACAGGGACTTAATTAGTTACAATGTTGCATTTTCTTCTTGGTTCGGTTCGGAAAGGCAACCTTTCAAAGCATACCAAAATGTGTTTATGCAAGTCACATGCGAGTACAACTGTCCTCTTATTGGTCAGAGTTTCGTCTGCGTCATCCATCAAGATGATTGACAAGTTCGCTCCATAAGCTTATTGTGGCTTTATTTGTAACTGTCGAGACACACACAAACACTATACGAATGTAGCCATCATTCGCGCTGTTAAATTATATACTACATTCGTATTAATACTGCAGCAAATTCAAACATGGATCTGTGGATCTCCCAGCGCTGTCTAGAGGTTAACGGTGTCAAGACACACACAAACATACTAATGCTATAATGCAGCTAGAGCAGGAATCAAGGCTTCATCGGGACAGCATTCTCACACAGAGAAGCATTTTAAGATGAAGAGGTGCTCTTTTGGTTTTCAACCTTGAGAACTAATGTGCACACTCACAGAATCAGACACTACTGCTATTTATATAGCACATTTCCCGTTATGAGTTATAAAACCATTTGGTTCATTGGTCTGTTTGGTTGGATTGCTTTCAGACCTCAAACGAACCGCCTGGTTCAGGCGGTCTTGGAGCGATTGTTTTGTTGCGGATCCGAGGGTGATTGCCGTGTTCATATGCCTAAATGAACCAAACCAAGGGAGAAAATGTACTTGGTTCCGAAAAAAAAAACTCTCAGGTGTGAAAGCACCCTTAGACTTAGATTGGAAGGGCCCATACCATAACTATAGATCTGAATGTCATAGAGACTTTAGGTCAGTTAGTAACCACTCTGAACATGCTAGCTTTAGTATAACAACACAACACTGGGGTCAGCAAGATTATTATTTTATTTTTTTTAAGTTGATCAAATGTGACAGTAAAGACTTTTACATTGTTTAAAAAAATTCAATTTTAAACGAATACTGTTCATTTGAACTCTATACATCAAAGAATCCTAGAAAAGTTTCCACAAAAATATTTATCAGCGCAACTATTTTCAACATTGATAATGTAAAATGTTTCTTGAGTGCCAAATTATCATATTAGAATGATTTCTGAAGGATCATGTGACATTGACTGAAGACTGGTGTAATGATTCTGAAAAATAAGCTTTGAATCACAGGAATATATTACAATAGAAAACAGTTTAAAATTATAATTATATTATTTCACAATATTACTGTACTAGCATTAAATATAATTTAAACAATAGACATAGCAATGCACTTTTTTAATACCGTAATTAATTTGAATTTGTAATACTGCAGCAACATGAAACAGATTATTCACAACAAATCATGGACTATAATAAATGGATAACATTGCACTTTTTAGCATTGCACTCAAGTTAATTTCCAATAGTTGCCACAGAAATGAAACTTTTCCTTTTAAATACAGTGACGCATTTCTCAATTGCCAGTTATTTGTGATCGCCATTTTGAACATTTGATTTATTCAACAATTTCATGGTTTGTGCTGTGCTCTAGTCCTAACCAATGTAGTTGATTTGTGAGTCTATGAGGTTTGAGAGTGTCTGTTTGTGTGCCATTTTTTGGGGGGGCATTCTTTCCCTTTCCATCTCATTTTACTCTTTTCCTTCTCTGTGCTCTGGGCTCTGCTCCCTGGCTAATGGCCCAGGGGTGCCATTTATGGCCGAGGGTGTGTGTGTGTGACAGAATGGGGAGATGGAGGGGGGCAGGTCAGATGAAATTGCTTGTGTGAGGTCCCGTGGTGCAGGTTCTCTTCACCAGCCCCTGGAGGAGAGATTAGAGTGAATCAGTGTTAGTGTGACATTTAGCACCTGCAAAAGTGCAAGAATAAATCATAAGCCGACAAAAGGGAAACGCGTATGTCAGTCCTCTGTGACCCCTCCATCCGATACTTACTTTTCTCTCCTCTCAATTTTTGGTTGTCCTCGTCCTCTATCTCCTTTCCTGTGCCGCATGGGAAACTGTGATCATCACAGGTGAGGTTATCTCAGTCCTCTAGTGTTGTTTTGATGATATTTAGTGTCTTCTGATGTAGGAAGTCCTTGTTGTTATCGAATGTCAGGAAACAGGCCATATCTCGAAGCAATATCAGTGCAAAGGATCAGAAGGCACCCTTTTTTTAGTCATTGAGATGTATAAAACTGCTAAAAAAAAACAAAACATTAGAAGTGGCTCCCTTAAAAGGACTTAACTTTGAAGTAGGGCTGTTTCACATGATATATCACTTAATTAGTGACATATTTCAGTATTCGCTCCCAAGAGTAAATAAAAACATTATTATGAGAGACGATTAAATCTTTGAATAAACAAAATGGAGCTTTAGAAATCAATTTATTGAACAAAACGTGTTCTTGAATTAAAAAAAAAAAACTATTTTTAAAGCAGCACAAGGCAACAAAACCAATTTTGACTAGGCATAAATATTGCGAGCAAAACGAGAAATGTTCTAAAAAAGACAGCCTAGGCATGTATGATCAGACAGCCATTGTTTGATCAATTTACCCTTCAGAATAGCTGCTATGCGTCACAAAAGTCTCAAGCACTTCCACTGAACTGAATCTTTTGCCTAGTCTGAAGTAAAATGTATGATATTCCTCTTACCAAGTTTCAATTCATGACAGGACTGCCAATTGGAATCAACCTGAATGCAGTCAACTCAAAAACCTGCTGTAAATGCTCAAGATCTTGACTCCTAAGCAAGGTCAAAGTCAAATTTCAGCCTTTTCCCAACATTTAGAGGACTGTAAAGATTTAAAAGTTTGAGGTCTGTAAGATTTTATTTATTTATTCTTAAAAATAAGTCTCTTATGCTCACCAAGGCTGCATTTATTTGATCAAAAATGCAGTAAAAACAGTAATGTGAAATAGTATAATTATTCCCATAATGGCAAAGCTGAATTTTCAGCATCATTACTCTAGTCTTCAGTGTCACGTGATCCTTCATAAGTTATTCTAATATTCTGATTTGGTGCTCAAGAAACATTAGAAAACATCTACCCTTGAAAGATGAGGTCATGCTAAAAGTTTCTCAAAAGTAGTAGCTGTCTAATGGAAGATGTATTGACCTGAATAAGTACTGATTGCTGTCATGAATTGTTTTCGTCCATCATTCTACTCCGAGTGTGATGATTCAAAGCCTTTTATTACAAGACAAGTTGGATAATGTTTCATTGATTCTCTCACATCAATTTATTTTCACATATTATTCTCTGTAGCCGTTTTTGCTGCTGTTACAGCAAAAGGCAAAGTTCTGATATGTGAAAATCTTGCAGTCAAGCATGTATGTGTTGCTAAAAAAAACATGAGGGTGTGAATCTTTTCTGATCTTCGCACATATACGCTTACCCAAGGTCAGCTAAAGTTCACTCAGTTCAAGAAATGTGTGCTTGGTCTATCACCCTACAGTATGTGGATACAAAACAGCGCCCTCAGCTTCTTTCTTATAAGATGTCTGGTAGATGTATGAAGCGAGCAGAAACTGTCTTAAAACCCTGCATGGAAGGGACTTGTTTTCCCTGAGGAGTTAAGTTAAATTTCTGTTTCACAGCCTTTCGTATTGATTTTAATCCTGTCCAAACTGTTTTTGTTTTTTTTCACCTAACCGTGGGACAAATTCTGTTGCAAATTGTCTACAAGGGCTAGGACGATACACCTATCTCCCGATTCGAATCTATCACGATACTTGGGTGCCGATACGATATGTATTGCAAATTATTTATTTTTTTATTTTTTTATTTTATTTTTTTAAGAATTGCAATTCTACAAGTATTGCGACTTGATATTGCAATTTTTTTTAACACTAGACCATCGGGAAAAGTTAAATCATACACTTATACAGACTGTACATGATGTATAAGATGAGTCATATTTACAAAAACAAATCATCACATCTTTCTGACTTTTATTTCAGAAGCATCATACAATACTACATTCTCTTGAATAAATGATTCAATAACAAAAATAATTTTTTTAACAGTCACTTGTCGCCACTTATTGGCGAAACAATGTAATCGATAAATGCGTTATTTTAAGCACCAAGTTTCTATCAAAAGCTGATCGCTATCATAGACATCACTGTTCATATTTGAACTTTAAACTTTTATCCAAGTACTTCTATGATCATTTTAACTATTGAATCACAAATAGTTGAAAAATAGGTTGAAAAGACTGTTTCATGGCAACTTTCTCCGGGTCAGCGGCAGCGCCAACACAGCTTTGAATGTTGCGATATGATTTTTTCAAAGTTTAATAGACAGACAAATTGAAAGATCGCGTGGGTGTTTGAATCGAGATCACAGTCTTTTCAAAGATGAATCGTGCAGCTCTATTGTCTTATCTCTCTCTCAGCATATGAGTAGCACGAGGGCTTTTTAGTGCTTTCAGTCTCACGTCTCTTCCCCGTCTCTTTGGTCCACTTGGGATATTGCGTCACTCAACACTCATAGATAACGACACATTTCATCTGTTGGAACGAAAGTGGCTAACTTCTGTCAACCTCATCTACAAGCAAGGACAAAAATAAAGCAATTGAATTTGAATTAATATCGATTCTGGAATAAAAAAAATCGATTTTAGAATCGTAAAAAAAAGAATCACGATAGCTAGGTGAATCGATTTTGTCTCCCAGCCCTATTGTCTACTGTGTTACGTCTACCCTGGGGTCCTCTGAGAAACAGTAAATGACATCTGGCTAGAGATGTCTATGATTTTGCTGTGTATTATTTTAGCACAATGATTCTCCTAATGTATACTGCTACTAAGGCTGCATTTACATCACATTTTTCAAGTGGCCCAATTCAGATTTTTTTTCTTCCTCCCATGTGGCACAGATCAGATATGACACATGAATCTGTAAGCAGGAAAAAAGCACATTGATTCTGATATTCTCAGATCGGTTTCAGGCTTCATTCATATGTGGAAATAAATCAGATATGAATCGGATACATGCATTTGCGTCTGCCATGCTAGCTGACAGATCAGTTATTCCCCTGTCAAAGCGAATCTTACGTTATTGAAAAAGTGATGGTGGCAAATGACGTTGACTCGGTTGGACACCAACCGTGATCACATAACTCTTTTCAATGCTGCAATGGAGGACGAAGGCTTAACCCAATGTTTTGCTGACCTTTAAAGATGGTACGGAAAGCAAAAGCTTGTATTCATCTGCGTCCATTGCAGATCGCGTCGTTTTTTACTTCCTTTTCGGCCTAAGCTTTTCCAGGTCAGTATGTCTACCTTGGGTTGTTTCGCCAAGTATATAGTATAAATGCAGATATTGATATGGGTCACTTTTAAAAGATGTAGTGAGCTGGTCATCAAAAAAATCAGATATAGTCAACAAATTGGAATTGGGCGTGGGCATCAAGACCTGCATTAAAATAAAAAAGTTTCACTGCCTGGTGAGCCTTTAATATGGACTTTTTGCCAACTTTTTGGTTAAAATTACAGTTGGTGGTTCAAGTACAGCTGACAACTCATCACGGTCACTGTCGAGCAGTGTGTGGTCTGATCTGATGGTTCACCCAAAAATGTAAATTCTGTCATTAATTACACACCCTCATGTCGTTCCAAACCCGTTAGACTTTCGTTCATCTTCGGAATACAAATGTATCTTTTTCTAATCTTTTTGATGAAATCCGAGAGCTTTCTGTCCCTTCATAGACACTTTGAAGCATCAAAAAGTTAATAAAGAGATAGTAAAATCTCTTTATGAATCCATAGCAAATCCATATGAATTGAACAGTTTAGTTTACATTTTCTGAAGAGACTTGATCACTTTATATGATGAACAGATTGAATTTAGGCTTCGTTTTGATGGTTTGACACTTCCTTCTTGATGGTTTTGATGGTTTATGCATGTTGTGTACAGGAGATGACTTTGGAGGAGAGACAGCTAATCATGGATCTGAACAAGTGTGATTTTGGGGAGCTCCATACTATGCACAAAGAAAAGGTGGAAGCCAGAAAGAACATGAGTAAAGAGGAGAAGTTGGTGGGTGTCCTTCGAAACATCTAAATGTTTGAAATATAAATCAAAGTTACAATCTTTCAATGGACGGCCTCATCCCTTACACTAGGTAACCAATGTTCCTCTGAATTGATAAATGTTCTCCAGGTTAATAAAGAGGTCAATCAAAAAATTGTTGAGGAGTATGGGTTCTGTGTGTTGGACCACCATCGCGAGCGCATTGGGAACTTTAAGATTGAACCTCCAGGGCTTTTTCGAGGCAGAGGAGACCATCCTAAACAGGGAATGCTGAAGAAGAAGATTCGACCTGAAGACGTCATTATCAACTGCAGCAAGTGAGGCTTTCATGTTGTAACACTCCTCAGTCAGCACAGCCGTATTATATGTTCAGAAGTGGGATTGTTTCTGTAGCACTGTGGCATGAATGTGAAGACTAACAAAAGCACATTGCTGATATGTTTGATAGAAAGTTGTTTGCAGATGGGTAAAAGCAATTTTTACTCAAGATCTCTTGAAAAACCATATATATGCAGTTTCAAGTGATATTTCTTTCATCAATCAGTATTTTGTTTTCAGAGGAAGTATAAGGTATGAATTTAACCCTACAGAGACTCTCGTATCCCAGAACCTCCTGCTGGTCACCACTGGAAGGAAGTTCGTCATGACAACACTGTAACGTGGCTAGCCAGCTGGACTGAGAACGTACAAGGATCTTGCAAATATGTGATGCTCAATGCCAACTCCAAACTTAAGGTATATATTATAGTCTCCGCTTCAGATTAAAAGCTTTAGCACTTGTGTATTTATTATTTTTTATATATTTATTTTGCTATTTAACTATGCACAGTTTTACTGAATGTATATGGTTAATTGCATTTTACTTATTTACTTTTATTTTACTATTGTATCCTTTTTTTCTTTTTTTTCTTCTTTTTTTTAGCTTTTTGCTACCCTATCAGAACAGATTTGCTGCAACCCACCATAGATCTAGATCAGGGGGTTTCAAACTTTGCAGGGAACCCTGTAAATTATTATAAATGTGCATGAAATATGGAAAATGATTTAAGTATAATGTCAAATTCGGGAGATTTTAACTACCATTATTGTTGTTGTTATTATTATATTAACTAACTCTGGCCCCTGGAGGTCCTTGGACCCCAATTTGAAAACCCCTGATCTAGAAAAATGTACTTTTACATAATCTACCTACATAAACTAATTCAGATAAACCATCACTAAACAACACATAAAAACAAAACAAAAACTGAGATCTGTCACTTTATGTCGGTGGGACAATCTTTTCCTTCATGGAGTACATTAGTGCCCGTCCACTTTTTAGCAGCATTGGTTAGCAGAAGTATTTTTATTTCGATTCATTTTTCCCATTGGGATTTTTAGTCTTTGTTAAAGCGTTACAAGCCTTGAAACCAATCCAACCAGCTATGAGGTAAATCATGACATTTGAAAATGAAGCTTCATGGGAGTGGGCATTTCCCGCCAGCTCTTTTGGTGTGATTTACTCTCCGAGACTGTCTGATTTGTTGACTTTTCTGTACGGGGTCATGGGTAATGTAGTTTTCACTGCAAATTCACAGCAGTTAAATATGATTATTTAAAGTTGAAATAATGTGAACGGATAGTTTTAACAAAAACATACCATCGAATAACAACCTTGGAACTCGCAGTAGGTCTGTCTTTAAAGGCCTAAAAGTTATCATTAAAAATCTATTTCCCTATGGAGAAAATGAATGGCGATTTACTTCCACAACCCAACTATTTTATTCTATTAATTGGCGATTCTTGGTCAGAATAAGCTGCAATCTGGATGCAACTTCATGCTGTTAGTAAAAAGTCTGGTGTTGTGATGGGAATATTTCCTTACTATTGACTTGATTAAAATGTACTTATTGCCCTCTCCTTTCTCTCTCTGCCTGTAAATCCCTTCATTTACAACTCAGCTTCACGTCCTTTTCACCTCATGACTGTCTGTCTCTGTCACCTTGTTAATAATAGATGTGATTTGATGTTGCCTTTTAGCACTGAGTCTGGGCCAATCAAACAGAGCTGATGTGTATTCTCGCGTTCTGCCGAATCACGCTCACTTAGTTTCAGCTCAGCACCTCATCTTCACCCTCGTTCCACTCACTTCCTCTCGCTAATTAAATTAGGAAGAAAAGTGATCAATTTCATCTGAACTTAGTGATGGACACCTCAAGAAATCTAAAAATCTAAACAAATTCACTAAACCGTCTCCCAGCCACCTCATTACTTTGCTTTTCTTTCCTAAACGAGTCCATTCGTCTGTCTGCTTTCTGTTGCTTTTTATGTGCGGAATAAGTGTGTGAAGGTTAAGTTATTCTACACTATGTTGGTCACTATGCTGTTGCTGTGACAACAAAGTAGCTTTTTGTATGTACAAATTAAAGTGCTTGTAGCTGGAATCAGACAACCTGACCGTAACATGCAATAAGGTTATTTAAATACCTGTTTTCAGGATTTATTAGATGGGAGGTGGCGAGGCGCGCTACAATGTTCTGTTCATTCATCATCAACTGAAAACAGCATATAGAAAAATAGAGATTTTTGGAATTTAAGAATTGGTATCGTTTCATAAAAATGAGAATCAATTAAAATCGAGAAATCGTTGTTGTTTTTTGACCCAGTCATAATCTATATTAAAGTAATGTACTTGTAAACGTTAAACTTATAGCTGAAATATAAACCCTTAGATGTTCTGAGCCAACTTCCTGTTTTAGCAGAAAGAAAAATTGCACTGAAAATGCTGGCAAGAAATTTGCATTTGTTTTGTGGAGTCTTCTTGATATGAATCTCTTGATATGATTTTTATTTTTTCATCATTTCAGGATTTCATTCAGTTCCTTTGGAATAAGATGGTATTTGAAGACAGATCACTCATGAAGTGTCAGGCTGAGCTGCCCCATGTAATGTAATTTAGTTCCTTGCTTTACTTTGTTGATTTATTTTGTTTCCCGTAGGGTGAGAAGGATTGGGAAAAGTATGAGGTGGCTCGTAGACTGAAGTCGTGTGTGGATGCCATCCGAACCCAGTACCAGGAGGACCTCAAGTCCAAACAGATGGGCTCACGCCAGAGAGCCGTTGCCCTCTACTTTATAGACAAGGTCAGGCCACACAAGCTGCTCAGACATAATTTGTGCACATTAGAGGGCTGCTAAATCATGACTGCTTTATTTTGGAAAAGACCAAAGGGTTTGAGTGTACTGGTAATCACTTCACGTCAATTAAGCTGCCTGTGAGAATAAAAACAGCAGAGAGTGAGGAGATATCACAGCATGGTGCATTTGCTATTTCTGCAGGTGTACTAAGTTCTGAAAGTTACAGTATGTTTTCATAATATAATTAACTTTATTTTAAAATATCAAAGTTCAGTTCCTCATGTTATGGTCAATTTAAAGGGGTCCCATTATGCCCTTTTACGAAGTCTTGATTTGGCTTTTGGGGAGTACTAGAATGTTTTCATGCTTGATTGTTCAAAAAACGCATTATCATTCACATATTTTACATCATTAGTACAGCTCTCTCCCCAGTCTGTCTCGGACACAGCAATTTCGATGAAGCCACCCCTTCCGAAATACGAAATGTGCTGTGATTGGTTAGCTGGCCCAGTGTGTCATGATTGGCACTGCGTAGCGCGTGTTCTGGAAATGTCCCGCCCCTCCATAATTTCATAATAGCAAATGTCTCAAATGGGACTTTTTCATAATTGTGAATTCTTATCTCACAATTGCGACTTGTCACAATGAAATTATATTTCACAATATGACTATTCAAATTGAACTTCATATCTCAAAATTTAAAAAAATCAAAATTTGAGTATCTCATAATAGTTTTTTTTTTAGATCTTATAGTGTGACAAATAAAAATGTATGGAAGGCAAACACCTTTTCCTCAGTTTATAAAGACGCGCACACACACACTCTTACAAATCCTAGTTCTGTGTGGAGATACTGGATCAAAGGTTACATCAGTATCAAAGGTTTTCTGAGTCTTTTCTTATTACACTCAATACCATACTGCAGCTTTCAGTCCACTGTCATGTCCAAACATGTTCACAAGCAGCTGAGCATTGACTCTAAGATGTTCTGAAGATCCAGTGTCATGTCTTTATGAAGCATGTGTATGTGTGTATTAAACTCTTCAGCTGGCTCTGAGAGCAGGTAATGAAAAGGAAGAGGGTGAGACGGCAGACACCGTGGGTTGCTGCTCACTACGCGTGGAGCACATCACTTTACACGACACACTAGATGGGCAAAAGTGTGTGGTAGAGTTCGACTTCCTGGGTAAAGATTGCATCCGCTACTACAACAAGGTTCCTGTGGCCAAAAGGGTAAGAACATTTTAAAAGTAGACAGATTGTGCTGGCTTACATTTACATTTCTTACATGAATTAACACTGGAACAACACAAGCTTAACTAAAACACTTCCAAATGGAAATGCAAATCTAGTGCAAATTGGATTCATCGCATTTATCAATTACCTCATGTATGATAATTTTAGTCATAACAGGTGGGTTATTATTTTAACACAGCTCGTAGCTGTGGAAAGTACGGTTTCTCCACTGTTCGCTAGCGTGCAGGTCAGGCTAGAGGGGCCGTGAGACATGTGTGCTGTACTCAGCCGCTAGATCTTGTTTGCTTGCATAGGTTTCAAAATGTAAATGAGAACATTTGAAAGAAGCTCATCAAGTGAAAATTAATTTGTTTCTGAATATCTTGTAAGTTTATTTGGCGTCAGGCAGACTTTGCGGAAATGTCAGATATAATTGCAGGTATTGTGAAAACCGACCCCCACTTTCTCATCACCGCATTACGACATAATGAATAACAATTAAACCCTTTGGAACTTGATTCCACGTGGTCTGTGGCTGCATTACCGTCAATACGCTGCTGTTCATTTTCCTTTTTTATAGAATAACAAGTTTGTTTGAATAACACTTTTTTTGTATGAATGTATCTATGTCCTGAAGTCTGAGATCACATGAAACATCTGGGATTCAACACCTAATTTTAGAAATGAAGGTTACGTTTACATTAATCCGGATACATATTAAAATGGCGTTTTCGTTTCGTTTCTCTGCCCACTCTTCCAAAAGTTTGACATCCACACTGAAACGTCTGAAAACGCTAAATTCACCTTACGCATGTGTAAAAACTCTTAAAAGCTCACTGAGATGATACAGATGGAACAGACATAATCACGTTCTCACGTTATTTTTCTGGCAGGGTCATTTTATTTAATAAAATCTCACCATTCACTGAATTTGCACTTAATCACCATTGTATGTTTGGTCTAAAACACAACTGCTCTCATGTTTTGCCGCTGAACAGCAATTGCGAGTAAATGTTGTTTTCTTTGCAGAACTGTGATATGAAGAGAGTACAAAGTAACATTTTAGCAACAGTTTGAAAGTGAATAGCACATAATAACATTTAATATTCTGTGACATAAAAATGTTATATTTTGTGAAATTAACCTTTGTATAGATGGTCAGATTTACTAGATGTTTTTTTGGATCGTCTAGAATCACACTTGGGAACATGATCATCTGGTTTTTCGCTGGTTTAATTTCACTGAAACTATTTTGCTGATAATGTCATTTGTAATATAAAATGTTGAGCTATATTAGAAAAATGCAAAAAGAAGCATTTTAGCTAGTGATCTGTAAGCTTTGGACCCGCATTATTTGGTCATATTAGAGTGTGTTGAATATGTGATCATGTTACGTGTCGATCTCCCCTCTGTGTGCTTATTAGACAGGAAGGTCAGCATATGAATCAATCAATACTAACATACGGCCGTGTTAAATTGGGGGAAAATATTCCAGAAATATAAATTGTCATTGCTTGGCGAGCGGTCTGTTTACTTTCTTCTTCATGCATTTGGCTCAAGGATTGTTATTCAAATGAGACTGATTTAAAAGCACCACATCTGCTACCGTTAATTAGTTCCATGCATATTTTAGCTGGTTTATTTAGTAGGAGTGGAGAAAAACAGGACTTCTGCAAAATGTCAAATATAATTGAGAGTGCCTCTCCCTCTTCCCTTTCCTTTTTCTTTCTCAACCTCTGTTCTATGCATATGATAAACAAGCAAACATGTGTTTTCTGTTTTAGGTTTTCAAAAACCTCAAGCTTTTCGTGGAAAACAAGCAAGGAGGAGACGACCTCTTTGATCGACTCAATGTGAGTGTAATGTTCTGAAACAGCGGCAGACAGTCATAGATTTTTCATTCTGAGGGATACGATTCTCGAGAGGCTTGCGTCATACGGGCTCACACTAAAGGATGGTAGTTTTTCTTTTCAGCTCGTTTAAAAAAAAAATATTTCAGTCTTAATTTTTGCAGACAAAGGATTCTGCCCTCGCTGAAGGACAGAGAGAGAGAGAGAGACAGATTGTGAGAGAAAATTTGAAAAACTGTGTGTGTGTGAGAGAGATACAGTGACAGAGAGAGAAATGTGCCCCCTCGATGAGGTCAGGTTGGTAATGGTGGGCCATCATGGAGGGGGGGGGGGAGTTAATCTGTACTTTGGGCTCTTCCGATTGATATGGCGAAAGGCCGGGCAAAGGGGTGAACGAGGGAGGATGCGGCAGAGACTCTAATACTGGCCCTCTTCCACAAAGTGCTGCAAATCTTATTACATGCAGCTGTGCTTTTAAGCTCACGTGTGTGTGTTTATATATGCTGCTAAAAAAGTCTTGAACTTGGCTGAACCATCACCAGTTTTATATATTACATAGACTCAGACTCATTTCTCTAGCTACATAAATTGTAACTTATAATGAGGTGAGCTTGCATAGGAGAGCCGCTTAAGATTTTTTTTTCCCCAGTGTACCATAAAACGGAAGAAAATATACCATAACATGGGATGTTTTGTTTTGTTTTTCGTTTCGTTTGAGACATTGCCAAAGGCTTGAGTCTGTAATTTCTGTATATCTTTCTATTATTGTTTTGTATCTCACTGTTTGTATACACACAATGCCTTTTTTCCCCCCAATATTTTTGGCCTTTTTGCCAATGTCCCCAAAAGTACTTTGTCAGGTTTAGCTAACATTGGAGGACATTGTGCAGCAGTTGTGTTCCTAGAAGTATAGCTTGGGTAAACACTTAACACACACACATAAACCTTTACCTGAGTTCCTTTGAGTCACTGGGTGTCTATGGCAAGCCGTTTAGACTTTCAATCATTCGCAGGATATGAATTTGTGATCTCAACAATTACATTTTCAATAGTTAATTCAATTCAATGTGACAAAACAAATGTGTTAAAATGCTAATTCTTGATATCAGGAATTTATATTTTTACTAGTTACAAAGTAATTATTGAAATAAAAAATTATGATTTTTACTAGTAAGAATTGTATTTTCTGAGTTTCTCAATGTGAAATTGGAATTTCAACTAGTAAGAAATCAGTTCTTGATATCAACATTTGAATTTGAATGGCAGCCTATAGTGACATTTAACTAGTAAAAATCAAATTTCTGATATCAGAAATTTGCATTTTAACTAGTGAAAATTGTAGGGATGCACCGATATGAAAATTTTGGTCGATGCTGATAACCGATAATTCTTTATATTTGAAAGCCGATAACCGATATATTCGCTAATAAATCTAAATCCAAATTTTTCTATACTTTTTGAAAGCCTGATTACACAAACAAAAGTCTCACCATTAAATCCATGCCCCAAACACACAATTATAATGATGTTCTCATTATAATTGTATGTAGCCTTAAGGCCAATTTATACTTCTGCGTCGAGTGTACGCCGTAGTGTACGTCGTAGGGTACGCACGTAGGCGACGCAGTCGTGAGCATTTATACTTCTGCGAATGTCTGTGTTGCTCGGCAGTTACACCGCCGAAACGCTAGTTGGCGCGGGTGGGTTTTAATGTTCCAGTTCCACTGTGTTTTCATTCCTCGCGGCTGTTTTGAGTTTAGGTTTCTACGAGCAATGGCGACTGAAGGAGTCATACAGATGGCTGTATTTCCGCACTTCTTCAAGCAATCTCTCGGTCACTTGGTTTATTTCCATGGCTCTTCACTGATCTTCGGAATTTAAAAATGGCGGGCGGGCGGTGGAGAGTGCAGAAGATCATTCCGGAAATGGGTAGGAGGAAACGCGATGCTATCCAGCCGACCAATCACAGATCTTGCGGTCCGCGTCGCCGGGACGCGTAGTTACATTTTTGAGGAGGTGCGCGTCAGGGTACGGCGAAGGGTACGACGTATGGTACACGTCAATGCGTATGCTACGCCGTACCTTCTACGCGCACCCGACGCAGAAGTATAAATTGGCCTTTAGCCTGTATGACAGACTTGCGCTTCACATGTTGCACTAAACTATATTTTCCTTTTTTTAAATGATTCCAATCATATTTCAAGCATCATGGTCAGCAGTGTGCATCTGAAGTGTTTCAGCTGAAGGACATGATCCATTATTTATTGGCTTTAATATATCAGCCATATTTTCTTATTGGGCTGATATACCGATATGGTGGCCAATATATCGCGCATCCCTAGAAAATTTAAATTTTTGAAATCACAAATTAATTTCCTGCTAATGATTGAAAGTCAAAACGGCTTGCCATAGGGTGTCCTAACCCAAATGTCACAGTGTTCCTTGGTGAACAGAGCTGAACAGACCGACATGTTCAACATGCTTCAAGTGCCTTGCCATGCGCGTGTCATCAGACGGCAGCACGTGCTGAACATTAGTAGTGGTTGACACAACTAGTATCATTAGCATTTAGTATCTTTATAGATATCACATCTAGCTTCATTTAGAATACAGATGAGTGTGACACCTTCCCATGGGTCACACAAAACCACAGTTTCTAAAGTGAATATTTGTATTTTCGGTTTTAAAAGAAAAGTGAGGAAGGATTTTTCAGTTTAGACGTTTGAGTCTGATGTAAGTGTGCATGCACTTGTTGGTCGTGGAGCTTGTCTGTGAGTCCTTTTTAAGATGCTCATCTTTAAGATGTAGTGGCAGCTTTAATGGATATGTTTTCTTTATGTCTGGAACATACAGCCCATACTCCTGCACTCATAAATCCATTAAAGTTGGTACGAAGCTTGCTCTATTGAGAACTGCTCTTTTAGACATCTTTTTTTGTGTGTGTATTATATTTATTTCTAGACAATCAAGGCAAAAGCGCCATCTAGGGGTTTGCAGTGAAGGTGGCTAGTAAAATATTTCGATTTTTCTGCTTTTGTGTGTGAATACTATCTTTTAATATCTTGTTTTTGTCTACACAGACTCAAGTGCTGAATAAACATCTGAGTTCCCTCATGCCAGGATTGACTGCAAAGGTTTTTAGGACATACAACGCCTCTATAACCCTGCAGCAACAGCTGAAAGAACTCAGCAACAGTGAGTGCCTTGTTTTTCTGCCTCTCTTTCTCGCTCCCCTTTCCTTCTAGCATTCTATCAGTCAAACTTCAAGTGAATATTCAGCTTCCAGACAACTTGTACAATTTCCAGATGTTTAGCCATGCTGTCAGTATGGATGTGGATTAGAAACATTTGCTAAGATCACTCAAATATGATGCCAGTATGGATTGCTGTTAGAATGTTGAAAAACAAAACGTACATTTTGACAACTGTGAGTCCACAGGAACATATGGTTATTGTTAGTATGACAGCGTGTCTAAACTCAAGCGAGTGACATTATAATCAACCAAGTTTCTAGTCTGCGAGCGTGCAGCGTGACTGGCCGCGGTCAGTGTTTGAGTCTGGAGTTCATTGCAAGCTCACTGATTGTCCATCAGGGTTATTATAGTTTTCATTTTTTGTATAACTTAATTATTATACAGTTTTTATTTCTGCTTTTTCATTTAGTCTTTTTTATTTATTTATATTTATATTTGTATTAATGAATTGCACTGTTTTTATTTCTGTTATTTTCAAAGTTTAGCTTAATTTGATTAGTTTTTAATTAGTTTTTATTTTATTTTTAATTGTAATATTTTCGTGCTGCTTAAGTTAATGTTAACCATTTCTCAGCAGTCTATTGCTGTTGCTGTGGAGAGTTTTTGTTCTTTGTTTCAAGTTTTGTAATATACCATGTATTTAAAACAATTTGAATTATTTTAAAATAATTTTAGTTTAGTTAGTTTTGGAGTCATGAAAAGAGTTTAATGTCAGTTATCCCAGTTACATTTAGTTAAGTTTCAGTAGCTTAACTAAAAATAAATGTTTACATTGAGTTTTGTTTGAGTTTTTCCTATGGTCCTGCCCATAAATCAGATGTATGGAACCCAAACCACAAAGTATAAGCTATAAACTGCTCAAACATCTGGATTTAGTCAGTCTTAAGGCGGCCGCACACCGGACGCGCAGCTCAGCGCCGCGCCGCGCCACGTCTAGGACAACTCTCACCTGAAAATCCGATAACATCAGCGAATTTTCTGATTTCTGTAAATAAATATAAAACTAAATGTATATTGCAGCACATGGTGAAGTCCGTATATACATTAACTACGATTTGAGACACACAAATGTAAATTTAATATAAAACTATGTAAATGGCGCTCTGTGGCGCAGCAGGATTTTGAACACGGTCCTGAGCCGCCACGGACAGACGCCGAAAGGCGCCGCCGGTGTGTGTACTCTCATAGAGAATAATGTGTTCGAATTTAAAAGACGTGGCGCTGCACGGCGCGCCGCCGAGCTGCGCGTCCGGTGTGCGACTCCCTTTAGTCAGATTAGAAAGTTTTTAAATGCTTTTATGTTTGTTCAGGAAAACCCTATATTGCAGAATACTTACTATATATAAGCGTTTAGTGCAAATTATTTGTAATAACTGTATTACAAATACTGTTTGTACTAACTGTTAAATAAGGATGGATGAGTATATATATATATATATATATATATATATATATATATATATAAACAAGTTACAGTATATACAACTGTAAAAAATAAAAAATAAAATAAATCACCATATTTTATATTACTGTTTTTTTTACTATATTATTATATTACTGTCTGGCAAAACAACCTGTTTCTCTTTGTTTGCCATAGTCATAAATAGTTAGAACAAAGACTGTTCATTAACATGGAAGAGATCGCTGGATGACAGACATGTTCTAGTCTGTTGTGCCGCTAGCTGTGTAAATAGGATTCTCATCATTAATTACTGAGTTGTGTTTTTGCGCTAATGAGACTGTTATGTTTGTTTGTGGGTAGTGTAACTATCTGAGTATCTTTAGAGCGAGTGCTGCAGTCTGTGCATGTGATGTGTGTGTAATGCTGGGGTTGGTGTGATGTGTGTGTATTGCTGAGGTGTCTGAGCGCCGCTGAGAGGGAATCTGTTTTCTGCATCCGCTACAAGCTCTAATTAAATCAGCTCAGTATGTGGCAGGGTCTCGCCCATCAGGTGCCATGTGCTGTGCGTGTAAGTGGTCCGCATGTTGGCTTGTAATTTACACATTTATACAGAGAAGCTTGTTTAAAGTCCTAGAATTATCCATTTGAAACATTTTCAGCTCTGTATTTCTTTCACGTTAGAAGCATTACAATACTTAATAATATTCTATTAGAATGAAAATGTTAATTATAATGAACCTCAAAAAATGCTTTTTGATTAATGTGTAGGTGATTATTTCAGCCCAAAAATATTTGTATTGAAGCGAATGAAGCCTTGTTTTATAGCTATTAAGAATGAATTTATAATTATTATTATTTATTATTTTTATTACAATTATTTATTACTGTAATGTGAATATCTCATTCTTATTTTAATGGGGAAAAAATAAATGTAGGCTATTCTATTTAAATTAATACTTTATCTATGTACTGCCTTATGTTAAATCATTTTAAAATCATTGTATTCAAATCAGGGTTATTATTATCATTAACTAAAACTATTTAAATATTTCTGTTTATTGAAATAAATTTAAAATAAAATATAAGTATAAATATTAGTTGACAACTAATAATAAAAATAAATGAAAATTAGAAATGTTGCCTTGGCAATAAACTGAAATGTAAAAGTTGAAGCACTAAAATTATTAAATGAAAATTAATAAAAACTATTAACTAAAACTGAAATAGAAATAAAATTAATTATACCTAAATAGCAATATTTAAAAACAAAACAACTGACAAAAGCAAATGACAAAAATGAATAATATCTATTATAAGAATATTATAATAAAACTAAAACAGCACTGATTTGAATAGGATGATTACAGTAATAAAAATAACCATTTTATTTACACAGAATAATTCTTTTTGGGAGGGGTGAAATATGATATCTTCATATTTTTTTGTATAATTTTGGGTTACACTTTATTTAAGGTAACATAGTTAAATTGTACTTAGTACTAGTAATTTTAATAAGTAATTGTTTTAAATTAGTTATTTTGTTCAAATGGATGTGACATGATTGCTGAAGGAGGAATCTAACATTTAAATGCATCTGTGACTCAACATATCTTCTCACTCTCTCTCTCTCGTTCTGTATGTTGTTAATGTGTCATTCTTATTACAGTGAAGGATAATGTGGTGGAGAAGTTGCTCTCTTACAACAGGGCAAACCGTGCGGTTGCAATTCTATGTAACCATCAGCGGGCGCCGCCAAAGACCTTCGATCAGTCTATGGCTAACCTGCAGGCAAAGGTACTGGAGATATGAGACTGAACAGTAAAAGAAGAAACATTTAAAAAACATGAAAGAAATGTTTAAATATGATGCTGTGTTTTATTAGGTTTGTTTTTCCTCTCTTCTCTTGCTCCTTTTAGATTGACAGCAGGAAAGAGCAGCTGGACTTGGCTAAGAAAGAGCTAAAGCAGGCCAAGAAAGAAGCCAAGGGGAGCTCAGACAACAAGCTGCTCATGTCAGTATCTCATTCCAGAAAAGCGGCGTTTATTTGCTCTTCCAGCCTTTGGAATCGTTTATATACTTGAGTATGGTATGCTGTGTTTGTGTTCAGTGTGGTGGAGAAGAAGAAGAAAGCTGTGCAGAGGTGTGAGGAACAGCTGCTGAAGATGGAGGTTCAGGCTACAGACAGAGAGGAGAACAAACAGATCGCCCTGGGCACCTCCAAACTCAACTACCTGGATCCACGCATCACCGTGGCCTGGTGATGATGTCACACTCAAACACACAAACATGCTATACTGATGGTTTTGTTATATATTATATCAAAATGATTATTTCAGTGTTTTACTTTATTTTCTGCTTCTAGGTGTAAGAACATGGAGGTGACACTGGATAAAATTTACAACAAAACCCTAAGGGATAAGTTTGCTTGGGCTGTCGACATGACTGAACAGGACTTTGTGTTCTGAGTGGGATTTGTTCATTTTTCAATTCTACACTGTTTTATGCAAACATATATTGTAATCGAAACTGTTAACTGAATTGTGCAGCTATGTTCTTTGGTGATATTGTTGGCAATTTTTATATATATATATTTACATATATATATTTAGTAGTCAAATTCAGCTGTTCTAAATTATTTTAAGAGTTCAATAAATGTTCATTCCTTGTAGGGAAACCTTTTAAGTCCTTTTATTGTGTCTAAATGACCACAAACGTTTTTTTGGAGACAAATGTTTTACATTTCACCTCAAAATCAGAAAGAAATTAAAATACAAGTTTTTTGTTTTTTTTTGGACCATAAGGATGTTTTGTTGTTGTTGCAGTGTGACATTATCACAATTATTCTGATTATAATGATGTGAAAAATAATACAGTAATGAAAGCCTTCTGGTCCAGAATTAATTTTAATAGATGTTCTTTTATTATTAAAAACACCATAAATTAAATTCTATGTGACACATACTGGCATGATGTATGAATACTTTTCAATTTAATCTGAACTATTATTGAATTCATTTTTTTTATATTAATTTGTATTTATCTTGGGGCAAAATGCAGAGACATGTTCTTGACAGAGTAGACTGATCTGTTTAGATCCAGTGTAATTCACCAATATACATAACTACAACTCTTATTTCTGATTTAAAATGAGATATTTCATGAAAATAAATAAATAACTTTGTCTGATAATGGTGTGACTTGAATTTATAATTTCTACGGTGTTAAGGCATTAATCATCAACTTGCCCAGCTTACATATTGACCAATTATAACAGTCATATAGTCATTTTACATTTCCAAGAATTCACCCTGTTAGTGTATTTGAGGCATACATTTTCATTTTGTCATTTGCATTTAAAGATATGTTTCTTTGACATGTTTAACTTGCCCCTGCCAGCAAATAAATGGAGGTAAAATAGTGAATGGTTTAATAAAAATACAAATATAGAGAGATGAGGGCACAGGTTTTAAGAAACAACTTTAATTCAACAACAAATTTATTTGAAAAGGAATGGTGTTAGGTTGGCACTTGGGCTAGTGCTGTTATTACAGTAATGCAGGGTTCGTTTCTACAGTTGGATGTCATGTTTAAAAAGTTATTTGCAGTCCATAAAGGAAAAAGGGTAGCATATAGTCACAGCATTAAGACTGACTTGAATTCCTGCTAAATATTTTTAAAAAAGCATCACATCAAACCAAAATATGTTAGTCACCATAGAGAAAATCTTGCTGCTCCTGAATAGTGTGTATAGTGTCTTCTCAGCATCCTGTGAAAGATAAGTGCATTTTACTACAGTATGCCAGAATTAAATGCCATTTAGAATCAAACCTAAAGTACTTTTAAACAATAGAAATCAAATTAAACTACCTCTACTAGGAGCCCTCTCCTCCCTCTTTGACCTTGTTCTCTCCTTCATTCTCTTCCACTCCTGCCTGAGTCATCAGGTCTGCTATGTTCTTCTCTAGATCATCGATGCGGGTGCTCATTTCATCAAGTGAATCTTGTTAAGGAAGATGGGAACTAGTACAGGTGATAACCCACATATTAAGTGAGAGGCTAAAGGAATAGTTGGTTATGATTTTGATTTGTAAACAGAAGTGTGTATTCTAAACTTCCAATCTAATAGTACTGAATTAAAACATTCATGCAAAGTATTTTTGTTGAGTTTAGGCAATAGGATTTTGATGATGTGGTTTTCATAAATGCTGTAAATTCTGGTTCTGTGAAAATGGAGCTTTCAGCAGAGATTAGCATAAGATGCCCGACCGTCCTGTTCAATAATGGTGGTTGTGGCATTTTAATGGTTAAAGACCTGGATTAATCTCTCCAATATTGACAGTTTGACCTGCCTCACATTTATACACCTGGGGCTGTATTCACAAAACATTGTACGGCTAAAATTAGCTCCTTAATTGCAAATTTAGGAGAAACTCTTAAAAATAATGGGCGTGTCAGTCCTAATTTTAGAGTATTTCACAAAGCATTTTAGCGTTAAAAGTAGCCTCTAAATCTATGACACGTTAGTAGTCAAGAGGACTCCTAAGTCACTAAAACAAAATCACAAACAATCCTAATGGCTGTTGCTGGCAATCCGCCCAAAGACACTGTACACCATTGAGGCAATAGCGATAGAGCCTTGGGTGCTGAACCTTTTTTTCATAAATGCAATCAAAAAAATTACTTATCGATTTTAATCTACAATTAAACTCCAAAAATAATTTTTTTATTAAATAAATAAATAATGTCTGACTACCAGTGGCAGTTTCCACGAGTTCACACTTATAAGGTGATTGAATAAAGTAAAAAAATATAATAAGCGTATTTGGCGTGCAGTCTAAGGGGATCGAGGGCTCCGAGCTTGAAATTTTGCCCAAACCCAGAGGTCTCTCCTGTATATCCCCAGCCGAGAGTGAGGAACGGGGTAGCGGAGGGATGCAGAAAACTGTCGATGAACATAGGTGAGCTTTGTTTATAAAACATATTCTCATTTGTCGCTTGAATTCTGCAATCTCTTTGAGATGCAGACATGTAAGAGGCTGACAAATAGCTGAACATATAGTAGTTTAATTAGTGACACTTTATTTGAATATGGCAACATTTTTATTTTAAAATCATTATTTGAATATGGCAAAACATTTATTTTAAAACCTTTATTTGAATTCTACAATATATCTATGATTAATGACAGAGACCCAATTCGATGACAGAGAATCATGCTTTGGTAAATCTTCATTATGACATTAAAAGTCATAAGACATAGTAAGTGTTATTTATAAGATTAAAAAATTACGCAAGTCATTAAGAGAGTAAAATTAGAGGTAACACTTTAGGGTCCAATTCTTACTATCAACTAGTTAGTTAGCATGCATATTACTAGGATATTGGCTGTTTATTAGTACATATAAATCACATATTAATGCATTATTCTGCATGACTATATTCTACATCCCTTTGCCCTACCCAATACCTAAACTTAGCAACTACCTTACTAACTATCAATAAGCAGTAATTAGGAGTTTATTGAGGCAAAAGTCATAGTTAATAGTCAGTAAATAATGAGAATTGTACCCTAATCTTAAGTGTGCCCAAATTCAAAATATGACATTCAAAGTCAATTTTAATCATAACTTTGTAAGTCACCATTTCAATTCATTATGACGTCGTAATTTAAACTGCATCTCAATTACGACTTAGTATGGTAAAATTTCGACTTATGTCATTATGACTTACAAAAGCTTGCTTTTTCTTTTCTTATGTGGTGGACATGGGCTTCCAATCCTATTTAAATAATAAAGCATAGCTAAATATGAAGTAACCTTACTTAAACACCTAAATAGCTAGCTGTGATCTTAAAATTTGAGGTAAGTTACAGTATATATCGGAGACGTGCCTACTTGGAAAAACTCTATACCCATCCGGCACATGACCGACCTTCAACGTTGAACGTTGAGCTATAGCTCTATGAAAAAACAAGAAAGGATATTTCTCCCGATGATCTGGTCTGACATTGTCTGGAACTTGTCCTGCATCTGCTGCAGCAATGTCTGCACCTGTTAGGGAAAACATGCATTTAATCTAGCGTGTATACATGCACAAAGATATGTAAATATGTTCAAATAAAACATTATAACAAATAAATCTGCTTCTTTTAAACACAACAATAATATTATCCGAAAAATATCTCATTTGAAACGTTAAACGAAGCTTATATCGCATCAAAATAATCTAAGCAGAACAGATAAACATGGCCTAGCATTAGCCTAGCTTCGCAAACCACAACAATTTCGTTCATTTTCAAACCTACCACTGCTGTGAGATCCTGAACCGATTTCGGGTCTGTTTCGGCCATTTTTGTATTTTAATAAATAGATTTGTACAACTGCAAAATATGTTTATTCTTCTTAAAAATGTTGTATCCTCCCAGCTCTTTGCTTTCTAAAAATCAGCTGTTGGCCAAATCACGGAGTCGTGACAAATATCGCGAGATTTTAGAGACCTCTCGGTGAGAGATTACCTCAGCTGCAGGCACGCAAATCTGCTTCTGGCGTGATCAGACAGACAGACGGACGCGCAGCTGCAGGGCAGTGCTGCTCATCCAAAAGATGCTCATCTATTTCATCTATTAAAACCAGCGACAAATTACAGCAGGATATGCCAGAATATAGTTAAATGATTCATCTGATTTTGTTGCTTAATGACAAAAATGGTTGTTTTGTTCATTTATTTATTTTTACATTATTGTAGGTGTGAGAGGCAGAGATTACCAAAGTCTTTGTTAGTTGAGAGATATTTTGGCCTTTAAGTAGTTTTAAAGTCACACTTAAGAAGACTATAGGTTCAAATGGGCAAAACAAAATATAGATTGGACGATAATTTATTTTTAAAAAGATGTTGTGGGCAAGTTGTTTATTTGTCATATGTTCAGTTTATGAAGGATATAGCCTATGGGTCGTTGTTTTGTTGTGACGTTAAACTTTACTGTCAAAATGAGTACAATGGTAGTGCTATATTTGGTTTGATAAGAGTGGTTCTCCCTGTTTGTTTACTTTTCCCTCTTCCTCTCTGTAACATTAAACCGATGAAAGCTGCGCGCGGCCAAGCCCACATCTCCAAACTGCATCAGCCTGATTTAGACTAGATGATGGCTAGATGAGACAGCATATGTTCATGAGTGTGCAGCTGCTATTATAAGGCTAAGTTGTCAAACAAGTCTTCGCCCGAAATAAGGTATGCTTGAACCTACTACGTTTTTTATTTATTTTTTCTTTGCAACTTCTTTCTATTAATCAAGCTGTTACAGTAAAGCGAAACCTGCTGAATATGCAGAGAGTTTTGAGTAGTGCTTAAAGCTTTTTTCGCGGTGCATGCCTGAAATTGCTGATCTGGGAGTTCTTAAAACGCGATACTGCATTAATGTTCACTCTGATTCATCAGGTTCACTTCATTGAACAAGACAAAACATGCAGATAAGTTGTGCACGCAGCATATCCCTGAGTGGTTTGTCCATATCCTCCTTCGTGATCGTTTAACGAATCGTTTTTTGAGTCGGATCTTTTTCGATGAATCGTTTAAACGGATTTTGTTCACGATTCGAACTAATTCGGTAAATGCGGTTCTCGATTTGAAATTCTTTCGTAATCCGGATAGCCTGCCCTATTCATAATGGCTCGAGAACCAATGAGTGAGATTATAGAACGTACTGGTAAGGCGAAAAGTTACTTTAATTGGCAGATAAAATAGCTTAAATAAAAGTGACTGTTTGTTTACAACTCGATCGTATGACCGCTTTTTATCAGCATGCATGTTGTGGATCATATTGTTTTAAATAACGTTTACATAATTTTACACCTGATGATGAATTAATTTTAAAAGGCCTATTGTAAATTCAAATCAGCCTAGCCTAGTTGGGTTCTTCTAATTTAGGCTACATTTTATGTGACGAACTAGACTGGGACACGTAGCTACAATTAAACTCTTACAAGTTGTAAATTACAACTTAATTTAAAATGTAATAAACAGCAACGATGACGTAAAAGATCCACTAAATATTTTTTTTGGAACCGATCGATTGACAAATTTATCAAAAGAATCGACTCGCGGAAATGATTCATACCCATCATTGTATGCTGCAATTTAAACAGCTATAGCGCGTGACGGAATTGAATTGAGGTCTCGACTCTCGAGACGTTTATGGTTGAACTAACTGTTACTTGCAACATGCAGTTTGGAGATACTGTCAAAAAACTGTGTTAAAAAAAGGTTACTACTGTGTGAAACGACTCTTCAGGTTGGAACCCCATGGGGAATTTCTCTGCTGGCCCGATGCGCTATCCGGTTTCTAAATACCATAACACAGACGTGCACACATTGCATGAAGTGCCTCAAGCATACCAAACGTGTTTTATAGCAATGTTTGTCATTCCAGAAAATGATTGTCTCTTCTTCTTCTTCTTCTTTTTGATCAGGAATCTAAATCTATTTACTGTAAGTGTATGTAAACATCTGTTCATTCAGGAGACACAAAAGAGAGAGGTGGAGACATGTCAGAAAAGCCCAACCCCCCCCCCCCCCCCACGGAATGCAGAAGTTATGCAACACATCTATGTACAGTAGCACTTCTCAGAAAATATACTTTACTGATAGACCTCCACTATAGGACACAAGCAATGCGAAAGTTCTTGGTTCCAGTTGAATTTATATGGATTATACATTCCTTACTAATCTGACTACTTAAACTCATAAAATCCACTTAAAAATTTTGCAGGGCCCTTCAGCTTGATTTTGATCTTGGTTTTTGTTTGTTTGATAATTGCTTTAAAATATTTTTGCTGTGAAATGTAGTTGCTAATGCTGCTTTTCAACCATCAACACTTGTCAGCAAGGTAATAGATTTTCTAACTGGCTAAAAAATATAAAGTTATGATGAAACTGTAACATTAGTAAAATCAGTAATGTTTTGCTATGTATGCCATATTTTTCCAGCAATGTTGTTTATGGATTTATTTATTCCTGTTTTGGAGTTTCATATTTAAAATGTTGGCAGGTCAAGTAGAAATCTGAATTACAGTTGAAAAAACAAATATAATCCAATGCAATATAAACTGGGGGAAATGTATGGGTCAATAACACAGTCTTGGTTTAAAAATGAGCTTCTTCCAGGCTTTGTGTTAGCATAGATTACACATCCTTCCTTTTTCTACATCCTTTAAAGAATGTTCACCCCCTCAGAAAACATATCTGTCCAAGACTTGTGCTGAAAAGGGGAAATGATGCTGCAACATAAGCTCAGTCATAACTATTTTGAAACTTCTCAGCAGTGTATTCTAGATCTTGTGACTCAGCCTATATCATTTTTGAGGAGATGTTTGTCAGGTCAGAGACAAAGAGAAGCCTTATCTTTTGGTGCACAAACGTCCTGTTTAGCTGAGATACTGTCAGATTGGGTGACAGCGTGTATAGACGACTGTAACTGTTTCACTACAATGAAAATGGCCCCTCATAGGATTTAATTTCTAGAAAGGCACACATTAATCCTTTACAATGTGTTTATTGTAAGTCTATTGTTGATCCTGTGAGAGCTTTAAGGATACTGAAGGTGGCACTGTTGCTTTTATTAGTGCTGTAAGGGCATGTTGCTGCAATATATGTCTATTTTTGCATTGTATTGTACTTTATTATATGTGATCAAATGTAAAAGTGTCCTAACCTCTTCTTGCAGGGGATATGAGTATAAAGAGAGTGTTTTGTTAAGGACTAAGTGATGGAGCAGGGGTCAGAAGAGAACATGGAGAGCTCGTGGACTCTGCTCTCCTGGCTGGCTTCTGGTGTGTTGGTGTTTGGGGGTGCGGTGCCCTACGTCCCCCAGTACCAGGAGATCCAGAGGACCAATAATGCCGAGGGATTCTCCACAAGAGTCTGTCTGGTGCTGCTCGTTGCTAATATACTTCGCATTTTCTTCTGGTGAGTGGAGGAGAGTTAATGTTCCAGCAGCATCAGATAGAGTTCATTGATGGTGAAATGTGGAATGTGGAAATCGATGCGAAATAAACAGGAACAAAGCTTAACTAATTAAGGTTGATTTTTTTTGTGTGTAATTTTGTAGGCCTGTTCTTTTATTTATTTATTTATTTATTTGCTCCCCCTTTTTGTTTGGAGAATAGACTTTCTTCTCAATATAAGTTTTATTGTGCCGTTTTATGTATCTTTCAAGCTCCTTTTGTCTTTCTTTTTTAAAATAAAAAATAAAACATTAAACTGAAAATTATTTTAAAGTCAACACTCAGTATGAAATGGAATTTCACCCTATCTACCCTGTTAAAAACAGGTTCCAAAAGAAACCTTCATCAAAAAACATTTTAATAACCTAAATAAAATTGTTTCACTATAAAGAACCTTTTGTGCAATGGAAAGGTTCCATGTAAAGCTTCATGGATTCACAGATGTCGATAAAGAACCCTTTAAGAGTGCATGTTCCAAATGCATCTTGCTGATCTTATTGCAAACAATTCTTATTGCAAAAAAAAAAAATCATTATTGATCTTTCGGCGAAAACGCATATGATGTTGGCCAGACATCTCCAGTCATTAAGTCTACTTAAATCTGCATTTTTGCAATCGACTACAAGCTCATTTTTATTTTTGATACACCATTTCACTCGAATGTACGTCAAAATGTGGGAGAAAAGTCTCTGCTTTCATTACATTGCGACTTTAATATACAAAGAGAGCCATAAGTTAGCCATATGTTGTATTCTCTGAAAAGCATAAACATTTTCAGCTCTGTGGCTTCAAAAATGGCTTTGTTTGTGTATCCGAACCAGCCCAACATAACAGCATAGCCATTAACAACATAATGGCTCAACCGATGGTGTGATTTTGGGGCAGGGTTTTCAGTTTGTTTGACAAATGGAAAATGACAGCTGGGAAACCTGTTTGAAAACAGTTGTTAGTTTTGCAGTTCTGTTTGGTTAATCCAGAGGCACAGCTTTTACAAGCTTAACCTTTAAATTAAGTATTTATTGCTTTGTTTTGCAGGATAGGCAAACAGTTTGAGCTGCCTTTGCTCCTGCAGAGTGTGGTGATGATTCTCACCATGTTGGCTATGCTTCATTTGTGCTGTTCCATCCAGAGCAGCAACCGTGTCAGTACCAAACAGCACCACATCACAGGTAATGACATTAAACAACACCCCGTATACCCAGCAGTAGTGTGAAACATAATATAACATCTAAATGTAATACCATTCATATATTTAAGTGTGGTTAAAGTGTCCAATATTTTTGGGGATCATATTAAGACATAACTCATTGAAAATTAAAGTGATAATCTCTTGGATGAAAGTAGAAATTTGTTAAGTGCCAGTTATATTGATTGCTACAAGGCCTTGCCGTATTCAAGTGTTGTATTTACGCCTAAGGGGATGTGAATGGTATATATGAAATATATATGCAAGAACATTACTAAACAGATATCGGATCTTTCTCTTGCTGTCATGTAGATGGGATTAAAAGAGCATAAATGTTACTCATTGCCTGGGGCGCCAGTCTAGTCACACATTCATTTATAATGAACCTGTTAAGTGTCTGAGAATATTGGCATCACGTGGACCCGGGTGCAAACTGTGTGTAATTTCCTTTTTGCTCTTCCGCAGAATTGATTTATGATAAAGTTAGGCTTCAGTTGATTGGCTTTCTCTGGTTTTAAAACTCAATCTCAAGTGAGTTTATGAGATCACTGTCTTGGAGGGAGATTATATGATAACATTTTGCTATGTTGTAATATTCAGAAAATTGAATGTGAAATCAGACAGAGCCCTAAATCACCTGCCATGTTGATTGATTAAGCTGGAGGCGACAGCTCTTTCTTTCACTTTGTTATAAAGTGTGCGAAGCCGTGTGTGAATGCTGACCAGCACACATTGTTGGACTTTTGTAAAAAATAAATTTTAATGTGGACAGTCAGCAAACTGTTTTTTTGAATGAGTCCGTGATTAACTTGTGAAATAAAACCATTAATGTTAAAGCTGTAAAAAGCTTCTTCTCTCTTCTCTATTTAATGAGACACCTGAGCTTTGGCTGAGAGTTTTGACAGTTGTGGAAGAAACCTTCTTGAAAGTTTTGGTGAAATTCAGAGAGAGACTTTCCTAATGGTGAATTTATTTAGAAAAGAAAATCAGATGGGATAAGCTATCAAAAAGTAATACATACTAAAGAATGATTTTAATGTTTTGACAGCCCTAATATCACCCCAGTAAAAATTTTTTTTATAAGTTTAACAATGCATTCGTCATTTTATTTAATTAACTTTACTTTTATAATGTGTGGAAAAGGATACACTATGTCAATTAGCTTCTGTAAAATAATGTTTTCCGACTGAAAAATAACATTTGGAAATTTTCATATTATAATTGTTTTGTTTTTGTTCAATAAAGCAGACTGTTCAGTGCTGAACATCCAGTTTCACAGAGAACTGTGTGTGTCAGCAGGTTAGCCTTAATGGCAGTTAAGGTGTCCGGTTACAGCAGGAACAGAAGGGAAGGGTGTGTGCTGGACCCAGAATAGTACGGACATCGGGTCCTCCCTCTGAACGTTAGACGTCAAATGAGACCCTCTTTAATCACTGGCTGTCCCGCTGGCTATGTGTGACCTACAGCCCACCTGTCCCTGCATAACTTCACACCTCTACACGCACACACACACACAAGCTGTGAGTGTGAGGCTACAAAAACAGACCTTTAAAACACACACACACACACACACACACACACACACACACACACACACACACACACACACACACACACACACACACACACACACACACACACACACACACACACACGTGTACACTTGTGAAGGTATGCTCAAAGTGACCAATTAACCTATACGCTTTTGTATACATACTGCATGACGTTCCCTCACACGTTTCATTTGTCAGTTATGGGTAACGTAAGGTTATGTTACGTGTAAAGCTCAGGTCTGTTTAACGCTGCAGGAAATTAATTATTTTGCATTGACTCACAATGATTGCCCTCAGGCTGTTCATTAGATTCCCACTGTTGTTGTTTTGACATGAATTCATAGATGTTGAGAGGAGTGTTATGGTATGACCTTTAGGAGACTGAATTAAGAAAGCCAATGTCCCATATTTGTTTCATCTGTTGTTTTAGAGTATGCTTTAAATGCCAGTGAGCTTTGCCCTGGAGTTTGTGTCAGTTCTATTTCACACAGTCTACTTTTCTGTCTAGTGGCCTTTTCAGAGTATATCTGCATATTTGAGCACAACTGTGTCACGGCTTCACAATAATTAGCAGTTTTATTACCGTCATAATGACAAATATATATATATATATATATATATATATATATATATATATATACATTTAAATAGTTTTTCTGTTCATCAAGGGTGCATTTATTTGATAAAAATAGGCCTTGTTAAAACAGTAATATTGTAAAATATTGTTACTATTTAAATATCTTTTCTATTGTGGTATATTTTAAAATTTAATTTATTCCTGTGATGACAAAGCTGAGTTTTCAGTAGCATTTAATTTCAATTTTAATGAAGATTAGGTATTTGAGTGAATGGTAACACTTTTAAGCATTTTTTTTTTTTTTTTTTTAACCATAAGACATTAAAAACCAGAACAGCAGAGCCCTCTTGTGGAGACACGTGGTACATGACTTGAGTTTGATGGATAGTGCCCCCAAATGTATTTAGCAGTAATGTTTATGTATTTATTTTAATGGGAAATATATGAAGTTAAAATGAAGGAACACACCTGTGTAATTTGTTTGCAGATGTCACTTGGTTTGATATTTTCAACTCAATTTTTTAAGTGTGACTCAGGTGTCGAAATACTTTTTGGGTCACTGTGAATTAAACCAGAAGTGGTTGTTTGAGAATGCTCAGTGAGTTTCTTGGATTATCTGGGCAGAGGAGTGGCAGGTGCCGTTATCTGTTCCTCGCAGAGCTGAATTGTGACCAATCAAGTGTGGCCACTTACTGGGGTGTCAGCTCTGATACTCATTTCATTACGCCCTCGTGTGTGTCAAATTGAAATTTAAAAAGTACATGTATCCAAGTGACACCATTTGGCCAATGATGCAATTGAATAAGGTTTAAATTTTCAGAATTCAGTTGATGTATTTTATTACATTTTCATTGTTTATTCATTGTGTGCACATTTTCAGTTTTACAGCAGTGTGAACTGACTCATGTTTATGTGAAAAGCTTAGCTGAAGCTCCCACTGTTTTGTTAATATGGTATACCTGACATAACTTTAAGGTGAAAACTTAAAATTTCTGCTGTAAAGTCGCTTATGAATAATTAAGACTACATGGAATATATCATGGATCCTTGGAAGAACCTCTGCCTCCTCTTTTCCCTCCCACTGAACGTGTTCTGATGTTTTTATATTGGTTCCTGTGTAAATGTCAGATTATGTGATATACCTATGTATGATATCAGATGGCAGGAATTAATCTGCTCACATTTCCATCCTCTTGCTAAGTCAGGCAAATTGTAATGCAGTTGTGCTATTATTCATGGTATTATCCAGGCCAATAATATATATATATATATATATATATATATATATATATATATATATATATATATATATATATATATATATATGTGTGTGTGTGTGTGTGTGTGTGTGTGTGTGTGTGTGTGTGTGTGTGTGTGTGTGTGTGTGTGTGTGTGCTAACAAAAGTAAAAATAAATTATTGAGATTGTGAAAAGACAACGTCTTCCCCCCAGACCGCCACTATCCAGTTTGGATTAGGGAAGACGCAGGAGTGCACTGGCCGGCGCATTTTTTTTATGGGACTGCTCCACCCCTTCCGCTGTTTTTTTTTTTTTTTGCTCAATGCTCCCTTCCTTTCAACACACCATCCCTGTGGTCTTCTTGTTTTTGACTCTTTCCATCGCACCAATTCTATTCCTCTTACCCTATTCAGACTTTACCCCAGGTCCCTCTATGTCTCCAGGGCTATAGTGCAGGTACCAGCATAGCCCAACCCCTCCGAATTCAAGCCCTTCTCTTTTCATGGTTAGGTCAAGGTATGTTACAGGTACAGGCCAAATATTTAGAATTTTAAACCTCCCCCTATAAGGGGTATGTTAAACGGTAACTGATGTAGGGATAGCCCAACTGGTTGTCACAGTACCATGTGTGAGACTTAAAATCATTTACTCATGCTTTTTTATGTGACTTTTTGTTTAGACAACAAAAAAACTATTTAATCTTATAATCCAATTATTCCTGCCCTTACAACCAGAAACCCCATAGAAACACCTTGGAAACCACATACAACATCCTCACACTTTTGAATGCATTGCACCACTCACAGTCCCACTCGCAGTGTCTGATTTTAGTTTTTTAAGTACTTTACGAGTACTTTTTTATGAGTAATTTACTCATACTGAAAGTAGGCTCAAAGATACGCTATTCCTCAACACCTAAGAGACATGCCAGGGAAAAACAAGAAACAGTTCATTTGTGAGGAGAGCAATCACGTTTAAATTCTAAGATGAAAATAAAACTGAACATCTCAATATTGCAATAAATTAAGTTCGACACAACGTCTACAAACACCCAAGTCTCAGTTACACTCAAGTCTCAGTTAAGCTCAAGAGCTCAAAAAGGGTTCAAGTAAAACAAATATTCTTCAAAAAGTTCCCTTGAATACAATGGATAAATAAAATAATGTAAAATAAAATGAAATAGTCAAAGCCTACTTGCACTGGACACTGGTTTCGGCCTCATGAAAACAGTGAGGCCGGTGGCTGCAGTTCAGTCCTCATCTCAAATATAAACACCTCTGATTCACAACTACCTGCTAATTCATTTGCATTTGTGTAAAGTAGCCTTGTTGACAAGTTTGTTTGAGGAAGGGCAAAACTCATAAGAAGTAGTACCTTTAATGCCCTGCAGATGGTAATATGACTTATTTTGTAGCAGAAATAAACTGCAGAAAAAGTTACATGCAAAATGTAACAATTAAGAGCATTTCTCGTTACAAATGTATTGGAGTAAAGAGTGCACATACTTATTCAAAAATGTAATCAAGTATAGAGGTTGCTAATATCTTTGATACTAAAACTACAAAGCAGCCAAAAGGAAAAAAAATTCTTTGCCTAATGTAAAAAATTACATTTACTCAAATACTTAACACTACTGAAAAAAGCTCTTTAGTTCTTTGTTGTCTGACTGTGGCTGTATCTGCTGGTTATGTGTGAGCCGCTTTAATAAATTCACGAGTTCATCTTTGACCCTCGGTTCTTGAGTCTGGTCTCAGCAGGGGATTCTCACTCACTGAATCAGCAGTGTATTCTGACAGGCAAGTCCCCTCCCCATCCCTCAATCACTCTGTGCTCTGACAGAACAGTCAATGGCATGTAACAAGGTGAAAGCTAAGTAAGTGAACAGTCTTACAGAGCTTGAAACAGTGCAGCAGGGTCATCATCTCTAGCTCTTCAGTGAGTCTAAATCTCTTTCTTCTTCTATGCACTTTCATTTTCCTGCTGCCCTTTTGCTGTTTTTTCTCAAACCTTATCTCCATAATACCTTTGGCTCTTACGCTATCCTTCTCTAACTGTATTTCTATCTGTAGATGGATGAATCTTACAAAACCCATGCTTAAATTTCATGAAAATGGAAGAAGAAAAAAATAGACCTCATTTTCTTTATGCATTTTTTTCCTTTTGATTTTGGGGTGAAATGTGACCCTGGGCATGTTGTAATGAGATTCACCCCTCTAGCTTTGCTTTGTTGTGAGTTTTTACACTCATTAATGCTTTTATAGGGGCTGCTGCATTGGTTATTCCTGATGCAAGATCCATAATAAAAGTCAGAATTTTTTTAATTTACATTTGACTTAAACTACTATTCAAGGCTTGCAGCCCACTTTGCACGACGACTCATGAGCTCACACCCACAATCAAGTTTCACAGTTCAAAGATGCTTTTTGGAAGCATACTGGCACCAATTATGCCTAAACACCATGCAGTATGCAACATGTGATGTTGTCATGATCAATTTCTTCATCGTCTTGTTTAGTTTATAGTCATAGAGCCCTATTTTAACGATCTGAAACGCAAGTGTCAAGCGCAAAGCGCAAGTAACTTTGTGGGCGGGTCTCAGCGCTGTTGCTATTTTCCCGGCGGGATAAATGACTCTTGCGCCCGGCGCAAATCTAAAATGTGTTGGTCTGAAGTAGCTTCATTATTCATAGGTGTGGTTTGGGCGTAATGTGAAATAAACCAATCAGAGCGTCATCTCACATTCCCTTTAAGAGCAGACGCTCTTTTTCCATAGCGGATTGCTATTGTAACGGCGGATTTGCCAGGCGCGCGCCAGGAGCGGTTCACAGCCAAGGAGAGCAACGCTCTCGTCACGGCCGTAAAAGAGAGAAGTTACATTGAAATGGAGAAACCCACCCAAATTAACTTCGGTTAAACAGGCGAATGATAATTTGGGTAAATGTGTAAGCTAGATGTATGCTTTTATAATAAATTGTCTATCTATCTATCTATCTATCTATCTATCTATCTATCTATCTATCTATCTATCTATCTATCTATCTATCTATCTATCTATCTATCTATCGTAATAATGTATGATTTGCAAAAATGAAAACTGCTGCTACTGTGTAGATGAGAGAATCAAAGTGCGCGTTGTGATTATGGCCAAGCATGCGCCCTTAAAATAGCATATGAATAACATGCGCAACGTGCCACTGACTTTAAACTATTTTTTCCTGGTTAGTGGCGCAATTGTTTTCTAAACCTGCAAAATAGCATGAAGGAACGTTTGCGCCGGAACACGCCTCCTCTTTGCGCTGAACCGCCCCCGGGAGCGCAAGTGTATTTCTTAACTTACCGACGTGCTTCTGTGGAGGGAAAAGTCCACTTTGCGCGGGTGCAAAATAGGAATGATACATGCGTCGGTGTACAAAGTCACTTGCGCTGGGTGCAAGATAGGGCCCATAGTGTTTATTGTCACCTTTTGTCTGAGTTCTAGTCATTCATTAGTTGTCATGGTTTCTCAGTTCTCACCTGTTCCCTGTTTTGTTGATTGCCTTCCTTCATTGTATTTAAGCCCGCAGTTCTCCTCTGTTCATTGTCTTTTGGTAAAGTTATGTTACTGTGTAGTGTTCATTAAAAGTCTTTCTGCGTCACGCATCTTGCTTTGTCAGGATTAAGCTACATGCAACCCCTGACAGATGTACAGTAGATGGCACAATGGCTCCTAAACTCTCCCTCTTTTTCACACTGATGTGAGAGCTCTGGTGACAGAGTCCAGATGGATGATAGATGAGAGTGCTGGTTAGCCCCCGCTTACCCCCAGAAGCCTCTATTCCACATGTTGCCCGCCTCATTTCTATTATTAATGAGAGTTCACTTAGACCCAGCACTGTAAGAAAAAAATCCTGTTCAATTTACAGTAAAAAGCTGGCAGCTATGGTAGCCAGAAATTCACTGTAAAAAATAAAATAAAAACACCTGTGACAAGTATTTTTAGTATTATAGAATGGAATATTGGTGCCCAATTTATAACTGTATATTTCAAGTGATATAATGTTAATATACCAAGCTACCTTAAACACCAAGGTCTCTTTTTTTATCTTAAATACTGATAACCACCATAATTATGGAGTTGACACAATAGAAAGCCACATGAATTCTAGTTCATTGTAAGCATGTTGCAATAGTCTTTTCTTCGCTATTGTGACGTATATATCTGAGTGAAACAGCTTCTTGAATGAGAAACAAATGTGGGGCGGGACTTGATTTTGTCAATCGGGAATTGATTGGATCTTTGGATCGTTGTTGTTTGCTATTGCTGTGACCTTGTGTGAGTGACTGACGGGTCGTCCCAGTCTCACGCCGAAAAACACGCCATCAGAGCAGAGAAGAGATGTTGCTTCAAGTGGATGGGGAAGTTATTTTGATTAGAACTTATGAGGACACATGAATTAAAAAAAAGAATGATGTGCACGGATAAATCATTTATAATAAATACTGCAATAAAAAACAAGAATTGATTTTGATTTGATGGTGACTTAAATACATGGCCAATACAATATATTGTGCACAGGGTCATACAAAGGCAAAACCATTAACAAAAATAAGGGGAAAAAAACAAGTTATTTAAAGTATAATCATAGGGCTTCTGTGAATGCCCTTTTATGTTTTTAACTGTAAATGAAATGCAATTCATAGTTTTTCCTATTACTTGCAAAAACCATACATTTGACAGTATTTTACAGTAAAATTACACCCAGCTTTTTACCATATACAGTGGGGAGAACAAGTATTTGATACACTGCCGATTTTGCAGGTTTTCCCACTTACAAAGCATGTAGAAGTCTGTAATTTCTATCATAGGTAGTACTCTTCAACTGTGAGTGACGGAATCTAAAACAAAAATCCAGAAAATCACATTGTATGATTTTTAAGTAATTAATTTGCATTTTATTCCATGACATAAGTATTTGATACATCAGAAAAGCAGAACTTAATATTTGGTACAGAAACCTTTGTTTGCAATTACAGAGATCATATGTTTCCTGTAGTTCTTGACCAGGTTTGCACACACTGCAGCAGGGATTTTGGCCCACTCCTCCATACAGACCTTCTCCAGATCCTTCAGGTTTCGGGGCTGTCGCTGGGCAATACGGACTTTCAGCTCCCTCCAAAGATTTTCTATTGGGTTCAGGTCTGGAGACTGGCTAGGCCACGCCAGAACCTTGAGAAGCTTCTTACGGAGCCACTCCTTAGTTGCCCTGGCTATGTGTTTCGGGTCGTTGTCATGCTGGAAGACCCAGCCACGACCCATCTTCAATGCTCTTACTGAGGGAAGGAGATTGTTGGCCAAGATCTCGCGATACATGGCCCCATCCATCCTCCCCTCAATACGGTGCAGTCGTCCCTTCCCCTTTGCAGAAAAGCATCCCAAAGAATGATGTTTCCACCTCCATGCTTCACGGTTGGGATGGTGTTCTTTGGGTTGTACTCATCCTTCTTCTTCCTCCAAACACGGCGAGTGGAGTTTAGACCAAAAAGCTATTTTTGTCTCATCAGACCACATGACCTTCTCCCATTCCTCCTCTGGATCATCCAGATGGTCATTGGCAAACTTCAGACGGGCCTGGACATGCGCTGGCTTGAGCAGGGGGGACCTTGCGTGCGCTGCAGGATTTTAATCCATGACGGCGTAGTGTGTTACTAATGGTTTTCTTTGAGACTGTGGTCCCAGCTCTCTTCAGGTCATTGACCAGGTCCTGCTGTGTTCTACTAGTTCTGGGCTGATCCCTCACCTTCCTCATGATCACTGATGCCCCACGAGGTGAGATCTAGCATGGTGCCCCAGACCCAGGGAGATTGACCGTCATCTTGAACTTCTTCCATTTTCTAATAATTGCGCCAACAGTTGTTGCCTTCTCACCAAGCTGCTTGCCTATTGTCCTGTAGCCCATCCCAGCCTTGTGCAGGTCTACAATTTTATCCCTGATGTCCTTACACAGCTCTCTGGTCTTGGCCATTGTGGAGAGGTTGGAGTCTGTTTGATTGAGTGTGTGGTCTTTTATACAGGTAACAAGTTCAAACAGGTGCAGTTAATACAGGTAATGAGTGGAGAACAGGAGGGGAGGGCTTCTTAAAGAAAAACTAACAGGTCTGTGAGAGCCGGAATTCTTACTGGTTGGTAGGTTATCAAATACTTATGTCATGCAATAAAATGCAAATTAATTATTTAAAAATCATACAATGTGATTTTCTGGATTTTTTTTTTTCTGGATCTCTCACAGTTGAAGTGTACCTATGATCAAAATTACAGACCTCTACATGCTTTGTAAGTAGGAAAACCTGCAAAATCGGCAGTATATCAAATACTTGTTCTCCCCACTGTATGGTACGGTAACTTAATTCACTTTCCAGGTTTCATTTGGAATTTGTTCTGCCCTGACCATGCGTATCATGCTGTGCTTTCTGGACTTCAGTTCCCTCGCTGCCTCATTAAAAATGACCGGCATCAGATACATCTCTCCAATGCCCACTCGGACCTCGGAGTTGAGTTCTGCCTTACTGTTAGCGCCGCTGCATATTTCTTGTAATGGATCCCCACTATTCTTCACTTCTTCCTTTTGCTTTCTCCAGTGAGCCCAGATTCTTTCCTTTGATTGCACTCTCTCATTCTCACTCGGACTCTAGCTCTCCATCTTTATCTCTCTCTCTCGACTGTTTCTCTCATTTCCTCACTTGCTCTATCCCTTTCTCCTTTTCTTTGCTTTCTCTCTCAAGGCCCATTAAAACCGGATCTGTATCATCCATCAAACGCGTGCAGACAGATTCCACCTATTTCATTAGGTAGGAGATAAAAGATGCCCACTGCTCTGTGCTAGACAGAGCTACATGAGCAGAAGACAACTTTTGTTTGTCTACCAACAAAGTTTTAATTGTGTATCCGTGTGTGAAGGCTGTCATTTGTCCTGTGGATCAACTTCTTGTCTGGACTAGTCACAGCCACTTCACATGAAATGTGTGTTCTAGATCAACCATGTCTATTTAAAGAGAAATCAAGGTAAATCTCACTTGTGATCAGAATATGTTTTCTGCTCAAGCTGTAATTTTATGAAATTATGCAAGAAGGGTGAAAATATTATTTAATTGTGAGAACTGTGCACGAAATGTCACCTATGAAATTAGTCTTACAAGACAAAGCAAGCCATTTAATTCCAAAAATGTTCAAAATGTCATTTCCACCACAGAAATGTATTAAACAGAATTCATAATTTGAGATGTGGTGGAAGTGACACTTTTGGTAGGAATTTTCATGACTTTCCTATAAAAAAAGAAAGATTATATATATATTCTTTATATTTATATTTTATGTTTTGTATATTCACTGTTGGACATTGTTAGGAGACGTAAAAAAAAAAAAAAAAAAAAAGGAGTTTTAAGATATTATATATATTTTTTAAAGCCCACAGGGCCAGAACTGCCCATAATTGGGTGTCACTTGATTTTCTACATCATTGTCAAGGTCATCTGTGTCCTCCTTTAAACACTTAAGCATCAAGTGAAAGTGTACGTATGACCTTTCACCCTCTTGACTTTGTGGTGAGATGGTGAGATGAAGACGACAGTAAAGCATCAACATTAAAAATGAATGACAGACAGAAAGCATTTGCTGAAATGCATTTGCTAAAAAGAGTCACAGCCTGTTAATGGGATGGACGTTTGAAAGTGTGTGTGTGCGTGTGGCCTGCTAAAGCATTAGATGACAATATCCAAAATCAAAGATGGCAATATCGAAAAATCATTGTCCTTGTGGGAATATTTTTTTGGTCCCCATGAGAAAAACAGCTTATAAACCATACTAAGTGATGTTTTTTGAAAATGTTAAAATGCAGAAAGTTTTCTGTGATGGGTAGGTTTAGTGTAAAAGGATAGAATATACAGTATAAAAATCATTGAATGAAAAGTCCCCATAAAACATGAAAACACAACATGTGTGTGTGTGTGCGTGTGTGTGTGTGCGTGTTGCATGGCTCTGTAGTCCTGTCCATTTCTTTCTGTGTCTGGTGGGGGCAAATAGCTGACAGTGGTGGGATCTTAGCTCCTACAGGCTGCACTGCAGCATTTCTTAATTCAGAGAGAGATGCAGTAAAAGAGATGGTCAAACTAAATAATTCATTCAAGTCCTGTGGCTGTACATCCTGCTTTTTTATTATACAGCTCTCTTGAATATTTGAGTCGTGGCATTCACAGCAGCGGAAGAATAACTAATTGGCATAAATATCAGAAATTGGAGCACTTAGTGGTAAGTCTGTAGACGCTTATTTGGTCAAAAATAAATATTTACACACTTTTTTTCCCCTTTTTTATTCATTTACTTTTTAAACTTATTGTGTTGATATGGCAGTGGTGGAAATTACATTTGACAATTTTTTGGAATAAAATGGCTAATTTCATCGCTGGCATAATATATATCAAAAATATACATTGTTAAATAGTATTTTCACACTTTTTGCATAATTTGTTTCTTTTTGCTGAATTTTTGTCATGGTGGAAATGATGCTACGACCGAGAAACATTTGTTGACAAAATTGATTATGCGTCATTTTCACATACTTAAGTTAAGGCTTGAAGTTAAAAATCAAATGCATTGATTAAATGGTTTCATTAATGATGAAAGTATCAAATATAAATGATGGAAATAAATATTGAAAGTCATGTTTAGAAATGTGTGACCTTCATATAACAAAAAGGGGTTACACTTTATTTAAAGGTGTCATTGTTACAGTATAATTATATATTTAAGTACTGAATAATATTAATCAACTACATGTACTTACTATAGGGATAGGGTAGGATTAGGATTTGGTTGAGGGTTAGTTGCATGTAATTATGCATCATTTTCTGTTATTATTATGGTAAGTAACATATGTAACAAGGACACTGTAAAATAAAGTGTTACCCAAAAAGGTTCTTGAAACCTTAAAATCAACTCCTCCTGGAGCACAAAAGTTCCCTTATTTGAAGAAACCCACATTCATGAAGAGACAGATTCACCTTGCGGCATTAAAATCCCACATCCTGCTGTAGTTGTTGATGAATTGTTCTGCTCTGACTTTGAAATGAGTTTCTAATCTTTCTCTTTTTTTCCACACCCACTCTCTCACCTCCATCTGTACATTGTCCGTTTTTGTCTTGGTGGCACTTTTTTCCCCTTTCTCATTAACATGAGTTTCACGCCCTTCCCTTTCACTGTGAATTATGTAATTGAATGAATTGTGCAGCACATCCTGGATTTCTGCAGTCTTTACGCAGTCATGTTGCGGCACAAACGGCTGCATTGTCATAGCAGGTAAATCTTGCATTGGCTCAACTTCGTTGTTTGGGGAATCCCTCCCGCAGCGTCTGTGTGTGTGTGTGTGTTCTCTATGCTGTGTCCTTGGCTCACTGTCATTGTGTTGCGTAGTCTTATGTAACCCGTATCTGAGTTGCTTTTAGTGCTCTCCTCTCTCTCTCATCTAGCCTTTCTCTCCCTCTCCTGCATGCCTAATGCTTCCTCATAACTCCAGAATCCCTGATGAAATACTGGTCAGTGCTGACAAGCTGTCTGTTGAGTTTTTTGGCTGGGTAATCGCTGACATGAGGGTAAGATTTCATCATACAGCAGAGAATCCATCACTTGACACTGATGTGGTAGTGTGGACGCATGAGTTAAGAGTTACTTAATTGGTTTTGAGTGACCTCACACATCACACATCCCTTGAAAGTGGACTGTGGCCTCTTATATTGGTTTGACCAGTTTAATTCTACATAGCATAAATTTCCCTTATGGCGGACGACCTTTAAATAGCTGATATGCAATCATTAGTATTTTATATTAAATAAGTAAATTAAAAATATATATATTTAGATGATTGTTACTAATGATCTGATATTTAATCTAAATCTATAAATAGCAGAAATTGGGGAAGGTGTGCACAATTAAATATCTAACATTGGCACAATTAAATATTTAACATGTATCCAATTTATATTGACTGATACTATATTAAACATCTTTAATATCGCAGATAATTGAATTGTATTGAATTGAATTGTGTGTTTTTCCTGTGTTCATGGTCTGGTCTTGTTCTTCCATGGTTGTGTGTCATTGCTCTCAGTTCCGTTCCTAGTGTTCCATGTGTTGCCTAAGGTTTGGATGTTTTCTTGTTGCTTTGTCATTAGCCGCATTTCCACTGTCGGACCAAAAGCGGGCGTGCTAGTGCGTGCCAGGGCCAGTCGTGATTCCACTGTCACTTCCAGGGCTTGATCGGGCCTCGTCTGGGCTTCGTCGCGACCAACGGCCAGGGTTTTTGGCCCGACGAATCCCTTGGTCCCAACTCGGGCTTGAGGAGTGGTTACGAACAGAGGCAGAGTTTACCTGAGTCTCGAGACGGCAGCGCCGGATGATTACATGTAGCTATCATCGGCATTAAAGACTTTTAAAATCATTTTAGCTCCTCTGTTTCTCTGACAAAAAATATAACTGTATTGGGAGAGAGTGCTAAAGCTCCTCAGGTCGTATTTTTGGTGACATATTTGTAGAAATGATCATTCTTTCTAAATGTTATGTAAATATGTCCTGTAACTACAAATAAACACACGACTGAATAAGTATAGCCTAAGTGTGTTCTCTTTCTTTTGTGAAATAACGGTACACTGTAAAAATTATCGTGATTTTAACGGTAAAAGGCCGTAAAAATGCAACAGCTGTTAAACTGTTAATTGGTTAACAGAAAGTTACATTATCTGATATAATGTAAATTTACCAACCTATTGAAGTACAAATATCTGTTTTGAACCATTGTAATACACTGACAACCACCAATCACAGTGATGATGAGAGTCATATAATGAATCAAAACTCATCACAAGCATCTTTTCCATAAGAAAGTTAATAGTAATATATAAAAGCTGCACAGTGTCATTCATGCAAACACTAATGCATCATGGTAACACACATGAAATGTTAAAAATACAATAAACATTAACAACATTAAATGTAACATAAAACCCTAATGTACATAACTGATTAGAAAAAAACGAAGAAAAACTATGAAGAAACAGTAATTTCAACAAAAATACATCAAATGTGAAGTGTCATGCAGGGAATTGTGGGAAAGTCAATTTACGGGTTTTCACTGTGTAAATGATACAATGACTTGTTCTTTTTCACATCCAAAAACTGTAAATTTAACATTAAACATTAATGTATGGTTAGATCTATCACAGTTATTTACCGTATATAGTACGGAAAACGTTGTTTACTGTAAATTCTGTTGTCTGTAAAACCCAAAATGTTGCTACCGTATTTTTTACGGTAGAATTCTGGCATTTTGGAATTCGTTTTGCGATCTCACTAGTTTCCAGAGATTTCTTTCTGATTTGTTTTCTGATAAAACTTCCATTTATTGGTGAAATGATGGGTTTGTGTGACGTTGTAGAGAGGCGTGTTACAGGCGGGTTTTAGTGAAGCGCTGCAGAGCTTTTGGCCCGATGGTGGAAACGCAGCATGGTTTTGGGCTCGGTGCTACAGGCCCAGGGCTTTTAGCCCAGCACGGCCCGTTTAAAGCCCTGGTTCGCACTGGCCCGGCTATTAAATACCTTTATCTGCTTTCCTTCATCTCTGAGTGCACCCGTGTTACAGTACAAATATTGTACATCTTTAATTCAAAGCTGAAGTCCTAACGGTTATGAATGGTTAACCTCTTTGCTTTATAAACATTTGTGTGTTTGTTGCAAGCTCAGGGGGCATGACTGTAGATAAACTTCTGTTTTCTCAGCACAGCTGGGAAAAGTGATAGAGCTTTCTGCATGAGCCCTCCCTCCATGGCCACCTGCACTTACCGCATTTAGCTGGAAGATGACTGAAGGCACAGATGGACCTAAATAATTGCCTTTGCAAAGCGATCTCGATGTCATTTCCTGAGGTTAGAGATTGGTTAAGGATGACTAGTGAACTCAAACAGAATAGACATGCAGGCTACAGTCTGAGACAATGCTTTCACACTCAAACTACTAATCTCTCTTTTCCCCCTCTCATTTTATGGCCACTTAGATTTATCACAGAACGATTTAGATTTTGTAGGATAATCCAGACACATTCACACACATTGCACGAAGGTGATCTGTATGACCATCAGTGGCAAAGCAGCTGGACAGGGGGAAAGTGTGATAAGCAGAGATGGTCTGAAGAAAATTAGGCCTCTGTTCAATAATGGCTTCAAATATCGACCAGTATACACCATCAACAAGAGAGCTGAGAGGAAGATAGGCAGCTTTAAATGACTGATAATCCCTAGTGTACGTGCTCTCTGATGTGGTTGGGAGACCTTCTTCCATATGTTTAGTTTGCGATGAACAATGACTGACCTCGTAGCTAAAAACCTGGTGTAGGGGAGAGCGGGGCACAACCTAACACATGTTGGTTTTGGCTCAATTATTAAAAACATTTATTTAAGTTAGATTATTTATTTATTTATTTTTATACAAGCAACATGCACATCTCTGCTACAAATGAACACTTAAAGCTTTTTTCTAGGACCTGCCATTTTCATACAGTTGCACTGAACGTGACAGAAGTGCAAATGTTACAACTTACCCCATATGCGGGGTTAATTGCAAACAGACAGAGGGGATAGTTGTAACACTTGTAACACACATAAGTCAGTACTATTTTATCTTTATAGATAGATATCCATATATCCATCATCCAGTCATCCTTTTATGGATCAATATCATGTATAGAGATATAGGAAAGGGCTGCACAGTTTTGCAATATATAAAATAAAATATTGTAATTGCAATTGAATTATATTTGTGTATGGCAGCTGCATGCAAAATTATTATTAATAGTAATATAAAAACGAGCTCAAAACCACATTTTAAAGGGTTTATTGCATGTAAAACAGGCTTTATTCTTAATAAATAAACAAGTGATCAATGCATAGTAAACAAATGTGAAGAAAAAAATCATACTTTGACATTTAAAATCTAACATTGTTTGTGAAAGTCCAACAAAGTTAAATGTGGCAAAATAAATATATAAATAATACTCAAACCTGAAAAGTTGTTTGGCTCCGTTTTTCATTTCATCATCTTTGTTCACTTGGCGGCTTAGTTGTAACACTGTGCTACAACTATCCCAGCTGTGTAAAAAATATTTTAAGCCTAGCTAACAGTTGCTAGGAGTTGCGGATAGGTTTCAAAATGATGCTATGTTTTAGCCAACAAGACAGTGATTAAGGTAATATAAAGTTAGATTTGGTGATGTACACACCCAACTCGGACAGGAACTGAAAAAAATAAAAACGTATGATGAAAAATTGACTTGCATGGTATCAAAACTTTCCACAAATCGGCTTCTGGCAGCGAGAGAAAAAGAGCGGAAACACAACCTGCGAAACACAAACACAAAGTTGGTTTGTCCAACTTAACTTTTTATCCAAACAAGGGGTAAAAACATACCTGAAAACAACTCACACAATACATCCACTAAGGACAACACCAGACAAAGATCATTAGAAGCACTGGGGTATATATACACACAAGAGGAGATTTGCAAACAAGACAAACCTTGGAACAATCAGGAACTAATCAACAAGAAACACTACAAAGGACTACAAAAACATGGCACGAAACAGGAAATAAAAGTCCACACAAGAATTTCCCGTAATTTCGTAATTTCCCGTAAAAAACCTTGACTGGTCTAAAATATAAATACTTATAATAGGCTTACCATAGTGAATTAGAGTAAGACAAAAATATGTTTTGGATGAAGGACTGATGATGTATTGACTCGTTATTAAAATTGTGTTCATTTTAAAAATAAAACAGTTACATAGTGTACCTTTAATTACTCTTTTGTTTTTATTGCTTCAGTACCTCTATCCTAAATTAATATTCATGAGTTGCAGTACTGCCATTGCATGACATCACAATCAGCGAATTATCAGCTCTCCTATTTCAAGCATCACTGTTGGCTACCTAGAGTAATCTTGCTGTGCTGGTATTGCAGTATGTTCTAGTTTTGGTTGTTGCGATAGAGTTCCAATGCCGGAAGGTTGTGGGCGATGTTACGAGTGAAGTTAATCCGCAAGAGTCGCCACCCTCTTTAACCCAAGGGTGCTTTGTGAGAGAAAAGCATCAACCTTCATGGATCACAAAAGGTCACACTATAGTGCTGTGAATTACTTAGGTTAAATTAATCATTCGACTTTGTATTGTCATGCAGTCAAACCCCTAGTGACATCTCTCTGGCGTCTTCACAGATGTTCAACCTCTAGATGCTTAAGTATTTTCTCAGCACAAGCTGTTTTAGACATTCCCCTTGGGGTCAAATGCTTAATTACCCCTCCTGATCCCCTACCTAATTATCTTTTTCATCTAATTTAAAGTCACTTATAGGTAGGATCTCGATCGATTACCTATTTCCAACACGAAATGTTATCCAGCCAAGGGCAAACCTTGAGGCGACCCATCACACTATCATAGTTTTCTCAATGATATATTGCTGTGAAGTTGCATCAGTGCACCAGGGCTGTCAGAGCTCACTGAGGTCACCTGTAGGTTGTGGAAACATTTGGGTCGGGGTGTTCGAAGTGGGACTTTTGTGCTTGACCTCTGCCTGTTCCAGATGTTTCCTCATAATCCCATCAAGCTGTTTCACAACAAATTTGGCACATGCATGTAAAAAGCACTTTTCCTTGATTAACAGCTTCGCTAATTAACCCACAAGGTTGCTAATTAAAATTCAGAGAGCTCCACATGGATGTTAATGTAGATAGACTCGTCACACTTGGCAGGAATTAAGTGCATGCTATGAGCACACATGCATGAAATCCTATGCAAAGTAGTGTGCGTATCACTGTATTGCATGAATATTCATTGAGTGGATCAGCTCAGAGTAGTTTTGATTGTGTCAGTCAAAAAGACAGAATGAGAAGGTTCATTAGGACTCATACTGCTTATCATGGATAAATTGTGTGCGTGAGAGAGAGAGAGAAAGAACTGCTTAATATAAATAGAATGGTCACACTTGACAGAAAGTATGTTGAACACATGCATACTAAGCATCAATGCAAAGCAGTATCACCACGTTGTATAAATATTCATAAAATGCATCAGGACTGAGTAGTTGTGATTATGTCGGTCAAAAACACTAAGAAAATAAGAGCTGTACTGAATATTTATGGTTTATGGAGGTGGGGTCAAGACTCATGTAGGTTATTGATAGACCGACGTGTGTGTGTGTACTAAACATGCTATTTCTGAACAGTTCTGGGCATCTGTTCTTAAGCATGCCTAGTTTAATTAGTGTTCTCAAAACCCAGAAACCTAGTGCAACCACCATAGATGGCATCCACACATTGGCAGGGACAGAAAAATTCCAAACACATTATAAATCTCATCAGGCTCTTTTCATTAGCATGAAATGAATGCAAGTGCCATTTAAAAGCCTAAAAATTCAACTTTCCACAAATGTATTCATTTTGTCTGAAAAGTTGATTTATTAGGCCTAAAGTATTATTGCAACAAATGTCATTCTAAAATGCATATTAAAACAGTGAAATCACTCTGGAACTCTGTCCTGTCTTGGCTGCACTTGAGACGGTGACTAATTAAAATTTCGGAACTTTTGTCGCATGACTCGCGTCACTTGACATGCTTATAGCCCTGTTCACACCGCCAGCAGATGCCAGATTAGCCAGAACCGATACTATATAGTAGACATACTATACATACACATGCATACATACATACATACATGTACATACTTTTGACTATTTGCCTATGTATCAGATGCTCACCAGGACTGCATTTATTTATTTAAAACAGTATTTTTTTAATATTATTACAGTTTTTCAAAGAAAACTTTTCTATTTGAATACATTTAATACATTTTAAAAATGTACTTTATTCCTGTGATGGAAAAGTCGTTTTAAATCAGCCTTTACCTCAGACTTCAATGTCACAATCCTTCAGAAGTATTGTGAAATATTATTACAATTTAGCATATTAGAATTAAAGATAATGTGAATGATCTTATCTTCACAAAGGCTGCATGTATTTATTTATAATTTTTTTTATTTGTAAGCCTGTCTAAATCGGTCCAATGGCGGTATCCGATTGAACGGGTGAAGGTCTCTGCGCGTTACTAGGTGTTTCTCAATGTCAAGGGTACTTCCTTGGCAGGACTGGTCCTTCCAAGTCACTTCCTTCAGAGGCTAGGCGAGGCTCCTCTTTAGCATTCGGAGAACAGTTTTTCAACGGCTCTGGAACAGGCTAGCAAGTGCACGTCATTGCATCATTACGTAAGTGAAAATGAAAAACAGAGCGTTGCTATGGACGCAGTTCTGTTCACTCAGGAATATAGGCCTAATCGTTTTTAAATCAATAAACTCCTTTTTAATCATATTGATTCTTTGACTGTCAAGTGTGTTTAAACAGTGCGGGTCAATTTGACCCATAACATAATGGATGTAATTATTTTTTTTAAACAGATGTTTGGTAATGTAAATATTTGAAAGCATATTGCCCCGTTAACGCTCCCACTCCGTTAACGTCCGACATTTAGAATTTTTTTGAAAAAGATAGCAAAGCTGCGCGCATAGGATTGTGGGTGATTTGAGAGCGCGAAGGCTACACATATGCATCCTTTCCTGTATATGGGATATTTTTCGAACGAAGGACTCAGTCCTTGGTTGAAATTCCGAGGATCCTCAACATTGGAACAGTCCTTCGACGGATGTCGATGACGTAGCATCCTCGAAATTCTGGCTTCCGAGGATCCTTCCTTGACATTGAGAAACGGCTACTGTCTTTTCCGCGTGGCAAAGTCATTTAGTTCCAATTTAACTTATCTGACTTATCACAACCTCCAATTTTGGTTAGAATGCCAATTGGTTAATGGTCTTTTTTTATATAATATTAGCAGCACATTTGATTATTCTTTTCAACTCTTTACTTATATTTTACCCGTTCATTTTAGGAAGCTATGTCGCTTTGAGGTCCTCACACCTTCTGTTTAACACAGGTCTCACGATCACAAGCTCGTCAGTTTTGGTCACTAAACAGAGGTAATTGGCTATATATCTAAGATGGTCGTATTCACGCTTACACAATCAAAGATATTTTGGTGATCTCAGCATGAGAGAGAGAAGGAATGGGGGAAGAGGGAAAGAGATGTAAATTAGGATGATTCTGAGGTGAGACTTGCGTCTCAAATGGTGATGCTAACTTCACAAGAGAGAGTTTAAATGTTAATTTCCTTTGTTTTCTCAGAGAGTTGCCCTCTCTTCCAGTTCTTCCAGTTTTTCCAGTCTTACATATTTATTGCCTTAGCATTCACTGTTTTGTGGTAGCACATAATCAAGCTTTCATAGCATACCAGAGATATGTGCATCTGCAAATTAATATGCATGATCATGCATGCATGCAAAATGAATCTGTGTATAAACACTCATGGAATTCTGCAAACTGGACTACTTCTTCAAAATAGCCTTAGTGAGCAGTGTGCAGCTTATGGGTAGAGCCAGCAAAATTGGACATAGGGCCCTTGGTTAAACCTCTACATCCAGGCATGGACAGAATATAAGAAAGGCTTGATCAGGCTGTAGACCTTGGGAACAAAGGTTTCTCCAAAGGTTCCTTGTTCTTTATCGTTGTTGCTGAGATTGAAGTGCCTCATAAAGCAGTAGGGACGGTAAGACCTCTTGTATCTGCAGATGTTGTGGCCTGAAAGCCTCACTGATGTGAGTTTTTTTTTTTTTTTTTTTTTTTTTTTTTTTAGAGAATAGAGCCATTGCAAATATAAAGGTTAAGCCAAACTTCTGACAATGATAGATGCTATAGTAATTGATATGTTTGATCTGTCGACATCTGAGAAGAAAAGGCTCTGCTCTTGTTTTTTGCACCTTTATATTCTGTTTTGAAGTGTGACCGTTCCGTTGAATGCCACCAGTGGATAACAAGACGTTCTGGAGCATGACAGGTTATATCTTGCACATCAGCCAGGATGAAGGATGATGGCATTTATAAGCGGTTTCTAGGGTATTCTGGTTGTTTGCAGGTCGAGAGAGAGAAAAAAAAAAGCAAGAATCTATGACATTCTGGTCCAAAATTATGGTTTGGATGACCTGTTCTGTGTAATTCTGTGGTGTGTGTGTGTGTGTGTGTTTTGTCTTATTTTTTATTTATTTTTTGTCTGTTATATTGTCTGTCAGTTCATTTGTTTAGAAAAATAACAGCAGATCTCTCCTCAAGGAACAAGCAGTGATCTGCTAGTTATGTACAATTTGAGCAAGATTGTGGGTTTGCTTTTTCTTATACCTTCCTTCCTAGCTTAGCACTAAACTTTCATGTGATTTCCGAGGCTTTCTTATTCCTGATCTTATCTGTACTCTCATTTCAAGCTATGAGTTTTCTGATAATATGATGCATTAATTACGCAAACACATTGAGATGTCCTTTACAACAATCATGCAAATGTTTCCGAGCAGCGGATGGCTAGGCAGCCACACTCCAGTACCGGTGCCTGTCAGGTAGATGCATACAAGTAATCAGAGCATAAAACCTACTAAATGAAAGCGTGTGGTCTGTGGGCTCTCTACCACTCAACGTGACACTCCAGTCAGAGCTGTAACAAATAGGGCTATTATTTAGCCATCAATTCTCTGGAGCTGATGTCAGCTCATTTAAGGATCCTGTGCTATCAGTATGGGAGAGAGACAGGTAGTCATTGATCATGTCAGGATGTCTTACATGGTGCGTGATCACTAATGTAAAGATGACCAATGTGACGAAGAAGTCTGTCTTCACTATCCTGTGTCTTTTTTTGTCTCCTCACTGGTATTTGAGAGACTGGACAGAACATGTCCTACATTTGCCATATATTCTGAAAATAGTTCCATTTTGCTAATAATTAGAGAAGATCAGTACACTCTTAAAAGGACATAATATCTATCTATCTCAACTATCTATCCATCTATCGTTCGTTCGTTCGTTCGTTCAAATAGCAAATGCATTTGCACCCATTTGTGCGCCCACATTTGTGCGCAATATTTGTCTTGTTATTTAAAGGGCTCATTAGTAATATGAGCCTATAGGCGGGTGCACAACGCATGTACACTCTGCTTAGGGCAGCAGCACACAAACATGGCAAATATTAAAAACAAAAGGATTACAATGTAAAAGAATATTATTGTGTACATAAAGATATGGTGGAATCCGGTCTGCTTGCGCGCTTTAACACGAGCAGATCCGTTTCCTCTCTGGAGAAGCGTTCAGTCTTTCCGCTATCGCTCGAACGCAACTGGCTTTTAAAGGGGACCTATTATGCCCCTTTTCACAAGATGTAAAATAAGTCTCTGATGTCCCCAGAGTGTGTATGTGAAGTTTAAGCTCAAAATACCCAACAGATAATTTTTTACAGCATGTTTAAATCGTCACTTTTTGGGCCTGAGAAAAACGCACCGTTTTAGTGTGTCCCCTTTAAATGCAAATAAACTGCTGCTGCACGGCACAGGGGGCGGAGCCTCACGAGCTCGCGCTCAGTGTCAGAACAATCTCATCTCACGGAAAGAAAAACCGAAACTTACAGTAATGGTGTTCATTTCGACCCGGAGTCGGACAATAATGCCTACATAGATAATATATGCTGTATGGAGATGGAACAGGTATAGTTCAGTTTAATTACGTTTATAACCTATTTGTTATTGCTTGTATCCACTATTAATACAAGCCTGCTGTAAGACCCCATCCGAATGATGGCCAAAAATATACTGATGAGTTTAATAAAGTTTATTGTACATAACACAAAAGATGAAACGTCAGTTTTACTCCAGAAAATCACTGTAAGATCTGAGTAAACACAGTATAAAAAGTGCGTAAGTACATAAACAAAATTCGGGAGAGTTGAGGGAGCATTTTCTTCGAATACAAAATGAATCCACCTCGTCTTCAGCGGCTGCCTCAGATTTCGGGAGTAAATAGAGAGAGAGCAATGTGAATTAATACATCTGCTTAGGAGACAGTCTCCTCACTCAGTGCAGAAATGGCGGATGTGTACAACTCACTGTGAACTCGATCAGGGCGGGTTTATGTTAAAACGGCAGTGTCTGTCAACACCCGTGGGCGGGGCCTGTGGCTTTAGTGACGTCACTAAATAAAAAAGGAGTGAGTGGATTTTTATCACTATTGGCATTCATATAATCCTACAGTTCAAACTACAATCCGGCCTCTAGCTCATAAATGCCAGAGGAGAACTGGCCCCCGACTGAGCCTGGGTTCTCCCAAGGTTTTTTTTTTCTCTATTAGGTCACCTGATGGAGTTTTAGGACACCATTAGGTCACTTGATGAAGTTTTTCGGTTCCTTGCCACTGTTGCCTTTGGCTTGCTCAGTTGGGGATATTTTGGGGATATTTAATTTAATTTTATCAATCAATAAATTCCTCTTGAAACAAACTTTGTTGTATTATTTTAATTTAATACTGTGAAGCTGCTTTGATACAATCTGTATTGTGAAAAGCGCTATACAAATAAACTTGACTTGACTTGACTTGACTATTGGGTGGTTGTGTATACACACTGCCAACACACATTTATGTCCAAACACCATGCAAAAGTGAATTTTGCATAATACATTTACATTTTACATTTATCTGACGCTTTTATCCAAAGCGACTTACAATTGCTATATATGTCAGCGGTCGCACGCCTCTGGAGCAACTAGGGGTTAAGTGTCTTGCTCAGGGAAACATTGGTGTCTCACAGTGGATTCGAACCTGGGTCTCTCACACCAAAGGCATGTGTCTTATCCATTGCGCCACCACCCCCAATAGGTCCCCAATAGGTCCCCAATAATAGGTCCCCTTTAAAGGGAATGGGAGATGAGACTCTGATTGGTTTATTGCACATTACGCCCAAAACACACGCCCATTTTTCCCGTCATTAAACTAGCAAAAGTTGATTCGGACATGTCCTAAGTGCACTTGCGACGTACGGTTTAGACCATGTGCTTAGATCATTAAAATAGGGTCTGTCTGTCTGTCTGTCTGTCTAGGTTGCAGTCTCTGTATAATCTCTTTATATTATAGTTGTATATTTTATAAAATAATCTATGTAACTATCTATCCATAAACATCCCACCTCTCCTGAAAGTTCTGGGAGTCTCCAGCATATTGATAATCCCTGACGCCTGCAAATTATAAAACATATCCCCAAAATCGAGCGTGCGAGAGTTTCCACTTGGTATTAAGATGGTGATGATCAGCCAAGACACATTACCATTTTCACCTGGTATTATCACACATTTCAAATATGCCTCATGTGACCACTTGCGTTCGGATGTCATATTATATAATCTACATCACCTTCACTTTATATACTGTACATGGAGATGTTATATTGCAATGGCGATGCAACATTTTCAGTGGCCATCACTTCAATCTTCAGTGTTTCTTTCCAAAACAATAAAAAAAAAAATTTACTGCCCCTAAACTTTTGTATCCCTGTGCATATATAACAGTAGTATATATGTAATACATATGGCTTTCTTTGCCTTGGACTCAATTACATTCATGGTTTTGTGTCTTTATTTTATGTGAGTGCTTAATCTTCACTGCTGAATATTTGGCTGTGTTCCCCTGTAGAGCCTGGTCATTTATTTCATGGCTCTCAGGAAAATTGTAAATGAAATGTTGAGTTGTCGTAAATGGGTTTCTTTATATAATGCAGAATTGCAGAGAGAGGCATATAGGTTTCAAAGCTCATTTAACTTTTCATAGCGTGAGAGAGTTTGTGTGAGGTGTAGAGCATTGTGATATGCATACTAATGATAAAATGCTTCAAAGTTTCCCTTTCCCTTTTTTCTTGGGTAGTGTTATTGAGAAGATGCTTGGAGACATCTTTTTGTCTGTAAATGAAATACTCTGAGAATATTTTTAATGCATTTTTATGATTCTTTTTATCTTTTTCTTTCTTTGCCTCTCTTCCAGATTTGGACCTTCGGTATTTCTGGAGCTGGAGTTCTTTTGAGGACTATCTGGTGTTCTGCTTTGCCTTCATGTTGCTGTGTGCTTTCATAACATTCCTCTTTCTGGACTGGGTCCTATTTGTGGAGACCCTGGGCTCTTTGGCGGTGATGTTTGAAGCCATGTTGGGCCTGCCTCAGCTGCTGCAGAACTACAACAACCGCTCCACCAGAGGCATGAGGTAAACAAAGGCCAAACTATAATTGATCATTCTTTAAGATGCTTCATTTGGGCCCTTTAATTGTTGTGTTTAAAATGTTGCATTAAGGGTGTGTTCTATGGGTCTTTTAAAAATAAAAACCCGACCTGAGGCAAACCCGGTCAAATTAGACCAGATTCCGACCCGACGGCAATTTTTTTCTAACCCGATTGGACCCGAAAGTTTGGCCTTAACTGCATTTAGATGGTTTTCTGCAAACGATCTAGCAACAGTACATTGTTTTTCCACTTGGGCGAGCACCTCCAAGTATATAAAACATAATCATAAGCATTATGTTTAACCTCAAATGTCAAGGAAATTTATATGTATTTTAATATTAAGAAGCAAATCCCCAAACTCATTCTCGGGAATGGCTTGGGTATTTGGTTAATGGGAAGTGAGCGCTGCTGCTACATGGACCAGTATCCTGGAGGGTTTGGTCATTTATACATGGAAGTGTGTATTGACAGAGAAGGGGTAAAATAACATTGTCACACAATTATTTAATATGCATTTGTTTTATATAATAATATATTGTTAAACACCTGAAACTAATAGTGGAAAGTTGGCATATCTAAAAATAATTCAGATCTTCTTGGGTTCATTCGGTAAAAGCACTTTTGGACCCAAACCTGCTCAGGTCTTGGGTCGGACCTCAGGTTTTCGAATCCAAGTGGACCCGTGAAGACCTTTACACTTGTAGTTTGGTTCTCTTGGTTCTTTTGTTCTAGAACCAAAAAAGAAAATGATACATTTAGTCCTGGTTCACACTGTCATTTTTAACAATGAACATGAAGATAAAATAAAAAATACTTTTATGATGTATATTTTTTAACGGATCTTACCAAACATCCAAAACATGTATGTGCTTGTTTTATGTGCGCACATATGATGGTATTTTTTTACGAGCTGAGAACTCACGAAGAGCCAAAAGGAGTCAAAACAGAGCCAGGAATTCCACCGTTGCACACAAATAAAGATCTATTTCAAGGAGATGGCGGTTTTGGCGCCTGTACCAAACTGTAATGGGTAACATCGCTCCTGTGATGAGAAGAACCAGGTATTCTTGAGCATTCTGTCCTTTTTAGGGTCACATCTTCTGACATCACATCCTGTTTTTGGTTTGTTTAGATGTCTTTAGTATGTGTAGTGTTCATATTTCAGTCGAACCGCAGCGCAGGTGGGTCTCGGTCTGCTTGTTTGGTGCGCACTAGGGTTTGGATGGCAGCTTTCACACGTATTCCAATGAACTGCACTAACTGAGAAATTGCACTGAAGTTAAATTTAATCAAACCAAACCTGCTAAATGTGAACACACCCTGTGGAAAATGCAAACCCAGAATGAATTGTAAGAAAAATGCATTTAAAGTAATATTGACGAAATATTAGGGATGCACAATATAGATATTTTGGTAGATATTTGATACTTAATTATTCATGTAGGTGTAGATGATGACAATGGTAAAGTAAAAACACCAGTATGTTTTTAAAAACACCAATTATTTATTAACAACTCTATCCTAAATATATCTCAAAATGATTATACATTTTTCACACTGTACATTGTAAAGTTGTGATGCTTAAATTCACTTGTACTATTTTAAACAATTGATTTTAGTTTTCAGTGTTTTATATTTGCCACTTATCGGCTTATCTGTCTGATTTTTTTTTTTATTGGTGAATCCCTAATTAATATATAGTTATATTTCATTCAGTACTGAAATTATTTCAAGCTACTGGAAAATTGACTATTTACCCAGTATTGGTGAATATAATGAAATCCAATTTTCTGTGTGCATAGAACTTTTGCCCATGTAAAACAATCACTTCAACGCTACTGTCCATGTATGTTATGGTTCCATGTTATGTAGAATTTAAAACATTGTAGCATTCAAAACATGTTACAGCCTATGCTACACAACTTTTTTTTTTTTTTTTTTTTTTTGGCCCATTGGTTGCCATAATGTGTGTTAATGTCATCTGTGACCATGGCAGGTGGAAGGAGAGAAGGTTAAATTCACACACAGTAATTGTTTGCAGGATATGCCTCACTCGAGACATCCCTCATTAAAGGCACATAATGAAGATTATTAAAATTATACAGCTAATGAGCTTGTTAATTGATGTTACAGCCCACACTGCTCAAATCCGAAGACTCCTTGGTGAAACAAAGTTGACCTTACTGGTACTTTTTGAAAAAAGCTCAAAATGAGAGCAAGAGAGAATTTAGAGTAAAGCTAATATCTTTAGCCTCCAGCTACAGTCAGCATAATAATCACAATATCAGCTCCACCTTAGCTGAAGCCAGCACTTTTCTTTCTTTCTTTCTTTTTTTTTTAAATAAAGGGAAAAAGCCCTTCATCTCATGGTCTGTTCCACAGAACTTGATGTGACACACGCTCCAGGCTCCTCTTTATGAGCCAAATTAAACATTGTGAGCACAGTTTAGGCTGAGAGAGGGAAAATGGAGGCCAATGTAAATGGTGTTTCTCCGGAAATCCATCTTTTTGTGAACACAATGAATGTGTCACCACCGTCGCGTGTAGTGTGTAATGCCTTTGCCCTTGATGTGATTTCAGTGTCTGCAGGCGTTGAGGGCCCTCGACCGATCACTGCACTGACATCTGTGTTTTTTGTACAAATGCATGTGTGAATTTATTGTTGGTGAAGCCTTTGGAAACATGGTTCAGAGTTTATTTTTGAAGCTGTCCATCAACATATATCCATGGAAGATAACTGTCACCAAGACAGTATGTCAGTGTTTGTATACAGTATATTGTGTAATTATATCAGTGTATAAATATGTAATGAACCTTTAAACCTGAGAAGGCTGAACCCAAACATTTTTGGATTTGATCTAAAATGATTATATGTGCTACTACAAACAACAATACTAGTTCACCCTGCCAAACAAAAAAATGATGTCAACATTTATTTATTCCTGAAGTACATATGTGTCATGCCAGATTTAACATAATTGGTTCTCGCATTTGTGATCTCTTTACAGAGCACTTTACAGAGTGCACCTCTTGATGGAAACATTTATATCCATCAGAAGGTGCATACATTTTTGGTCAATATCTTGTATTGACAATGCAAGAGTCAAGCACTCTGTAAAGTCTACTTCAGCACATCTAAAAAAAAACTTTCAATGAATTTAAGGTCTGGACTCAGTGGTGCCAATTCATGTGTGAAAATTATTCTTCATGCACCCTCCCAACCATTCTTTCATAATTTGAGCCTGATGAATCTTGGCATTGTCGTCCTGGAATATGGCCATGATGTGTCTTCTTACATGGTTGTTGAAGAAATTAAAAGATACACGCTCCATCAATTAGGGTTAGAAGAACTGTTGCCAAACATATAACCTGCTAGATACATAATAATCACTGCAATAATGATCCAGTCATCGACTCTTATTGCCTATTTAGATCCAAACAGTAATAAAAAATTAAAAATTGTCCGGGCACTGTATATTAGTTTACTATCATGCAATATGGTAAAATGATTTTAATGTCATGACATAGATAATACAAGTACCACTCAAAAATGAGTCCTTTTTGTCCCTGAAATACACGTGGAAAGGAATGAAAATAGTTGGTGTTTAACTGCCACTAGTGTTCATTTTAGCTTAAAAGGGTGTGAATTGTATGTATACGTTTTGGGAGTTTGTTTTCAATGAGCCTAGGTTGTAAAATGCTGTCTGTGGGCAGCATACAACTCTAGGTTGTGGAACAGAGCTTGTGTTTGTGTTGCCGTGCCCTTGTAGAGAGAGTTTTATTAGGTATCGTGACAGTCTCCACATCAGTATCTTCACCAATGACACGTGAAGTACTGTCTTTAACAAGACCAACCACCCATACCCCCCTACAGTCCTTAAAATGGGCCAGTAAAGCTGGGAGGGTCCAACACACTGCCCTTGAGCCAGACATTTATTGAACCTGAAGGATTTAAATAGCCCATCTCCCCTTGCTATTTTTTGAAAGCACCCATCTCTCTTGTTGACCTTTTTTCTCCTTGTTCGAATCCTGTGTCCACTTCTGCTGCTGTTTAAATTCATGTGTTCATTTCTGGTGGAAACACAGATGTAAGTAGCAGCGTGTGTGTCAGCCTGTGACTGACATTAATGGACCAGGTACCCAGCAGCTGTCAGGATTCTGCCCTGGCAGTCTTGTCTGTCTTGTCGTGGTTTCATGTTTCTATGTTTGTCTTGTGTTTGAGCACATGGCTCTGTCTTGGTCTGTGTTTGCCATGTGCTCCTCATGTCCCGCCTCCTTGTTTCCTGTTACCACTCCCCCTGGTTTTGCCACCTGATCCTCATGTGCTCTGGTCCCTTTATAGTGTGCCTCTTTCCCTCATGTCTTTGCTGGTTTGTTTTGTGTGTGTACTTTATGGTGTTTTCTAGTTTGTATTCTGGAAATTATGTTAGCGCTTAATCTAGTTTTTTGGGGGGTTAATCTTTCCCGGTATCAGAGTATCCTTGTTGCTGTTTTGTTTTTCTCTGTTTTGCTTAGCTTTTGCTCTGCTTTTGTTTTCGTTCTTTATAATCTAGTTTGAGTTCTTTTTTGTTTTAGAATTTTAATTTTAGTTATTTTCTTCAGTTCTTATTTATCTGTCTAGTGAAGACTTGCTTTTTCTCTTGCAATTCCAGTTTTGCTTTTGTTGTTTATTTCTCTACTTTAGTTTCTCTAGTCATTATCTTATCAGGTTTATTTTGGTTCTCTTAACTGTTACTTTATCTTGTCTTGAGTCGTCTTGTGTGTTCCTGCCCTGTATCCTGGCCCCTGACTCTTAACTGCCTGACTGGTGAAGCTATCTAGCTCCTGTTTCATGCCTCTGGTTCTGTGAGCCTCTACCTGGTGGCAAGACTGGGGCAACATCTGAGATCTACATCGAGCTACGAGTCCCTTGTGTTCCTGTCTGGTCTTTGCTTTGGAGCTGCCTCTATTGCACTCACCTCATCGCCATCTTACTGATGGTCTCAGTGGTCATCCATCCTGCCCGTTGTCGTGTCGTCTGCCCTGCCCTACTGTTTGAACTGTGGTTCACGCTTCACTCTCCCTGCTCTCTTCAGTCTTGTTAATAAAAACCCTTGACTGCTCATTTGCGTCTGGGTCCTATCTCTTGCCGAATTGTGACAGTGGCACGCTGACTCCCCTCTCCCATGAGCCTTTGCCCCATTTTACAACTTGTAAAAAGACCTCATAAATCTTGACTGTGGCTTTTTTTTGTGAGTTCACATTTGGATTTTTACTGAAATTGATTCTTAATCTTTTTCATTTTAGATTTTGGGCCCTGAGGGAACTGTTTATGTGAGCAAAGGAGCTCATCCTATTTTATCTGATGTTATCCCTCACACTATCATGTGTGTTTGACAAGCATATTCAGTGTGAATTATATTATGAATATACCATTTTTAGCTTTGGGGTGGACTGTTTGATAATGGTTTTAATTAGAGATGTAATGACCCAGCGGTCATGGACTCTCACCTTGCGAATCCTCTTTTCTCTTACAGACTAACACTCATTATCCTTGTTTTAAAACATCTCGTCTGATGCAAGCAAAGACCTCAGATACAGGTTGTAAAGGGACGTGAACGATAACTATAAAGTTTTAATAATCATTCTAATTAAGAGAAAAGGGAAGTACACACCACAACTATAACAAATATAGAGGAAAGATATCATTGGAATCACTTTCAGAACAATTGTTTCATGCTGATGTACGATAAAAACATTGATAGCCAATCGGAATCCATACAACTTTACAATGAAATCAAAAGGGACAGTTCTTTTTTTTTAATGGAATATTGCAGTGTTTATTATAAATGATTTATCCGTGCACATCATTCTTTAAATTCATGTGCCCTCGTAATCTTTAATCAAAACTGTATCCCTCCCTCTTGCAACTATATCTCTTCTCATCTTTTCTCCGATGATGTGTTTATGGGGCGAGTTATCACTCACACGAGATCACAGCAATAGCAAACAACAATGATCCAACAATCCAGTCAATTCCAGACAAAAATAAAGTCCCGCCCTACATTTTTTTCTTGTTTGAGAAGCCTTAAACAAGAAGCCATAATAGGGGAAAAAAATACTATCACAACTTCCTTTCCATGCCAACTTTAAAGAGCTTGAGCATTTAAAGTAGTAGATGACATAAACAAAACATTATCATCTTTCATATGGACGCTAACATAGTTATCTTTATTGTTTGGAATAAAATTGTATAAGTCCCAACTAAACTAAGATTACGACAAGAATCACACTGCTGCCACTTTCTTTCACCTGATGTCTCTCACTTCTCCCAGTTCAGATGCCTCCACACAAGCTCTAAAACATTTTTTAAAAAGTTAACCAAAAAAGTTTATGCCACTCAGCTCTAATGTCGGCTGAAACCAGTTTCTGGGGTTTGGGCTCCATGCTAAGTCGAGAGCGTAGTTAGCATCAGGACCCTGCTGTGTTGATGAAGCCAAGTGCACCGTAATCTGTCTCCCTAACAAGCAGGGACACGCAGCCAGATTCTCCCATGAGACCGAGCTTCGCCATGGGCCTCGCTGCTCACACAGAGTCCTGATCGGCCCTGATTACCCTTGGGAGCTTCACGCTCATAGGAAACGTTTCCCGTGTTTATAAAAATAAGGAAGCAGTGGATTTAACTTAGTTGTACTGGGTGTCTGGGGAATGGAAAGTGTCCTCGCTAGCATAGATTCTGTTTTGTTGTGGCTACTGTTATGACAACTGGTGGGAGCTATTTGTCTTTCTGTGGTCTGTTTGTGCATGTGATCTATATGCTTCAAATGCTGCTCGGCAAAACACCCAGGTGGCAAAAATTCATTTTTCAAAGGTAGCGAAGCAACATCCATGAAAATGGACACAAGCAGAGTGGAAGAAATGCTTTATTAACCTTAAACAAGTCAACAATACTGAGGGAACCTGTTTTTTTTCTTTCTTTTTTTCTTATTTGCCAACAAGAACGAGCTATACTGTTGTTTGAATGGAGAGTGCTGCTACAAAGTATACATTTGTATTGTATACTTACTGTTGTTCAAAAATATGTGAAACAGTTTGCATTATGTAAAAATAATGCATACCTGAGGTGGTAATGCAGCCACGAAGCAGAGTGTGCATTCTTTTTCTAATAATTTATTGAATAATTAATTTATTGGACTTTTAATCCTTTTTGGTGCAAAGTGTCATCATTTTTGGTAATCCGATAAAATTAGTCAAGATGGAGATGTTATAAAATCATTGTATACTGGTTGTTCTGGTAATGCTTATAACACTGTATAAATAATGCTTTTTTTTCTTGTACATATTTTAATTTAATTTAATTACCCACATTGGCATATTTTTCTTTACCCCTATTTTCAATTATTTTAAGCATTCAATGTATAATCTCTGAAAATTGTTTTTTTTTTATCTTACACAGTTTCGCTTTGCAAGTATATTTAGGATTGTTTTAGAATTTATTTAGATCATTTTGCTGCAAAACTGCAAAGAGAAAAAAATATTGATTAATTAAATTACATATAATTTTTTTTATTTTTTTTGTCAGTAAGATTTTTTCATGTTTTTCAAAGAGGTCTCTTATGTTCACCAAGGCTGCATTTATTTGATAAAAAATATAGTAAACCCCATAATTGTGAAATAGTATTACAATTTAAATAGCTATTTTATACATTTTAAAATGCCATTTATTTCTGTGATGGCAAAGCTGGATTTCAGTATCATTAATCCAATCTTCAGTGTCACATGATCCTTCAGAAATCATTCTGATGTTGATTTGCTGCTCAAGAAACATTTCTTCTTATTATTAATGTCGAAAACAGTTTTTGCTGCTCAATATTTTTGTGGAAACTGTTGAAAAAAATCAGGATTCTTTGATGAATAGGAAGCTGAAAAGAGCAGCAATTATTTGAAAAGAAATTTACCAAATTTATGAATGTCTTTATTGTCACTTTTGATCAATTTAACCCATCCTTGCGATATAAACAAACAAAAACATCGTATTGACCCCAAGCTATCCCTTTAAATATGCCCTTTAATGATGTCAAAATGTATCTTAATAAATCTTAAATGAATAAATAAATCTTAAAAACAGTCAAATATATTTAAATACCCAATTCTAATAAAACCACATATTAAATACCCAAAAACGAATAAAACGGATAACCGATATGTTGCCTTTTGTGCATCCTTAAAGGTATAGCGGAGGATGTTTTACTTCCTGGTGGGTAGTCTAAACTATTGGTCCTCCTAATTGTCAATCATTCTGGTGAATCAATCCAACTTTTCAAAAAGTGGAGAGGGCGGGTCTTATCTAAAATTTGGAAAGATCCTCCACTATACCTTTAATACTGTGCATATTCATGATGCATACTGCAGAAATAGTATGGTAGTATTCCGTTCTAAACATAGTGATTGACTTTCTGAAACCTGAAAGTGATGTTTCACCTCAGCACATATTAACAAGGTATGTTTTGACACACTTCGATCTTTGAGTTGCCATCGCTTAGAGGCACTCAAACATACAGACCTCTGTCAGTAGAGTTGTTGCCCTCACAGTTGTTGGCTGTCATGTCTGGGTTAATTAGAGAAGAAAAAGCCAGTGGAGTGAATCCCCACCCGACCCAAGATGAGCGGAGGTACGCCGGCTTCCAGCACAGTCCCCATTGATCAGACTGAGCCGTGTGATTGAATTAGATGAGCCGCTAGCAGCCACGGCTTGCCAGGACCAGTACCGCAACAGAATTATTCACATTCCCTCCTGGGCAAAGCACAGCGGAGTAGGGGAGGAGACGAAAAAGCAAAATTAAAGAGAGCAGAGTGCCGGCATTCTGGAGGGAAAGGCAAACAAGGGAAAGAGGAAACCATCAGTTTTTCCAGTTGACATGTATCTTTGTATGACATTAGCATTGCTCTTAATGGGTTTGTGTATACAGAAATAGAAATTTATCACAGGGGACATTATAATGTCCAACTGAATTGATTTAAAGGCTGCTGGAAACACTCCATTTCCATCCAGAGCACATCGCAGCTGTGCTGTATGTATTTCTAGATTGTTTTGTTTGTAAGACAGTGATCTGTGTGAGCTTGTTTGTTAGCCATATGGTAGAGAAACATAATTCAATTCTTGGGTTTTAATGTCTCCCATCACTTTATCTTTCTCTTGGAGGTTTTTCTGTGTTTTTTTTCCTCCTTTTGTGTGGTGGAGACTGATCTCTTTTAGAAAATGTGCATACTCTCCTGTGTTTGAGCCGGATGGATCGATCTACATACATATTTCATTTTCTTTCTTTTCTTTTTTTTTCTCTCTCACCAGCCTTTTGAATTCAATGGCCAAAGTTTTGACAAGCCCACTTTTCATTTCTCTGACGGATTCTCAAGGTTTTGTTTTTCGCTTGTCTTTTTCTTTCCATATGTGAAGAGCAGGACTAGTTTAATCAGCTCTCTTCACTCCCTTTGTGAACATTTGTACTGAGTGGAGGTTTTTATGTGGGAGCTTTGGTGCCCTTCTCTCTTTCAGAGGCTTCTCGCTGGTCACGGTTTATCCCTCCATCGATGTAAACTCAGTAGAGAGAAACCGGAGAGACTGCAGAAGGAAGAGGAAGGATCTGTCTATCGTCTGTCTTTCTGTCTGCCATTCCATCTATTTATCTATCTGTCTGTCTATATCTATGTCGTTCATTCTATGTATCATTCTATCATTTTGTCTCTATTGCTGCTGTTCTGTCTTTCTATCGTTCTATGTATCATTCCATCATTCTGGCGTTCTTGTTCTGTCTTTCTATTGTTCTATGTATATAGTTTTACCATTCTTTTTTTCTGTCATTCCATCATTCTATTTTTCTGTCTATTTTACAGTGTCCTTGTTACATTACATGTAGTTACTGTAGAAATAACTATGAAATATGCATAATTACATGCAACCAACCCCTATTCCTAACCCTAACCCTATTGTACTGTTCTATCCCTCGATCTGTCTATCATTCTATATATATAGTTCTGTCATATAGTTCTATCTTTTGTTCTAAATATTGTTCTATAATTGTCATTCTGCATGTCTATCATTCCATGTATGTATCATTATTTCTATAGTTTTATCATTCTGTTTCTGTATCATTCTGTCTTTCTTTCCATTGTTCTATCATTCTACATATAATTTTGTCCATCTGTTGTTCTAGCTAAAAAAAAAAATCATTCTATCTGTCATATCTTATTCTATCATCCTATCCTTCTTTCTGTTGTTCTATCTAACATTCTTTCCCTTTCCCTGTTTGTCTGATCTTCTGTCAATCTATGAATTTAACTTTGTCTACTATTTGGATCTTTTTTTCTTTCTGTCTTTCTTTCTTTCTTTCATTCCTTCCTTCCTTCCTTTCGGCGTAGGGATGAGAGTGTCAGGTTGAAGAGGATCAATTGAAGACTTGTCAGGGTTGAGTGCAGGGCTGTTCAGTGTGGACGGGAGTGCGGTAACCGTGGCCTCAGTTCTCCTAATCAATGCAATAATCACTTCTACCTCTCTCACAGGCCCTGAAGCGCTGCTCGCTGTTTGCAGAGCATTTCTTTCATCTGCTGTCAATCCGCAAAGTGCTCGGAGGGGAAGGAGAGCGGGGGGAAAGATAGCGGTTTGTTTTTGTGAACGAGAAAGAGCGTGTTTGTCTTAGAATGAATGTTTGGGAACAATTAGATGAGTTTCTATTGCTTTTTCTGTAAGTTTTTACACTGTCATCAGTGCTCTTGTACAGATGACCCAACCTCACTTAATTACCTCATTAATGTTTCATCCCCATTAATGATGTTTGAGAATGGTCTCTAGAGTAAACTAATGTAGAAGACAAATGAAGGAGGAGAAAAGAGTGGGGTGTAACTTTGAGATCGGATACAGAAGACACGCTTTCTCTCAAAGCACTTTAAACAGGACAAAAGGCCATGTCCACACTAATACGTTTTCGTTTGAAAACGCATCTTTTTCTCTCCGTTTTGGCCTTCCGTCCACACTGAGACGGCGTTTTTATTAATGAAAACGAAGCTTTTTGAAAACGCACTCCAAAGCGTATACATTTGAAAACGCCGTTTTTGCGTCGTAGTGTGGACTGTGAAACCGGAGGGAATAAAAACGATGACGTAAATGTAGTCATGTGACGCATATTGTACCAATAGATATTCATGTTTATACCAGTATTTTGCCTGTTATGTGCTATTCACTTTCACACTGTTGCTAAAAAATATTCTACATTGCACACTCTTCATATCACCGTCCTGCAAAGATGACAGAATTTAGCCTACTCACATTTGCTGTCCTGCGGTGATACATGAGAGCAGTCGCGTTTTAGACCAAACATATGGTGTCTGCGTGCGACCTGGACGCATCAGTGAATGGTGAGATATTTTACTAAATAAAATTATCCTGTCAGAAGAATTGCGCGATAACTTCATTATTTATTTTTCCATCTGAATCATATCAGTGAGCTTTTGTGGGGTTTTACACATGCGCAGTAAAGGTGAATTGAGCGTTTTCAGGCGTTTTTCAAAAGTTTCTCATCCACACTGAAACGTCCGAAAACGCTTGAAAACGCTAGTGTGGACGGAGAGCGTTTCTAAACGAAAACGCCGTTTTCAAATGTATCCGGATTAATGTAGACGTAGCCTTTAATAGAGATTTGTATCTACAGTATGAAAAGTTCCATTTCATGTTAAGTATTTCATATAAGTATAACTTTCAGGATACATAGCCTTTTCCAGTTAATCATCATTTTCACAACCACATCACATAGTACTTTTTAGTTCGCACCAACTATGAGTGTTTTGTGGACAAAATTTAAGGAAGTGTCTATAAAAGGTCGTTTTAGCACTAGATTTCACACTGATGTTAGCAAACATTGCACTTCCTGCTAGCAAATGTTCCTTCATCCTCATTCACAATCTTCATGTGATACCAAAACAATGTACAAAATTTTTTTTTAAATAAGGAAGAACATAATCATAGTTAATGTCATGTGTAGATGGGTGGGTTTGTATCATCAAGTAGACAAGTTGGAAGAATGTACCATTTCATTAGTTGTCTGCTTCTGCTGCCTCACATTGTGTAAAAGACACATTTCTATTGTCGGGATGACCGACAGGAGCACAAGAAGTCCAAATTCTCATCCCTCTCCATCTGTGACAGCTGATGTATAGTCTGTGCTCATCTTTAGACCACTTTTCTCTCTTTAAGCTTGAATGAATAGAATGAACTCATTCAGCATAAATACCGCTGAGAACGCAGCATCCCTCTTTGCCCGAGAACACTTTAGCTGATTCCTGGAAGTTTTCAAAGATTAACTTTTCTCTGCTTTTCAAAAAGAAAGGAGGATTGACATTTACAAAATATTACAAAATTATACAAAATAATTCCCCAAGCTTCCTGCAGGTGGTTCGGTCCTTCTCTGACTAATAAAGAGCAGGTTATGTCCCAGGATGCACTGTTCCTCCTGTCGCTTAACCTCACACAGTCAAATTGACATTTGCAGAATGTAAATTCTTCAGCATAAATTGCACAAATGGATCTATTTTTAGATTTTATGAGCTGTTATGTACCAGAAGTTAGACCATTGGACTCTACGTGTTACCTCACCTCTTCACAATTTTATATTTTATATGAAATAATTGCGTCCTCAGATTCTTAAGTGTAGCCCCATTGGACTCAATTGCACAAGACTTCAGAGACTTGCAAATGTGTGAGATATACAGATGTACGACTTTATCAAGTGGGAGGACAGGACATTGTACGATGCATTAGTCTGATGTATTGGTGACGCCTTTAAAAGGTTTCGAATGAGGTTAATTTATCAGAACTTTATAGCTGAGTGGGAATCTTTCCAACTGCTGAGACTTTTTATATTTCTGAATGCTTCAGTAAAAAATGTTCTCTTTCTTTGTCTCTCTCCCTCTTTTTCAGCATAAAGATGGTGCTCCTGTGGACCGCTGGTGACATCTTTAAGACCACGTATTTTGTGATCAATGAAAGCCCCACTCAGTTCTTGGTCTGTGGTGCGGTACAGATCTTAATTGACATTGCCATTCTGCTCCAGGTGGGCTTCTACGGTCAGGACACGAGAATCAAACTGGGCTGAACTCACGACAATAACGATGGTCATCAACTCTCCTAAACAAGGACATACTACATGCTGCGTACCTACAAAACTACACGCTCTTACTTTTTCAGTATTTCTTTTGTACAAATACACAGTGGGGTTCAAAAGTCTGAGACTACTATGAAAATGTTTCTATTCTGCTTTTTTAAAATTTAAAATAACTTACTAAATGAATAATGATATTAAATCATATATTTATCTATCATTTTAATTACTTATTAAAAATGCTTTATTATAGCATGACAATTAAAGTAAAAAGTTCGTTGAAAAATGTTAATGATTTATTAGGGGAAATAAATCAGACATTTTGTCATAAATTAGTGGCCTAGAAATAGAGCAAAATTTGTTATTGTTTTGTATTAGTTTTGTCATGATGTATTTTTAATTGTATTAAAAATTCGAAATATAGAATTATATATATATATATATATATATAGCTTTAATTTTGATTTTGGATCCCAGATTTTCATTTTGGCCTCAGTCTTTTAAACCCCGCTGCATATTTATATTTGTATTTATTATATTTTTCATAAGAGTTCAGGTTTTTTTCTCTCTCTTTTCAAGTTATTTCACGTCTTACCAAACAACAAATCTGTTCAAAGAAGAGTGAACAGGCCTTAAATGAACCTACTGAACATCTTAAAATTTAAAAAACAAACATTTAACTAATCAAGTCTACACATTCACTACAACCTGACAAATGAATCTTTCAAGCTTTCACTTTGTTATTTTTATAGTATTTGTCTTTTTGCTAGTTTTTGTGAGAGCCAATATGCTCTTAGTGCAATGAAATTGCTTGGAAATGCATGTGCCAAATGCATCTGCTAGAAACTGAATTCAAACTGCTAGCTCATTTGTCAACCATTTGTGGTCCTTTTTCATTTTAGAGCACTTAAATGATTGTTACTTGCATAGTTGCACACAAAAATCCATATTTTAAGCAGCAGATTAATGTTAGACATTCAAACCTGACCCTTTGAGTCAAAACCAGTTGCTGATGAATGATTTTATTACCAAACTTTAATTACCTAACTGTATCAGTGGAACAGCATGAGGGTATACCATAAATATATAATGGACAACTGATTTATCACGTATGATTGCATTGCAAACAAGAAAAACAGATGGATTTGTTCTGTTTAATTATCACAGATCGATAGCACCTTTTCAGCAAAGTCATTTTGCTAAAGGATCACTTTATTATTGCTGCCAGCATTTTGCAAATGCAATATTGTTTTTTCCCAAAGTTTTTGACAAAAAAAAAAAGTAGAATGTTAATGCGTAATGGTCGAGAGGAAAACCAGTTGCAGTTCATCATAACCACACAAAGCCAATGATGGACAATTTTTGAGCCATCTTGGGTTGATGTCCTGTAAAGATGGCAATGATTAATTCTCCACATGACCACAACCAGTCATATACTGTATCGTCCATGTTTATCCTGCACATCACGCCAAGATGAAGAGCAGTCTGCCCACAAATAATTGACATTTGGACTGTTTTTATATGGGAGTTGATGGGACTGGTGAAAAAAAATGCAGTCACCTCAATTCTGCTGCTGCAGTTGATCAGCTATGAGGAGTCTTCATCATAAAAGAGTTCCACTCTATTAAGTTACCGTTCACATCAGCAATGAGTTATGTATTTATCACTGCAAGGAAAAGGTCACTATAACTTTAAATCCCACTATAGCGCCAGGCTACTCAGGGTGGACTACAGATGTGGCCTTAAAAAAGCACTTTCCAATTCCATCTCAGTTTTGGCTCTCTTTCTACCTCCCGGCCCATATTTCACTGTAGGGATTTTGACACTGCGATAGACTGATTAAGCCTGGTGGCTCCTTTGGCATTAGTTGAACGTCAAAGTTTAGCCATTGGTTATTACAGATGGTCACAAAGCCACTGCCTCTCAGCTGTTTGCTCCCTACATGGGGGGGTCTTTTGGCTTTAGTTCTCATTGTGGTGAGACTTTGTTTGCGGTAAATCTTTGTTCTGTTGTGCTGTTAATCACCACGTCAACATATCTGACCCCAGCTAAGGTCAAAGCCACTGACACATTCATTCACAGGAAAATACAGATAGATTGTATTATTGCAATTCTGTGCAATATTATTAGTGTTTAGAATGTACTTTTGTACATTTTAAGTTAAGATGGCCTCTTGGATAATGTACACTACCATTCAAAAGTGTTTTTAGGATGCCTATACATTCAAATTGATCAGGTAAAGTAAAGTAAAGTTACTTTCTTTTGAAGTTTATGTTAATCAAAGAATCTTGAAAAAGAAAATGGATTGTGGAAATGGATTTTTCCACAAAAATAGTAAGCAGCTGATAATAGATAAGATGATAATAAGAAATGTTTCTTGAGCAGCAAATCAGCATATATACAAATAATTTCTGAGGGAAATGTCTCCTGAAAATTCAGCTTTGCCATCGCATGAATAAATTGCATTTTAATATGTATTAAAGTCCCCCTGTAGTCAATAATTGTATCCCTTAAAACTCATCTTTGATAACCAAAATTACATATTTAAGCGTTTTTACCTTTAAAAGAATTTTCTTCATGCCTTAAAATAACTTGAATGTAACTCTACACCCTTGCCTTAGTATATGCGGTTCTATTTATATGCAAATTAGCCCCGCCTCCACTCACTCACACCAGTTCAGAGATCCACTTGTTTACGATCACGCGTTGTCGTGATCGGTTACAAGGTAGTTTGTGACATCAGAAACACCAGCGATTTCAAACCGCGATTTTGAGACTGTCTTTGGTTCACTGTTGTTTTAAAGAGAAAATAGTCAGCAATGGTGTTGACTTATGAATTTGCACATGGATTATCTTAAAGCATATTAAAAACACCACATTACAATAAACAACATTAAAAGCTTGATTTTCACCACAGGGGGACTTTAAAATAAAAAACTGTTATTTTAAATTGTAATATTATTTCACAATACCGACCCCCAAACTTTTGAACGGTAGTGTACACGATTTTTGTCCAATCAAACTGTCCCATCTCACACCAATACACTCCTCATGACAAAAGTTTAATTGATCAGAGGTTGTGAGATTTTGTTTTTTGAGTTCATAATATGCATTTCTCAATTTTGAGAGCTGACTTTGGTATCCTGGACGTTTTACTTTAGTTTGAGATATCTTATGACACTCTAGTGTGAGGTTGATCTTTTTCTCAGAAGAAACATCTGAGAAGATGTAGTCTTCATTTGCTTGCTGTAAAAAGAATGGTTGTTTCATCCAAAGACATTCTTGTTATGTTCAATAATCACACATATGTTTCTATTGTGTCTTATTTTTTCCAATTTTCATTGTTTTGTTAGTTGCACATGACTGGTACAGTAAATAGCTTTGCCAAGCTTTGTAATTCTCTCATCATCAGTGAGGAAATCACACTGATGAGCAAGATAACGGTCTATTATGTGTTTAATGTTGTGTGATAATGACCATTTAATGTTGCCTTAATGGTCTGAAAATTTTTGGCATTCGTGTCAAAAAGGTGCCTTAAAAAGTGACATGACAGAAAATCTTTTACCTGTCATTATGAAAACAGGTTAATGGACATAATTATAATTTTTTCAGGATACTATAACATATGCACCCTTGATTGTTGCATTATGTATGTATGAAAAAATGGGGTTGGGACTGAGTCCAGGGTGTGAATTTCAGGGGGGGATGGAGTTCCAGTACAACATTTTGAGAATTTTCATCTTTTATCCACGTAATAGCCTCCAAATGCTATGCAAAAAATACATAAATATAGTGGGATTTTTCTGCATTTATAGCTTAAAAATAAAAATAAAATATGTTCCCAACGAGTCTTGGCCATTTTCACCACTATCATTTTCTTGGACCTGCAAATGCTATCCTGTTGCATCTCAATGAACCCACAATGTCAGCATGTTATGTAACAATTGCTTGTTGAATGATTTTTTTTATTTATTTGTATTTGCAAAGCTGCAGCAACATACTTGATTTAATAGCATCTGATGCATGATTGCACATTTTAAATTACATGTAAATTGCTTGTGTGACCAGTGTAGTGGGGTGTAAAATTAAAAAAACAAGTTCCATCCTTTTCTTATTTTGTACTAAGTGTGTGTGACAGGAGACAGTGAATGACCATTATGAATAATACAGACAGCATCACTGATCAGAAAGTTTTCGGCTCTACCGCACCGCAATGACCCACAGTCCTGAACTTGACAGTACTGCACTCTACATGGCTTTACATTCCTTTGGTGTAAGCAGTGAAAGAGACTCGGCATGAAATATTCATGTTTGTGGGGAAGACTGGATTATAGATGAGTCTAAGCCTTCAGGATACCTGTATTACCTCATACCTCCATTAATCGAAGTTCCATACATTAATGATATGGTACAGGATGTCACATTGATGACTGCGGGAATTGGGTGTTCCTGCTCAATGCCAGGGATTGGGACATGCAGGTGGGCGGAGAAGAAGCAGCCTGATGCAGGGATAGGGAAATGACGGATTGAGTTACTACATTTGCTCGTTTTTATCTCCTTCTGTAGACACAGTCCATTACAACGATGAAAGCAGACGTTTCAAGTTTCAAATGCTCCAGTAACACAAAGACAAGCAAGGGGGTTAGGCCTACTGCAATTTAAAAGTTTGGGGTTGGTATGATTTATTGATCAAAAATATTTTTTACATCAATGTTGAAAACAGTTTAACTTTCAGTTTTAATCAATTAAATGTGTCATTGCTGAATACAAGTAACACAAAAAAAATCTTACTGACCCCAAAGTTTAGAACGATAGTATGTTGTGGCAGACCAATGTTGGAGAAAGGAGCCCAGGAGCAAAGAAGTTGGTCCCAGCTGGGAAAAATCATCAATTATGAGTACTTCCACCTGTTCACCCTTCAAACAGACGGGTTGGTTGAGAGGTTTAATCAGACCTTAAAGCAAATGTTGAGGAAACTGATTGAGGTGGATGGAAAAACGGGGATCAGTTGCTGTCCTATATTCTATTCTCCATTAAGGAAGTACCACAGAGCTCCACGGGATTCTCCCCATTCAAACTTCTCTATGGACGAAGGCCCAGAGGGTTGATGGATATTGCCAAAGCCATGAACCAACCATCACCACATCGCTCTGTGGTAGAACACGTGGAGCAGATGCACCAGCGGATGACTCAGTTGTGGCCAATTGTTAGATAGCACATGAAACAGGCTCAAGAGGCCCAAGCTCAAATCTACAACAGGGGACTGTTGTGACAGAAAAGGTGGTGACATGGTGTTGGTCCTTACCCACGAATGCAAGTTTCTTGCCAAGTGGCATGGGCCGTATGAAGTGGTTAAGCGAGTGGGTCCAGTGAACTATAGGGTGAGGCAGCCTGGCCGGCGCAGGGTCATCCAGACCTATCATGTGAATTTACTCAAGAAGTGGTATGGCCCAGAACTGTGTCTGCTCTCCACCCTGTCATCCCAAGTCCCCTCCCAAGTACCCATGAAAGTGGAAATGGGAGCCCAACTGACCCCAAACTAGAAACAAGACCTCCGGGAGATGGTAAGCCAACATTCAGATACATTCTCTCTACTGCCAGGTCGGACCACAGTGGTGTACCATGACATAGTCACAGAGCCTGGGAAGTAGGTGAGACTGAAGCCCTATCGCATCCCAGAAGCCCGAAGAGAAGCAATCCGTGAAGTAGTAAGGAAGATGTTAGACTTAAACATCATTGAGGAACAGTGCATGGTCAAGCCCAATTGTTCTGGTCCCCAAGCATGATGGCATAGTACAATTAAGGGGTGTAACGATTCATCAACTACATCGATGTATCGATTTATATTCCTATGATCCAACTACATCGATCTGTGCTCGGCAAGTTGGCCTTCCGGACGACATATATCGATCTAACATCGTTTTAAAAGGTAATGAATCGATTGTATCGATACTAGGAAATAACGCATTGGATTTAAGCACGTCAAACTTTATGTGGATGTTTTTTCTTAGCACTTTTAATGATAAAGGCGTTAAACGTTACTCGATTCAGTCTGCCTAACTGTGACGTCCGCGCCATGCGTGACGCGCCATGCGTGACGCGCCAGCAGCAGCGCAAAGACAACAAGCAGCGCAAAGTCTCTCACCTCAGAAAAACGGACTTTCACTTTCCTGTCCTCTCAGCCGCTATACTGCAGTAGCGCGCACTCTTCAATTGCACGCGCAAATGTGGCGGAGCGCGCTGTAGGCCTATATCGCTTCACTATATATAAAGCACAAAATAAACTACAAGCATGCAACGTCGTTACGTTTTAAAGTAGAAAACCCCCCCCCCCGTCTTGTCCAGATTCAGTATCAGTGGTCAGATGATGTTGTCAGGCTATATGTTTGTGTCATTATTCTATCATTATTCCCATAACTTGTAACGAAATAAAGTCTCTCACCTCAGAAAAAAAATTTTTCATGTCCTGTCATCATTATACTGTGCTCGTAGCGTGTCAACAATTTTTGTGTAAACAAATGTATTATAATAGGCCTATATAATTCCTAAAAAGGTGGGTCGCGGCTTGATGACCATGGGGAAATGTGGGTCCCATGGTCAAACTATTCAAAACATCATTCAATGTTGTGATAATCGTAATTAATAATCGCAATTACAATTTCAAGGGAATAATCGACAATTATGATTTTTGTCATAATCGTGCAGCCCTACTTTATTCAAATAAAATGTGAATGCATTTGACATCAATTGTTGTTTACTTGTTTGTTTATATCCATAATTAATTGATACCTGATTCCCTTACAAGAATTTTTGGCTAAATGTGTTGCAGAATCGATTTCAAGTCACTGAATCGTTTCGGATCGGATCGTTCTAAATTAACCAATATCTTCCTTGAATCGTATCGACAACCACGAATCGCGATACGAATCGAATCGTTGTTAAAACGAATCGTTACACCCCTAGTACAATTATATAATGATTTTAGAAAATTGTATTAAATCTCACGCTTTGATGCTTATCCTATGGCCACATTCTCCACCAACTGTGACACGTCCCCAAAGCAAGGAGAGGTTTCAGCTGCCACAAAACACAACCACAAGAGAAACGGGGGCAGCGTTAACAGAAACTGTCTTTTATTTAATAAAAATGTATAGGATGTCCAAAAAGGATCCAAACTGGAATTTAGGTTCTTCCCGGTCTGGGATACTCGTGACAGCTGTGTTCCCACCGTCTGCTTGAACACTAGGCCTCCTTGAAGGCGGAAGACAGAACAAACGAAAGGCAAAGTTGGTAAAGCAGAGGTTACAAGGTTAACTGTGTCTTTTCTTAATCTTCAGCCAGTCTCACTCTAGGCCTCCCTGTGCTTCTTCATCTCGTCCTGGGGTTGTCTGCACCCAGGACCATCTTCTATTGAGTAAAGCACAGATCCCAGATTTACAGTGACCTCCATTGGGAAATTATTGACTACAGCTCTGAGTGGTTCCATGTTTGAAGGGTGAACAGGTGGAAGTACTTGTAATTGATGATTTTTCCCAGCTGGAAAAATCTTCTTTGCTTCTGGGCTCCTTTCTCCAACATTTATATTCACTGTAAAAAAAAAATACATCCCCAAGTCACAAATTTCTAGTGACTGATAACATCTAAATTTTTCAATTAGTCTGACGTATTATTTCTCATTGAGCCAATGTTAACAGACTATTGCAACAAGAATTGCACTTGGGCCAATTTAAAAATTTAGATGTGACCAGTCACTAGAAAATTTTGACTTGGAGAGGTTAGACATTTTTTACAGTGTTGTTATTATTTAAATAGTATGATTACTTATGCATTATGGTAGTATTTGTCTTTTTAATGATCAAAAAACAATATACAAATTATTTTACTCATATTATAATACATTATGATAGTGAGAATTTGACAATTAAGAATTTTCAAATGTGCTTAATTGTCTTGAAAATAATTTCACTATGTAATGGTTTGAAAAATAGACTTTATTTTATTCATGTAAAAATGTATTTAATAATTTTTTGTTCTTCTGATTTTGGGGCGAAATGTGACCTGGGCATGATTTCATTATGAGATTTACCACTTTCACCTGTTTTACATGGAGATTTATGGGGAACAGAATCTGGTTGATTTCTCTGATATCCACTGATGAATGACTCTTGCTCAACTCTCTCGATGGACTTTCTTATGTCATGTAGATTCGGAACGTCTCTGCTATGCTTTAAATCTGTTCTTGAGATGTCCTGATAATTGCTTGTATATAGATGGGTTGACCTGACATAATATGATCTGACCTGAGTTATGGTACATTTGTCCTTTACCTTCAAATCGTTAGTTATGTGAGAGAAAAGGTAGTTTTGTATCATCTGTGAAACAATTGATGTTTATATTAAGTTCCTTTTATAGACACAGAAATGTTGCCAAGGGAACCATCCTTCAGCATGATGTGTATGTTACCTGTAACTATAGTGCAGGTGTCATATATCACGGGACATTAGCTACTTTGATAAGGTCAGCATGTCAGAAAGTGTGTACTGTACAATAATGCAATGCTGTTTGAGGTGCTTAAAGCGTTCAGTGTCGAGATTCAGATGGCAGTGGTGATGTATGTGGGCAGGAGATATTTTACTCCTAATTGCGAACCATCAGCTAATTGGGTCAAAGGGTCATGCTGTACTTTAGCTCTTCACTTGAGATACCATTACAGGTATCATTACACACGTATGCACGTGACAGATAAGCCGCAGCTCTGTAGGATTTTTCCTCAGATGTTCAGATAATCGATAATCAGTCGTCAGTGAAGATGAGTATACTTAATATCTTGGGTGCTTTCAAGTTTACTCAGCCAATGTTGAGCACTTTTACAAAATCAATGATAATATGAATGTTTTTATATTAGGTTAATATGCAGAATGTATATGTAAGGGGTAATACCCGGCTAGCTGTGCATTAAACTATTTTAATGCACAACGGGGAGGCAAGTAATGCAGCGATTCAGTAGCAGCAAAGTTAATTTATTAATAAAAGTCATGGGGCAGCGTTGACAAGAAGTTTCTGTGCTCCTGCATATTTCTGTGTGTGTGTAGCACGATCTCTGATCTCTAAGTGCTAGTCAGCGACGTACGTGTGTGTGTGTGCGCTTCACTGAAAGCAGCGCATTACAGTTTTTTTCAATTGCTTAAGCACAATTTTGAAAACAGGGCCCGGTTTTTCAAACCCCTTCACACAATTAGTACAACACTACACCGAAGTAACACAACACCTCAGATTATTTGCAAAATGGAACATTTCCTCAAAACTATACAATTTCTTATAAAACCTTATTTTCTTGTCATAACATAAACACAACCATCATATGGTCTAATTCTGTTTGAATCAGTTAAACACTCCTGTGCTCAACCTAAAACACTTTTAGCATTTACACAGAGAGAGTGTAAACACCACATGACACCAGTTGTGCAGACTAATGAAAATATTTATTTATTTTCATGTACTCAAGTCAGCCAATACTGAACATTTCAACAAAACATTCATAACAAAACATTTTCCAGTTTTCATACAGTATTACCGAACATAACCTTGTACTGTAAGCTTACAGTAATACTGTTACATAAAATACAAATCCAGTTCAGTACCGAATAATTTTTTTTAAAAAACCTAAACATCTCTCCGCCTAGCTGGATCTGGCCACAGGGCCTTGTCAACATCACAGGCTATATTTTCATTTGCAAGGCAACGTGGGAAAAATCTTTTGGAGTGACGAATTCAGTATTAGTCCGTGGTTTATTACATAGTCCACAATTGTTTCCAAAAACAAAAACGAATTTCGCTACACGGATTTGGTTGTTGCCACCTTATCGTGGTGGAGGGGTTTGAGTACCCGAACGACCCTAGGAGCTATGTTGTCTGGGGCTATATGCCCCTGGTAGGGTCTCCCAAGGCAAACAGGTCCTAGGTGACGGGTCAGACTAAGAGCGGTTCAAAACCTCTTATGATGCCGACAAAATCGAGGACCGTGACGTCGCCCGGCATGGCGCAGCCGGGGCCCCACCCTGGAGCCAGGCCCGGGGTTGGGGCTCGTATGCGAGCGCCTGGTGGTCGGGCCTCCCCCCATGGGGTCCGGCCGGGCTCAGCCCGAAGGAGCGACGTGGGGCCACCCTCCCGTGGACCCACCACCTGCAAGAGGGACCGTAAGGGGCCGGTGCAAAGTGGATCGGGTGGCAGTCGAAGGCGGGGGCCTAGACAACCCGATCCCTGGACGCGGAATCTAGCTCTAGGGACATGGAACGTCACCTCTCTGGCGGGGAAGGAGCCTGAGATTGTGCGTGAGGTTCAGAGATTCCGACTAGAGATAGTTGGGATCACCTCTACGCACAGCTTGGGCTCTGGAACCACACTCCTCGAGAGAGGATGGACTCTTCACCACTCTGGAGTTGCCCATGGTGAGAGGCGGCGGGCTGGTGTGGGTTTGCTTATAGCCCCCCAGCTCAGCCGCCATGTGTTGGAGTTCACCCCGGTGAACGAGAGGGTCGCTTCCCTGCGCCTTCGGGTCGGGGATAGGTCTCTCACTGTCGTTTGTGCCTACGGGCCAAACGGCAGTGCAGAGTACCCGGCCTTCTTGGAGTCTCTGGGAGGGGTGCTGGAAAGTGCTCCGACTGGGGACTCCGTTGTTCTACTGGGGGACTTCAACGCCCAAGTGGGCAGCGACAGTGACACCTGGAGGGGCGTGATTGGGAGGAACGGCCCCCCTGATCTGAACCCGAGTGGTGTTCTGTTATTGGACTTCTGTGCTAGTTACAGCTTGTCCATAACAAACACCATGTTCAAGCATAAGGGTGTCCATCAGTGCACATGGCACCAGGACACCCTAGGCCGGAAGTCAATGATCGACTTTGTGGTTGTTTCATCTGACCTCCGGCCGTATGTCTTGGACACTCGGGTGAAGAGAGGGGCGGAGCTGTCAACTGATCACCACCTGGTGGTGAGTTGGATCCGATGGCGGGTGAGTTGGATCCGATGGCGGGGGAGGAAGCTGGACAGACTCGGCAGACCCAAACGTACTGTGAGGGTCTGTTGGGAACGTTTGGCCGAATCCCCTGTCAGAGAGATCTTCAACTCTCACCTCCGACAGAGCTTCGACCAGATCCCGAGGGAGTCTGGAGATATTGAGTCCGAGTGGACCATGTTCTCCACCTCCATTGCCAACGCGGCCACTCGGAGCTTTGGCCGTAAGGTCTCCGGTGCCTGTCGAGGCGGCAATCCCCGAACCCGGTGGTGGACACCGGAAGTAAGGGATGCCGTCAAGCTGAAGAAGGAGTCCTATCGGTCCTGGCTGGCTTGTGGGACTCCTGAGGCAGCTGACGGGTACCGACGGGCCAAGCGGACTGCAGCCCGGGTGGTTGGGGAGGCAAAAACTCGGGCCTGGGAGGAGTTCGGTGAGGCCATGGAGAAGGACTATCGGTCGGCCTCGAAGAGATTCTGGCAAACCGTCCGGCGCCTCAGGAGGGGGAAACAGTGCCCTACCAACGCTGTTTACAGTGGAGGTGGGCAGCTGTTGACCTCGACTGGGGATATCACCGGACGGTGGAAGGAATACTTCGAGGATCTCCTCAATCCCGCCGTCACGTCTTCCATTGAGGAAGCAGAGGCTGAGGACTCGGAGGCGGACTCGTCCATCACCCAAGCTGAAGTCACCGAGGTAGTCAAGAAACTCCTCGGTGGCAAGGCACCGGGGGTGGATGAGATCCGCCCGGAGTACCTCAAGTCTCTGGATGTTGTGGGGCTGTCTTGGCTGACACGCCTCTGCAGCATCGCGTGGCGGTCGGGGACAGTACCTTTGGACTGGCAGACCGGGGTGGTGGTCCCTCTTTTTAAGAAGGGGGACCGGAGGGTGTGCTCCAACTATAGGGGGATCACACTTCTCAGCCTCCCCGGGAAAGTATATTCCAGGGTACTGGAGAGGAGAATCCGGCCGATAGTAGAACCTCGGATTCAGGAGGAACAGTGTGGTTTTCGTCCTGGTCGTGGAACACTGGACCAGCTCTATACCCTCTACAGGGTGCTGGAGGGTTCATGGGAGTTTGCCCAACCAATCCACATGTGCTTTGTGGATTTGGAGAAGGCATTCGACTGTGTCCCTCGCGGCATCTTGTGGAGGGTGCTCTGGGAGTATGGGGTTGTCCCTGTACGACCGGAGCAGGAGCTTGGTTCGCATTGCCGGCAGTAAGTCAGACTTGTTCCCGGTGCATGTTGGACTCCGGCAGGGCTGCCCTTTGTCACCGGTTCTGTTCATAACTTTTATGGACAGAATTTCTAGGCGCAGCCAGGGGCCGGAGGGGGTCAGGTTTGGGGACCACACAATTTCATCTCTGCTCTTTGCGGATGATGTTGTCGTGTTGGCCCCATCAGACCAGGACCTTCAGCATGCACTGGGACGGTTTGCAGCCGAGTGTGAAGCGGCTGGGATGAGAATCAGCACCTCCAAATCCGAGGCCATGGTTCTCAGTCGGAAAAGGGTGGTTTGCCCGCTTCAGGTTGGTGGAGAGTTCCTGCCTCAAGTGGAGGAGTTCAAGTATCTTGGGGTCTTGTTCACGAGTGAGGGAAGGATGGAACGGGAGATTGACAGACGGATCGGTGCAGCTTCTGCAGTAATGCGGTCGCTGTACCGGTCTGTCGTGGTGAAGAAGGAGCTGAGCCGTAAGGCGAAGCTCTCGATTTACCGGTCAATCTACGTTCCTACTCTCACCTATGGTCATGAGCTGTGGGTTATGACCGAAAGGACAAGATCCCGGATACAGGCGGCCGAAATGAGCTTTCTCCGCAGGGTGGCAGGGCGATCCCTTAGAGATAGGGTGAGAAGCTCAGTCACTCGGGAGGAGCTCAGAGTAGAGCCGCTGCTGTTGAGGTCAGTTGAGGTGGCTCGGGCATCTTTTCCGGATGCCTCCTGGACGCCTTCCCGGGAAGGTGTTCCGGGCATGTCCCACCGGGAGGAGACCCCGGGGAAGACCTAGGACACGCTGGAGGGACTATGTCTCCCGGCTGGCCTGGGAACGCCTCGGTGTCCCCCCGGAAGAGCTGGAGGAAGTGTCTAGGGAGAGGGAAGTCTGGGCATCCCTGCTTAGACTGCTGCCCCCGCGACCCGGCCCCGGATAAGCGGAAGAAGATGGATGGATGGATGGATTTGGTTGTCTTCCCTCTTCCTCTCCATCTCCCTCTCCCTCTGCCTCTTCCTCTTCCTCTTCCTCTTTATCGTAGTTTTTGTCCAACTCCATTGACTTGTATTGGATGAAAAACGACGATAAAACCTGCTGGAAAGCATCTTTTGCAGCGATTTTTGTGTGAGCATATCAGTGAACACCCCTGACCACTCGGTGAGTTTCACGTCTTTGTAAACGAAAGTTTAATGCGTTTTAGGAAGGATTATTCCAGTGCACCTATGCAACCATTGTGGAGGTGGGGGGGTGCTACCACAGAAACCGAAAATTCTCGGGCCAGCATCATTTGTCCAAATTTCAATCTTAACCATTGTATTTAATCAGAAACGATCTGAAAACAGGGCTTTAAGTGTAAAATACCGAACTTGTCCTTTAACTTGGACGATTTGCATTTCAATTGCTCTTGCGCGCGTGGGTGTGGTCACATTAGAGCTAATGAGGACGCGTTTAAGAAACTGTACATCTCGTTGCTTTCATACGAATTACTTAAACAGAGAATATTTGTTTTTTATATAATTTACATCATTTAAAAATAGAGACTTCAAGCTTTGTAAAGACATGTCTCGTTTCAGAATGAACTTCACATTGAGAGAGACGGCAGAACGCGCATCATGTTTGTTTTACGAAAAACAACATTTGTTTTTATTATGAGTGTACACAAATAAAAGAAGTCATTTAACAGTTTTGAATGATGTATAACACTTATATGTAAGTTTTTGCACTGATAAGAAAAAAAAGCGAGCTGGTCACACTGGCGCGACCGCCGACCCCAGAGGGTTAAAGGGATAGTTCACTCAAAACTTAAAAAATATACCTGTCATTTTGTTCTTCCAAAACCTTAAAGGATTCTTTCAGGCAAAAAAAAAAAAATTGGTATCATTCTCAAATGTAAATAATGCAAAGCCCATAACTAGTACTGTCAGTTGGTTTTCTTTGCATCCTTTTGTATTCCTTTAATCAGTTTCCCTATCTTCCTCTTTTCCTGTCCTGTGTATGAACAATGACTTGATTAGACACTGGGGAGACTGGCTTCACTGTGTGATGGAGAGGCCCTATGATCCTATTTGTTTTATTTGTTCATAAACGCCTCTTTCAGTCTACCCAGGCTGAAATATTCAATCTGTTAGTGTAATGAGAAGGTCTCACGCACCAGAAGAGGTTGAAATATCTTCCTTGTTGCTGCATTACACCTGGCTGAAAACCATTCAGCTCAACTGCAGGGAAAGCAATTGGGAAAATCAGGTTTAGTGGCAAAATTTACAGACTTTCAGCTGTTTGCAATGAACAGATCAAACAAAAGTAATTTAAATTGCTCAACACAAAAAAATGTTTCAAGTGATTTCCCCAAATTCAACTAAACATGCAACTTTTAAAGACTTCTGCAGTCTCAAAATGATTCAACCCCTTCATGGCAAACATCTTTAGTACTTAGCAGAAAATCATTTTGCAGTTATGACCTGCTGCATGCTAGATGTTTAACCAGACACCAGCTTCTGGCAGTGTTTCTGAGGAATCTTAGCTCATTCCTCATGACCAATGGCCTCCAGTTTTAACTTGGTTATAGTGTACCAAATGAGTTCCCTGTATAGTTTGCACCATTACTAGAGAGATATTATTCCTTAAGAAAAATCAAACTATCGACATCGGCCGATATCATTATGAAAAATTAGCTATCGGTGGAGAATTTTAGTATCGGTGCATCTCTAGTAATTATACATTTGTTACAGTGTACACATTTGTTACTACAATGCAATTATACCTCTGTTACAGTGTAAATATATGTTTGTTACAGTGTAATAATACATTAAGAAGAGAAATAATACATTTGTTACATTATAATTATGAGTTTGTTAATTATAAGTTTGTTACAGTCCAATAACACATTGGTTAAAGTGTAATTATACATTTATTACAGTGTAATTATAATATTTGTTACAGTGAAATTATATGTTTGTTTTAGTGAAATAATGCATTTGTTACAGTGTAATTATATGTTTATTACAGTGTAATTATAAGATTTGTTACAGTGCAAAATAGGTTTATTACCATATAATTATTTTTACTGTGTACTTACACGTTTGTTACAGTGTAATACCTTTGTTACAGTGTAATAATACAGTGTAATTATACGTTTGTTACAGTGTAATCATATTTTTTTACAGTGTAATTCTAGGTTTATTACAATGTAATTATACGTTTTTACAGGGTAATTATACGTTTTTACAGGGTAATAATTATACATTTGTAACAGTGTAATTATACATTTGTTACATTGTAATTATAACATTTATTATGGTGTAATTATAGCGGTTGTTACAGTGTATTATACATTTGTTTTAGTGTAATAATACATTTGTTACAGTGTAATAATATATTAGTTACAGTGAAATTATAAGTTTGTTACAGTGTAATAATACATTTGACACGTTATAATCATATGTTTATTACAGTGTAATTATAACATTTGTTACAGTGCATTAATACATTTGTTACAGTGTCATTTTACATTTGTTACAGTGTATTTATATGTTTGTTACAGTGTAATTATATATTTTTATACTGTAATACGTTCGTTACAGTGTAATTAAGTGTAATTATATGTTTGTTACAGTGTAATTATATATATTTTTTACACTGTAATTTTTAGAGATGCACCGATGTATCAGCCAATAATCAGTATCGGCCGATTAAAGCTATTATTTTCACTATAGGCGAAATTAGTTAGTTGCCGTGTTTCAACGCGATGAAACACGGCAACTAAACCCAAATAATTCACAATGTTTTATTACAATATTGTTCTCTTTATAACATGTTCTATTTATGTAATATGACAGTCCCAATCATAGTCATTATTAGTCGTGCATTGCTGTTTAAGCTGCATGCGCTAAAGCTGAAGAAGATTACTTGCACGCTTTACTACAATGCTAATTTTAGTGTTCAGTTTGCTAAAACCAAATGCATCCTATGAGATAAATCAGATATAGATAGGCCTACACAAAATAAACACAATATTACAACTTACATTTGCACAAAACAAAAGGCTGCGAATGCACACACAAACTTACTGTCATGATGAAGGTGTAACTTTAGCAGTAAAATGGTCCCAAACACAACTCCGGCACACTCGCTTAATTTTTCAAATCCCTAATATATATACACAAACTATATGGTACGGTAACTTGCAGTGAAACAATAAACAGTTTATTGGACATGTCATTTTGCTTCCCTTGCATTTTTCTTTCTTTCATTATTTTCTGTGTAAAGTCAGACTTTCAGCGCACACAGACTTGCAGACAAACTGCAGCACCAACAGAAGTCATCAGAATGAGTCACTCACTGCCACCCATACAGTGCACTGCTGCTGCGGTTCCAAATGATTATCAGAGTTGCTGCACTCGTGGACTTCCCTGAATGACTTCCTCTGAATGCCCCAGGGTTCCTTTACCAGAGCAATTAGCCCTCAATCTAATTGAGGGCAGTCTCCATCTCCATCTCCAACCTGAATCACTGTGCTACATCATATCTAAATCAATATTAGTTTCTCTCCTACGATTACAACTTTTTCTCATTACTGGCGATTCAAATGAAACAATCACTAATCGGACCGTTTGGCAGTGGAGCTATTTTCTGCTCACAGGTAATTATGAGTCATTTTAAATTACCACTGTAAGTTTACGATGGGCACGGACCTTTCCCTTACATTCATCCATTTAATAATGGGGAAATATCGATATAGGTTTTTAGCATAATGATGAGGCATAGCTATATTACTATACAAATCATAACTGTCATTGTCTTCTCATCCATGTCATAGGCAGAGCGGGTAAAATATCCAACTGGGGAATTGCAAAAAGTCGTGGGAAAGCGTTGGAAATGGAGCGTAACTATGGTTCGATGGCATCTGTGTGATTAAAACAGAGGAAAATCACTTTTTTATGGTCGAACCCTTACCCTTAAGGGACAGTTCACCCAAAATGTAATGTTCTGTCAATATTTACTCACCCTCACGTTGTTCTATAACTAAGATATTTTGCAGATTTTTTGCACTGCTCTTTTCCATACAATGAAAACTAATTGGGACAGGGGCTGTCAAGCAGTATAAATGATAAAAAAAAAAGGACCTTAGTGTGCTATAATCTATATTAAAGAATAGACCATTATTTATTTATTAGATTTTTTTTAAACTACATATATTTTTAGCTAACAAATTTTTAGGGTAAGAACGACCTCTCTTAACCTGCTATGAAGAGTGTTCAAACAGCAGAGAAGACATATTGAGTCACACTGGTGTTTCCGAGCTCAGAAATGGCCCATGTGTCTCTGTGTCCTCCCTCACATCACAAAAAAAAAAAAGAAGTGATTTCAGGAACAACACCAAGCACTCTATTTCCAATCTGTTCCCATGCCTACTGTATATAAAGACACGGACAGCAATGCTGGAAGGATCTTATGAAACTGTATCTGATACAATCTGTCGAGTTACCCATGATTTCAGATTATTGCACTGCTGCATTACATAGAGAGTGAAATTATCTATCTATCTATCTATCTATCTATCTATCTATCTATCTATCTGTACTATATATGTCTTGCTATTCTAGCTAGCTACAGTATTATTCTCTATAGCTATCATTCTATTAACTTTGCTTATTTTAGTTAGTTAAAATAAGAATGTGCATTTCAGTTTCAGTTCATTTTAGTTCTACTTTCTTCCATTTAATTAACATTTATGAGCAGCTTTGTGTTTATTGTTCTGACGATGTGTGTATCGTCTCCGTGAATGGAAAGATTAATCCAATGTCCTTGAAACCCCTTGCATTTGCCTGCATTGAAGGAATGCTCATGCTATGGCCAAAGCCTGTATGTAGTTCTAAGGCTAATAATTATTTACATCCCCACTTGCCGAGCTCTATCTCCTTCTATTAATCACCGCTTCCATCTCTGTCACCTCAACCATGCTTGTTCCTTATGCCCCCTCATTTCAAATCCATTTTTTGGTGACTGGCTGCCCGAATGTGTCCTTGCTATAATGCTATACATGGTCTCCCCCAGGGTATAGGCCCCCTTTGTTAGGCATGTCTCTCATTCCATGGCAAGGGACATCAAGGGCATCCTGGTCTATCTCATGGCCTGCTCCAACCACCTCCCCCCTGGTGATTATTATTGGCCATCCCCTGGGCTGTAATCCCACACAGACTTATTTAACAGGGTCAAAACCATTACAGCGCATGTATGGGACCCTCCTTGTCAACGCTGAAGGTGACTGAGCAGCTCGTGATGGTAGCTTCTTTTAGTTGGTAGTTCAGGATGAAGATATAAAGTTACCAAATGTATAATTTTCATATGGCTCTGCTTGTTCATATTATATTTAGTTATTTATCTGTATTTTGTGAGGTGCTTTATCTTTCATTCTCAGTCTCCATAGCATTGATATTTACTGCTTCTCATGTTGCCGTCTCAAATAGAAATGGATTCACATTACATGGTATAGAATTCACCACTTAAGTTTCAACAGGGCTCTTGTATGATTTGTATCTCTGACTTAAGGCAAGATTTTGTTGTCTCCAAAACAAAATATGCAAGCAGAAACTGATTTAAAGAAGCATGTAAAAAAGCTCAGTATAGTCAGAACCTCTAAACTGGCCATCAGTCAAAGTCCTTTACTCATTAAGAACAAGTTCGTTCAATATAGTAATGAGAGGAAATGCAATCATGAGAAACCAAGACCGTTTCTGTAAAGTTAGTTTTCAATTAATTCCAACAAATCCAACTCTGGCAGGCATAGCAGAATCACTAGCTGGAAATATGCATTTGGGGATATGTCTGTTTCAAAACACTGGATATTGAAGGGGTCTTCACTCCATTTTGACAGAAAAAGAAACCTATGAGCATCTGCTTCATTTGCATAATTTCTTCATTTGATATATATTCACCCTTCTTATACTCTTCTTGGCAGAAGGGCAAAACAACTTTTTTTCCTTTGACAGCCTGTGTATTCTGATTGGCGCTGACGGCAAACCGACATTGAGATTAATGGGAATGCTGCTAACCGATAGCTTTTAAGAGGTATTGTAGACATCCTTTGGGTCAGACAGGTCTTGGCTCAGAGTTCTTCATAGAAGGTCAAAATCTTGCCAAGATTAAACGAAACTTCAGAAGATTTCAGAGGACTTACTTTTTTTTTTTTTTGCAGCCCATACAGGACACCTCATGTGTCACAAGATGAAGATGAGGATGAAGACGAAGGTACACAGGATCCAATTTGAAGTGATTATAATAATACAATAAACTCGTAAAACAAAGGTTAACACACACAACAAGCAAACATCGACAACTGAGGGTGTACAGGGAGGAACTTAAATACATGATGGTGATAAACTGAATGATGAGCAGCTGTGATGATGATTAGTGTCCATGGTTACTGATGAGTAGTGGGAAAATTAACCAAAGGAACACATGTGATGAATGAAAACTAACTGAAAGTCTATGAAAGTGAAACTAAAGATGAATGAATCCAGATAACTGTGACATCATGAAACATTTACCGGGTGGTTGATGCTATTTTGTTCACTCAGTGGGCCTGACTCACTTTGCAGATTGTTCTATAGGTCCAGTTCTCTGCTGATGGTGACTTTGAATGGATGAAATGTATAGTGGTTTGTTCCTTCTTCCTTCTTTTTCTTCTGTCTTTGTCCCTCCCCCTTTTTATTTTAAATAATGAATGTCCTGTGTAAGAGAATCTGAGCTTGGGAAAGACTGAGATCATTGAAAGGGATCCTGAGCACTGTGGGTTAAGTTCCAGTGCAGTTTTAAACACTGGTCAGCAGAGGAAAAGTAACAACTGCCGAGTTCACACTGAACGATTTTAAGCCCGATTTTTAAGCCCGACAGGTTTTGGGAGATCACCGTCAAATGCCCGAAATCATAGGCAAATCGGTGCTCGTTCACGCGAGTGACAATCACGCAGTGTGAATTATCAAAGACGCGATCTGAGAGAATAGCCCGACAAGTCGCAGATGCCCGTGAGATATTTGGCATGCTAAATGTCTGGACCTGTTGGCGATTCAAAATCCTGCTGTGTAAATGTGTTTTGACTGAAAACTAATTTAGCGATGACCTACAGCCAATGAGAGAGCAAGATACAGTGGGAGGAGTTATAGGCTAGACCAGAATATCAGTATTTGAATAGATATATTTAGAATTATATAAAACAGAAACAAAGCACAAACATTTGCTTGAGCAGCAGCACATTGCCAAATGATTTATTTGCCCCCAACTCTCTTTGCAGAAACACACAATCCTTGCTCCCCTCGTCTCCCCCCATTTCCTCCTGCATAATCAGTTTTTTTTTTTTTTTTCTATTTGCTACAAATCAGCGCACAGGCAATTTGGACTGATGAATTATATATGTGATGAATTACATCTATTATGAATTATATATTTAAGTGTGTACATACAGTATACTACTGTTCAAAAATATGCGGCCAGTAAGAGTTTTTTTAAAGTTTTGCTGAATATATGATCTGTTTTTTTTTTTTTTATACATTTTATAATTTAATTTATTCCTGTGATGGCAAAGCTGAATTTTCAGCATCATTACTCCAGTCTTTGGCGTCACATGATCCTTCAGAAATCATTATAATACGCTGATTTTGTTCTCATGACACATTTCTTATTATCAGAGTTGAAAAAGTTGTGCTGTATAATATTAAAAAAAAACAAATCAGGATTGTTTTTTGATGGATAGAAGGTTTAAAAGAAAAGCATTTATTTGAAAGAAAAATATTTTGAATCATCATAAACAGCCTCTTTTGATCAATTTAGTGCATCATTGCTTAATAAAAGTATACTGTACATTTCTTTAGAAAAAAATCTTACTGACCCCAAACTTTTGAACGGGAGTGTACAAGTATATTCTATACATAATATGCACTTACATCCATCTTTCATTTCTTGGTCTCCTTCCCTCACAGGCAGTGCAGTGGCACCACAGTGGATTTCATTGCCTTGTTAAAAATGTTCTGTCAGGAAGCTACAGAGTTATTTAGTACTTTGTAATGACAGACAGAGAAGTGAGACTTTAGCAATAGCATTCTTTTTTTATAAATGGGCAGAGATGATCATAAAAACCATGAGTACTTCCCTCGCTTCTTGAAATTGACCATGGGATGGGCGGCTTCTCTTTTTTCCACTTCCTCTCACCTGTCCATGACCCTCTTCACAGTGCAGCGTGAACACTGAAAACGCATTAAACAAACCCAGTGATTTATCACAGGCTGGCCTATGGTGACACTCAGGCTCTCCCGCAACTAAGGGGAGATTGATGGGACCACCAACATAAAGCCTTTGAAGTTGTGACCTTTCAGTGTCCTTTCTCTGATTTCCCTCTTTCTTTAGTTTTTATTAGTAGTGGAATGTGAAAAAGCATTTGGATCCTCCACTTGAACAGTGCTGTGGCTGTTGTTGGTAACTTTTGTAAAATCCCAATTGTCCATGCCTGTGAGTCCAACAGGTGGGCACTTATAACCAACCAAAGTAGCAAGTAACTGTATATTCTAAATACTCCTAAGTATATTGTATTCCATTTTAAACATGTAGAATCCTAATGCGAGTTTATAAGTACAGTAGACAATGTATGTAGGTATAATGTTCAGGCAGACAGTCATTATCACTAATAAACTTGTATCTTGTATCATCCCGAAGGGGTTTATTTTGTGCAAATGATTGTCTGAGTGTACATTAAATGGACTGTTCCATGGCCATTTTCCAAATAATAAATAAATGCACATGAATTATTGATTTAAGCTGAAATGACACTATTTTTTGAGAAAAGAGGCTGTGGAGTAATTCAAAAGTCATGTATTCATGAGAGCTGTGTAATAATACATTTTAAAAAGTTCTTTCTATTTATATTTAAGAATTTTTTGTCACGGAACAGAAGGTACAGGTACCACTTGCAGCAAGAAGTGAAGAGAAGTGGCTGGTGGGCTGAAGACTGGCAGAGGATGATACAGACGAGACGAGTCAATACGAGATGATACGAATCGAGACGAGACGAGACGAGACGAGACGAGAAAGTTTTCCACAGGTGGTATAGTCCGGTACAGGTTCAATGTAGAATGACGAGACCAAACCAAGATGAGTGTTTGGTACTGGCTTTTAGGAACTGATGAGGTTGATGGCAGACAGTGGTGATTGTTGAGTGTGAACAAGTGGTAGCCAGAGAGGATGATGGGAAATGTAGTGTGTTGAGGTGACTGGTCTGGTAACTGAGGATTGTGACATTTTTATTGTATTGTTAACTAGCATAGCAAATATATATATATAGTAAAAACAAGTTTATTAATCAAAGTTTATTTTTTTATTGAATTAATAAATGTATGAATAAATGAATAATGTATAGAGTATCCAATTGTTTTCATAAACCTTGTTTCTTTATATTTGTTGGTTATGCTTTTTTGTTTTGAGAATACCAATGAGGGGATTAATTTGAGACCAGAAGGATAAAAAGAAGAAAATGAGCTTTTGAAAATGAGAGATCTCATTAAAAGCCCCCAGTGGTGAGCCGTCAGGGCCAGCAAGGCCTTCAAACGTTCATTAGGCCTTCAATTTCCTTCTAAAATCTGTGTGAGATAACACAGATAACCTGTAGAACAGAGTAATTTAAGTCTTTTTGAGGAAAGAAATTAGGATGGATTTTGTGTAAAAAAAAAAAAAATTACAAAAAATCTGTAGTTTTGGTGAGTATAATGCTTTTTTTGCCCCTGTTTTTCCCATGGTGAATATGATTCCCTTGAAGGACAAGACAAGGGAGGCTTCGTTTCTGAACTTATAATCGGAATGCTAGAACCACTTTACACTAACGCACAAGCCAAACTCACTCGCTCGGTTTTCTCTACCCCGCCTTTTCCGAACTGCAAAATAAAAACAGCAATTTCACAACAATTATAGAGAGTATGTACGCTGCTACACTATTAAAAGTGATTAATTCAGGTAGAACACCACTGAAGGCCTAGGTGTGAAAATGCACGGCCCGCCACTGAAAGCCCCCATCTCTCTCTCTCTCTTTCTTATTTTCTCTCGCAACACCAATATTTTCCTTTTTGGATCCCACCATGACAACAGCTGGCTATTATGTGCTTTCTGACCAACCATATGTGTCTTTGTTTACACCCTTCAATATCTGTAGGCAAATGTTCACTTCACCATATGTGTTGCACTCAGTTCTGTCCACTATGCATTAGTCTTCCTGTCGTGATGTCAGAATGGGCCAGCTTTACATTTGATAGTGGTAATTGTGTTGAGAGTGGAGGCGAATGCACTGTAACCATATCAGCAATGGATTAGAAAAAGCTCTCCAGTTCTGCCCTTTGAGACTAAGAGCAGTGGATTTAAGTTATTTTCCATTTATAGAGTTAACCTCATGCTTCACTACCAGAACATTTTCAGCCATAGAAACACAAAGACTCCAGTAAAAGCAGATCACAAAAAGAGGACTCTGTCATCAGCATCAGAAGTAACGGGTAATGATCACATCTGATAGGAAAGAAATATTTATTTGCTCAGAAGGATTTTAATTCAGTCATACATTAACTTGACTGTACTGTACAGCGCTTGAAGTTGAACTGGAGCAAATTGGAGATCAAATGTTCATATTTTCTCTCTCTCTCACACATATACATATACATATACATATACATATACATATACATATACATATACATATACATATACATATACATATACATATACATATACATATACATATACATATACATATACATATACATATACATATACATATACATATACATAGTGACACGCCCAAAAGCAAGGAGAGGTTTCAGCTGCCACAAAACACAACCACAAGAGCGACGGGGGCAGCGTTAACAGAAACTGTCTTTTATTTAACAAAAAAATATATAGGATGGCCAAGGGATCCGAATTGGAACGTTCTTCCCGGTCTAGGCTACTCGTGACAGCGGCGTTCCTACCATCTGCTTGAACCCTAGGCCTCCTTGAAGGGGGAAGACAGGAAAAACGAAAGGCAAAGTTGGTAAAGCAGAGGTTACAAGGTTAACTGTGTCTTTTCTTTATCTTCAGCCAGTCTCACTCTAGGCCTCCCTGTGCTTCTTCACCCTGTGCTTCTTCACCCTGTGCTTCTTCACCCTGTGCTTCTTCACCCTGTGCTTCTTCACCCTGTGCTTCTTCACCCTGTGCTTCTTCACCCTGTGCTTCTTCACCCTGTGCTTCTTCACCCTGTGCTTCTTCACCCTGTGCTTCTTCACCCTGTGCTTCTTCACCCTGTGCTTCTTCACCCTGTGCTTCTTCACCCTGTGCTTCTTCACCCTGTGCTTCTTCACCCTGTGCTTCTTCACCCTGTGCTTCTTCACCCTGTGCTTCTTCACCCTGTGCTGGGGTTGTCTGCACCCAGGACCATCTCTTTTTTAAGTGAAGCATAGATCCCCAGATTTATAGTGACCTCCATGGGCCATTATTGGCTACAGCTGTGAGTGGTTCCTTGTTTGAAGGGTGAACAGGTTGAAGTATTCATAATTGATGATTTTTCCCAGCTGGGACTAACTTCTTTGTTCTTGGGCTCCTTTCTCCAACCTTGGCGTGCCACACCAGGGTGAGAACCATTGAAATAAAGTTTTGTCAAGTTCTGTGGATAAGAAATTTGGCTCTCGGTTTAACCGAAGACTTTAGTTACTTGAAAGGTCAGTTACTCCCATATCATTCACCCTGAGCTGCAATTCCTTCATTTCCTTTTGATATAAAGCTCTATTAATAGAGGTTCTTTCTGACCTCTATTATTTTTCAACCATTTATTTAGACCCACACTTTGATGTTGAATATTCAGTATTCAGCTTTCTATTTCCTATTTCACTCAGTAAGACACAAAATATGTTTTCAGTTTGAGTGTGCGAATGAGGCTGACAACTGTGTGCAGATGTGCATGTGTATCCGTTGAGTTTTAAAAGGATAGTCCACCCAAAAATATTTCTTTCACCACTAACTCACTGTCATGTGAATCAAGCAATTAATTCAAAAGGTTTGACTCAAAAGAATGATTATAGTTCTCAAATTGTGAAGGCGAGAAGGAATGGAAGTTAAATTTAGCCTGTTTCTAACTCAAAGCTATTATTTGACTTCAGTATGACTTGAAGACTTGCAATATAGCACTAGCACACAAAGTCTTATGAGTCACTTTTTATGGTGTTTATTTAGAGCTTGAAAGCACATGTCCTCATCCACTTTCATTACTTCAAATGACCAGGATATTATTCAGAAAGTCTTGCTTCCACAGAGGAAAGAAGATGTAAGGAATTTGGTTCAGCATGAGTAAATAATGACAGAATTTTCTTGTTTGGATGAACTACACTTTTACTGTGTGTGTGTGTGTGTGTGTGTGTGTGTGTGTGTGTGTGTGTGTGTGTGTGTGTGTGTGTGTGTGTGTGTGTGTGTGTGTGTGCGTGTGTGTAAAGAGAGATTAAAAGCAAAGGAAGCATGAACAACCCATGATGAAAGGAGAACAGAGATGCTGGCCAATACTGACCTGTATTTGATTAAGATGGTGTGGTGTGGTGTGTTTTTGTGTGCCTGCATTTAATCTGGCTGCTACTCTCCAAATGTACCTCAAATACAAGGCATTATCATTTATTGTAATCCTAACCACGTTTCACAATACAGCTATGACATCAGCTAATCATAGCTTAGGTGCTTTGAAATGTTTACCAAAGATACCTTTACGCTCACAATATTTAGAGACTTTCATTACTTCGGCACTTGTGTAGTAGCATTTACAGTTTTTCTCAATTGTTTACACACATTTTCTGAAAGCATGCCTCATATTCTCAGAACTCTACACACAAATCCAAAAAAAACACACACAATGGGCAAAACCCCTCAATTCTCCTGCAAAATGAAACTTTACATTCAAAACAATGTTATTTCTTCTCAAAATGGTATTTTGTTTTCAAATGACACACACAAACCATCATATGAATAGACATTTATAAGAACCAGTTGAACACTGATGTGCTCAATGTAAAACACTATGATGAATGGAAAACACTTCTTCTCCATTCATCATAATGACTTAGGCCTTTTTTTGTTCAGTGTTACACTTACTACAGACAGTACATACATATGTGTGTTGTAAAATATTTGAGAATATTGTTTTTATACTCAGAACACACAAATACATGGTACCAAATATATTTTATTTTTCCCACAAAAACAATGTACACAGTGTACATCCCAAACCAACACAAAGTTGTACATACAGTGGTCTACATACAAAACAACAGAAGAATTTACTGTATACAGTTACAGTAAAAAAAAAAATCCAATGTTGGCATCCATTGCACCATTGAAGAGCTCACCTGTTGCCCTTTAATGCTAAAGCTCTGATTGCTAATTGTAAAACTGTGTGACGGGTGTTTGCCCATGTGATGAGTCAGTGTGCATATTTGAATGGCAGTGTGTTCCTTGTGAAAACAAGAGATTTTCTGCATGAAAATTGTGCCAAAAGCAGAGAATTGTGTGTAGTGTTTTGAAAAAAGTGTGTTTTAGAAGTACAATTTGAGCGTAAAGCAGGAATTGTGCTTGTAGTTTAGCAGAATTGGTTCAGTGGGTTGGTGAATGAGTTACATGTTGTGGTCATTGTGTCTCAAGTACCAGAAAATGTGTGTAAACAATCGAGAAAAACTGTAAAATACAGTGACCCAACTGCAAAAGCCAAAAAGGTTACAGTAAAAAACTCTAGCTGAAAAGCATGTTATAGTCACTCAGAAGATTTGTGCAACGGCAGAATCAAGGTCAGTGAGAGAGATTGATTCTGCTTCAGCATCATGTCTTCATGTTGGTCCGGCCGGAGGAGTTTCTCCACATCTCAGACAATGTCATCTCTGCAGGCAAAGGGAAAAACCCTAAAGCATATCCAGCCTTGACAACATTCTCCACACCTGCTCTTCCTCGTCCTCATCCTCTTCCTCCTTGTTCACCACCTCTTACACACATACTCTTCCTTCTCTCCCTCTTATATTGTTTGCATCCATTATTGGTATCAACATTCAGTCCAACATTTTGAGTCAATTTTGGGACTCTGAACTGACTTGTATTATGTACAGTTGGTTTGATCACATCATTAGAAATAAGTGTGAACAATTTTGAGTCGTTATGTGTAAACGATGACAACTGTGTTGTAGTTGTGTTTAACTTTTGCCTGCCTGTGCGAAATGTGTTTTAGTGAATGAAAATGTGTATAGAGTTTTGAAAAAAGAGTGCATGAGATTTGCAAACAGTGGTTTAACTACCTGAACTTGTTTAATATTTTACAGAAAGAGTGATTTATTCGACAAATTGGTTTAGGTTATTAAGAATTTGGTTCAGAGAATGGGGTTTAATGTTTTAGCAATTCAGAAAAACTGTAATACTAGATTTTCTACATTTTTAATGCATTTTTCCATGTTTTTTCTGTGGTCAAATTAAAACAGAACAATGTAACTAGAATAGATACCTGCCACATTTGTGAAAAATGATTGCCTTCTTTGTGGTAAAACATGGATAAAGCTTCAATAATATCTGTCTTGGTTTAGATTTGGTTTCTGTGACCTCAAAGTGCTTGGATTATGTTCATACTGTATTTGTTGTTATAGATGTATTTTGGAGTATGTATGGCAGGATTCATTACATTTCAAGCATGAGGCAGCTGCTCCATATTCAACAAGCAGGGCTGAGTGCACTGATCCTTTCCCTCCATATTATTAGACCAGCCATTCCTGTTCCCTCTTGTTTGATCACTGAGGGCTGCACTGTACACTGCTGTCACAAGAGAACATGACTCAGCCAATGGCACATGTTTTTTAAATGAGGTCTGGAGCTTTGTCATGTACTTTAGAGGTCATTCATTAGCCTTGTTCTGTTTGTCTTGAACTTTTCTCCATAGGCTATGGCAGTTCTATAGCATTCAACATGGACTGTGTGCTGATGACAAAGGAATACAAAGGCTATCATTTTGTGGGATTGCAGTATATATGTGGTGTATGTGTGTGATCACAATTTACAACCATCATCATGGTGTTCCATTAAAACAAAGATATTTCACAAAAGGTCCAGAGCACAATTTTTTCATAATAGGGTCTGAGGCAGTTGAGCTCCAAAAAGTGTTCTGAAATGTACTTAAATTTTTTGTGAGAAATTGACATTTCAGCAGTATTATTATAGTATTATTTATAAAATATTATAGAATGTATTGAATTAGCTTTTATTTTTTATTATTTTCAGTTTTTATTTTAATTTTTGTTATAATCTTGGTATGTGCATTTGTCATTTTAATAGCTTTTTTTTTTATTTAGCTTAATTGATTTTTGTTTTAGTTTCAGTAATTTTAGTATTTTGAACTCATGTATTTTAGATAGATGCCTGTTACGGGTATTCTGGGTTTAATGTCTGTTTTGGGTGGGTTTTGCACTTTTTTTTTGTTCAATTTCCTGCTTTTGAATTTGGTTTCCTTGTTCTTTCATTGATTGATTATGATCTGCACCTGTTCTCCATTTCGCTGAATAGTTTAACTTTATATTTTATTCCTTATTCATTCCGTTCATTGTCCGTTCTCATCAATAGTATGTTGGTTGTTCTGTTCTACGTGTTTTTGTATCCAGTATTCTGAGAAGTGTTATTTTGTTTTCATTAAAAATCCAGCCTTTTATTTCATTGTGTTTGCAACCAGCTCCGACAGAAGAACGGACCAGCAAAATAGATTTAGCAACAGTGAAAATACAGTCCCGAGAGAGAGAGAGAGAGAGAGAGAGAGACAGACACACAGGCCTTCCTGGATTTGTACCATCTCGTCCACCATGACAACAACGGCCTGGTTGTGTTGGGCAGGTCTCAACGCGGAGACATAAGCGCGCCTGCCCGTAGACGGACCTTGAGGGACGTTTAAAGAGTATGTAGACTGGGTTTACCATCTGCAAGAGAGAGGATGAATTCAGCACACCATCCACATACATCATTCCAACAGAAGCTAAGCCAGAGCCTGCCACGACAGTCTTTAGGAGTATAGGAGTTTGATAGTTTTAGGTCATTGTATGTTTATATCAAACATTCTGCAAAAGTTTTCCTTTTTGTTCCATGTAAGAAAAAGTCAAACAATATTGAATGAGAGTGAATACATTATATTTTCAGGTGAACCAACACTTTAAATATCATGTTTTTTAATTTATTATGATCCTATAAAAGCAACTTCACGCTAAAACATAAATCTGACTTGGCAGAACTAAGCTTTGCTCCCCGTGTTTGATGCTGTGGTGTGCTAACATACTATCAATATTCCCGCTGTAAGCAGTGTATTGGCAGAGGAGTGAGAAAGAGTTCTATTAACTCAGCTAGCTAGCAAATACTTCCTGACAAGAATATTGAATTCTGTTGCAGTGTAATGATTAATTGGACCAGGCAATGTAACAGCCCCGCACGTGTTTGCTTATCAGAGTTAGTTCTCCCTTAAAATTAAAATATATCATTCCTGGCGGGTTTTAATTATTGAAAACGTATTCCCCCTCCCCTCCCCCCTTTTTTCTCTTGCCCCTGAGCATGAAAAGGTATGGAGGAGAGAGGCTGACTGATTCACTCTATTGGTTTTGTTATGATGCGTGTCGATGGCTGCTTGGTGTGTAGAAGCAACTTCATTTGAAAGTTGGAATTCATTTTAATGAGTTAATGATTATTTGCACTGTTTGCAGGAATGGCGATTCAATTTGGATGACTGTCTGTGGGGATGCCAGATACAGCTGACTTATCTGTCCCAGGATTGCGTGGTCCTTCAGTCCGCAGGCACCCGTATAGCCTCTGGGTGAGTGAGTTGCAACAGAAAAATATTAGGCTTCATGTTCTGTGTATTTTGCTGGAAGCTGTTATCTCCATGACTGCGCTCGTGTCCTGTCTTTCTCTATTCTTTATTCTTAGTAGCATGTTGACAGGTCAGGGTATTTGGGAATTGTTGAGAGGCTCTGATTGGTCTCCTCTTGTCTTCAAAATCAACATGAACTCAGAATGTACACTATCTGTACACATTTTCCTAGTCTTATGTATAATTCATAAGTGCACATTATTCCAAAGGAAAATTTTGGTATTCATCATTTTTTATCAAAATAATTTTTTATCAAAGTAATAATTTTGTCTGCCTCTGAAACATTATTTTTCATCTGACACAAACAAGGTCTTACGCAAACCCAAGCTCACTGAAAAACTTTTCTGTGGCGACCATTACTGCATATGTATTTGCTCTGTATAGTGCAATTATTTTCCATTTGCTTTTCTGTTTTATCTCGGGATGCCCATCCCAAGATAATTAGAGAGTACGTCAACTACAGTTTGGATCCAGCCTCATATAAAGACTTCAGATGCCCCAGCACCTGCAAGGACTACAGATGAAGCAAACTCTGAATCAACAAGCACCAATGGTAAATTTACTATATATCCTAATCATTTGTTAACAACATGTATTCATGACTTCAATGAGCTCACTGTTTCTGCCTTAATAAACCCTACCATATATCTAACCGATAGTGTAAAAGTGTAACTTCGAATGAGTTAAAGAAACCATGTTATTTTAGCTTGCTTCTGCAAGTCTTTTATCTCTTTTGTCGTTACTCATGTTTCACGGAACTTGTACCCGAACACTTCACATTGTAAGTGGAATACTGTGTACCAGGTGAGCTACCAAGCAAATTTCGGTAGAGGCACATTTTTCCAACGAGTCTTTGGCCATTGTTAAAAAATGAACCAATATCCAAATATTGTTGTTGTATTGCAGTAATTTCATGCAGTAATTTTATGTAATTAAGGTCACTGCTTATAGAAGATAATTCATTTGAAGAAAAGAACAAAACTTGAGTAAAACTGACCTTTAGGGTCAAAAAACCATCCTCAAAAGTGGTTTCTGGTGGTGCTTCAGTAAAGTTAAAACCCTCAGTGTCCGGTTTTTTATTCAGTTTCTGATCATTAAATCAGTGATCCCATTTCCCTCATCCTGTTTTAAGTTTAATGGATTGGAAAAGCAGTTTTATGCGGACTTTAACAGGAAAGAATATGAGACATTGATAATCTTTCATTCAAAGAAAGAAAAAAAAAAAAAGAAAGTTTTCCCAGTGTTCTGATTTGATTCATGATGGGCTGGGAAATTGAGCCGCAGCGTCTGTAAACTGATCAGAGATCAGGGAAGTGAGATGATCAGGTTGAGCGCTCAAGTTCTTATCCAGGTAACCTGAGCAGCAGGGTAAGGGCTGCTGATGTAAATAGGCTCAATTAATGTGGAAATAAAACACTGCACGCACAGCAGAGACCACAGAAAGTCCCTCGGCGTGAGAAAGACAAGACAGTCCCTTTAGTTTCACTGCTGGCTGCAGTTATTGGCAATGCCATGTGTCCTTGTAAACTATATCATTTGATGTTGTTGACAGGAAGTGGACGCTTCTAGAGTTGCATGTTGAGTTAATTGATAGGGAGATGGATTCATTCTATAGAACATGAGGTTTTGCTTGAAATGCTGATGGGGTATATTGGTACAGGAAAGGCTCAGATGTTCTTCACCCTGTGCAGATGATGAAGACCATTCTATTTTTGGCCCTCTTGTATGGGGATATCCGGTCTGCAGTTCACTCTCTCACAAGCACACACACATGCACACTAGACACACACTCAGAAAGGTGGTGTAACTGCGAGGGAGTTCTACGTTCCTGGCTGTTCTCAAATTCCAATTTAAGCTCAAAGGGAGGTTTGATGTCTGCATAAAGGGATAGGTCTATACATCCCATCCTCCAGCATTAATGTTTAATACAGAACACCATAGAAAGCTTCAGACTGCATATTTCTCTTTAGAAATCTCCAATGCTACAACCAGCCCAAATTCCTTTTTACTGACATCTGCCATCCCCCAGGAGAAAACTCATTTAACCTGCTTCCCTTAGCTGCCCTAAGGATTTGATTACAAAATTGAATGTTATGTAAATCGTCCTGGATTAGGATTGCCGTCCGATAGACAAAACAGCATGGTTATGCCGAACCAGCATTTCCTGCTCCATCTCACCTAGTCATGGTGCTTTAAGCACAACAAAAATCACATCTTTGATTATATTGATTCAATTGGCGGGGGAGGGAATTCATCAAACACCTATATTATTGGGATTGAGAAAGTCTCACAGCTCTATAACTCATTCTCCTCCACACTGATTGGCAGTAATCTAGCTTCACACATCGGCTTGAGGAGCAATTATGTTGATCAAAATATACACTGGATCAAACGGATGTCATTGGGACACACAACTGCCCATCAGATGCCAGAGCTACTCCACGTCCCGTCCCCCAGCCTGACACTCTCATCAGTTTAACCCCATCCCTTTGTCGCTGGGGATTACAGTTTAATCCTCCAACTGATTCCTTTACTTTTCCCACTCTGTCTCATTCTCAAACAGTCTCTTTCTCTGTTAAATGTTGTAGGGCCATCACTTTAACCACTGTATCCTTGATGATGCCACCCGTTTGTGTGTGTGTATAAATCCTTTTTGTATAAATGCATAAATCTGGCAGACAACAAGGAACATTGTCCTTTGACAAGGGGGTTCACAATGATATAACTTCAAAAGCAGATTGCATCACAGCGGAGAGACGAAGGCTATCCCAATTCAAGGGCTTCTTCAATTGCATTGAAATGCATCCTTCATTTCCCGGGCAATGAAGGATACAAAAGATGGAACGTCCAAGCCAACCCCAGAATATATTGCACGCTGGTGACGATTACACTTTTAAATGTAAGTATTGGGTTTCAATTTACTCGAATATTTAATGATGCAAATGTAAAAATAAAAACTTTAAAGCAGTTCAAATGTTTATAATAGTTTATAATAATAGAAATAGCAGTAAGCAGTACTAATAGCAGTAAGAAAAAGGATATTTTTGAAGTTGTAAATAAATAATAATTCAGTCTGTTTTTTAAAACTTTGTACGTGCCATATTTTCTTTGTAATTATTTCATTATTTACTACAAATTTCAGAGTGAAAATTGTATCAATTTTTAGTGCACAGATATAAGAAAATACACTGAACCTCAGAATGGCTTTTATTTTGTGGCAAATATACATAAATGTATGATTGAAGGGGTACAAAAAATTTGACAGTCAGGAGGGGGTGGATATGCACATCAGCAGTGCATATCTGTGCAATCATTCATGGGTTTTATGTGTGCTGCAGACCCTTGGCATCCAATGATGGAGAGGCCAAGTGCACAATGCCAGATGTCTCACTTTCCATTCATATGCCACCAGGACCTGTGCAAACGGCTTAGTTATTTTAGTATTTCCCTAGGCATGCCCAACCTAATGAGTCCAGTATGCACACTTTGTATGCGTCTGTTTGTAAGCTCCATAATAGTGCTGCCAGGTGAACAGCATGTATGCAAATACTGAATCAAACTAATTGGGTTGTCCCGGGGTGTTTGCACTGCAGTGCATAAATAGACATCGTAATATCAGCAAACACAGATATGCACTTACCTGTAGATATAGGCTATGAACTGTAATGGAATATTACTGTTGATGAAACAACCTCATCATGAGCCATGAAACAAATTTTCTAATATTAGGAAATCAGACTATTTTGCCTTATGATACAGTTACCGGATTCAGAAATAGGTTGAAAACGCCATTGTCACCAGGGAAGAGGTTCAAGTGTCCATTGCGAGTGTAATAATGAATCATGTCTCAGTGGTGACGCTCAGTGACGTGCACATCTAAAACTAGTTTAAAACCGAAACCTGTAATAAAATAATCTGCTGTTTATTGTCGGAGTGCGAAGAAGTACGGGACCAGGGTTTGATTTCAGTACATCCCCACGATGATTTAGACTTCCCTTTAAACTTACAGTGCCTCTGTCAAGGAGCGAGAGGGGCGCGCGACCGACCGGCGTTCATACACACACACACTCTCGCTCGGGTCTATGCAGTGATAGTGACTCTGAGCGGCGCGCGGGACAGGGATGATGTGTCAGCGAAGAATATTCGCGCTGTGATCATTTTCCGCCTCTAACTTCAGCATTCCACCAAGAAGCGTTAAGTAACTACTAAAGTGAGTTCGTTTATCCTGTTATGGAGCAATATGCACAGAAAATGTCTCTGCTGAAGAAAGTGAGGACCGGAGTCGTGGCGAGCGGTGAGTACAGGGAGTTTCTACTTTGATGCTTTTGTAGATTTTATTTATTAAACTTATAGAATCATTGTACATTTCGCCTATATTGCGTATTTATCAACTTTTAGGATGTGAGTGGTGCGTTTGGTTTCGCTTTAGCTTTATTTGATGTCCATGCTTTAATAGATTGACATACAGTCTTACACATGTCTTCAGAATAATGTTATTTGAGCATTTTTATGTATTTTCGGAGATAATACATTTAAATTCAGCAGCGTTTGAACTTTATCATATTGTATGATTTTTTTTTATATTATTGATTGTGATTGAGTCAGGAATTTTCATAAATTCTTTAGCCTATAAAATTATGTATTGATGGGATAGGATATGTATAGGCTATTGGAATCGTAAGGTAGTGACGATTCGTCTTAAACGATTTTGATTAGTCTTAAACGATTACAATTCCATGAACGATTCTATAGACTACTTGAGGAAGAAATATTTGAATATAAAAATGCAGTTTTGTGCAGCCCTCAGCAGTCTGTTGACAAATGATGAGATCGTTTCAGATCTATTATGCCTAGCATAATAAGTAAGGAACACATTTAATGTAACTCTTGCTAGATGTGTTACATAGACTTTTTGAGTCTATGTGACTGTATACTATATGTATACTAAAATATAGGGATTACAATTTTGCTTGCAAAAGGATTTGTTGGAATAAACTATTTTGATTGGTTGTCAAAAATGCTCTTTGCAACCAGATGGCAGACATAGACATTATGGAAATGTTTTGGTGTTTGTTTTTTATGGTTAAAGTTACAGTATAATGATTTTTGAAAATGGACTACAGTCAATAAATCACTCAGGAGTGTAGTGGACTTTTAAATAAGCTTTTTAAAGGCAACAGAAGAGGCCCCTGACCCTTCTTGCATGCTGTCTGTTATTATAAAAGTATGTCCATTATTTTGCCATTGTTTAGACACGTTTGCAATTATCATGCATTGTCTGCTTGGTTCACATCCTTACTAATTTCCACCCTATTTTAACACCTGCTTATGTGTGATTATGAAGCATCTTGCTCCCCTCACTTTCTGCTCATCAGCCTGTACTGGAGAGAATGTTCTTGATAGAGCCACCGCACCGGGCTGCTCAACACACTTTCCTCAATTAACTTTCCACACAATAAAGCAAGCCTCGCTCCCAATGGGAATATGCTTCTATTAATAAATAGTTTATCACTCCCACCCTAGCATAATGAAATAACAGAAAAATATTTAATCTCTGTTAAGAGTTGTGGGATGTCTGGAGGTCTCTGCTACATCCAGCCTCCAGACACTATAGTGTCCTTCTTTATTGAAATACGAAAAGCAAGGCTGTAAATATGGATATGATTCAATTTACGTAATATTAACAAAGTTATAGTACTATTTCAAACTTCTATATCAAACTGATTTCATGAACACAACTATTGGACCTCTTTAAGTTTTGTTGTCTCTTTGTCTCCAACAGGGTGCAAATGATGTGGGCTGTTTGGCTCTTCACTGAACTGTGCACAAGATCCTATGGGATTTACCTTCAAATAAACACCTCAATGCCCAGCACCCAGGTATCAGGCTAACACTGAAACGACCTGAGCTTCGCCCATCACTTTGATAAACTTTCCTTTTCAATGCCATCATGCCAATCATCAGCAACGCCAATCATGACTTTAGCAACCTCTCGGTCAGTGACGACAGCAGCTTGGACCACATCTTTACTGAGATCCCAGAAACCGAGACCATCAAGGGAGAGTATTATCAGCGCGCTCAGTTCATCCGCCGACCAGAAGATCTGATTTCTGTAGACCACGGCCTGCAGGCCCTCATCAATGTGGGGGGTAACCGTTACACATTCCCTTGGAGTACGCTGGAGCAGTTCCCCTTGACACGCTTAGGACGTCTAAAACCCTGCAGCAGCCCTGAGGAAATCGCTCGCGTCTGTGACGATTACGACGAGGCCTGCCGTGAATTCTTCTTCGACCGTAGCCCAAGTGCATTTCGTGTAATCCTCAACTTCCTAGCAGCAGGAAAGCTACGTATGTTACGGGAGATGTGCGCACTCTCGCTGCACGAGGAGCTCAACTATTGGGGCGTAGAGATGACCTACATGGAACGCTGCTGCAAGCGCAAGATGTACACGCGTATTGAGGAGGTCGCCGAGCTCGAGCGGCGGGAAGAGGAGCGCCGTCAGCGCAATATGCAGCTGCGCCCACCTGTAGTGGAGACACGTTACCACAAGTTCATGAACGATCTGAGGGACATGGTGGAGAACCCTCAGTCGGGCTTGCCAGGAAAGATATTTGCTTGTTTGTCTGTGGTGATGGTGGCGGTGACAGTGATCAGCCTGTGCATCAGCACCATGCCGGACCTCAGAGAGGAGGAGAATAGGGTGAGTGCATCCAAAATATCTTAACCTGATTAAGGAGATTGGTCACCCTAAAAATGAAAAGTCTGTCATCATGTTGTTCCAAACCATTCTGATTTTTTTTTTTTTTTTTTTTTTTGTGTTCCAACAAAGAAATGAAGTCATACAAGTTTGAAACAACATTAGGGTTGAGCAAGTGATGATCATTTACTCACCCTCTTGTTGGGTAAGCTTTGAAAAACAACGTAAGATATTTTTAATGAAACCTGAGAGGTTTCTGTCTCTCCAGTGAAAGTCCAGGTAACCAAAGCTTAGAAGATCCAAAAAAGTCATAAAAGCATCTTAAAATGAATATATGAATCGAGCAGTTTAAGTCTTATGAAGAGATATGATTGCTTTATATGATGCACAGTTTTTATTTTAATGATGACAAAATGTTCGATTTTGGGATTGAATTTTGGGATTGAAAGCCTTTAAGCCTATATGATCTGAATAAATTCTATGCTAAATTAGATCCCCTATAAAATAGACCCCCTTCTCCTCAGGTAGAACCGCGAGTTTGTCATTGGAGGTGAGTTTCTGGTCTTCAAACAGACATGTGTGTGCTGTTCCTAGTAAGAAATAATGAATGCACCTCAGCAGGGCTCCCCAATGTCAGTAAATACCCAGAGAGTAATGAACTGGACCAGCAATGCCTCCACAATGTCAGCAAACATACATTGAGAATAATGAACCAGCTCCATAGAGACCTCTCGAATGTCAGCAGGCACACAGGGGGGTCCGCTTGAGAAGACTAGACCTTTTTGCTGTTAAATGACTATGAATTTTAATCGCCCTTAGGCAGATACCTCACACTGTCCAAAGTGTAAGGGGTAGGCCGCCGACTGTAGCTTCATTTGCCTGAAGTTTCGCTCCATGTGTTTTGAATGGAAAATGTAGTACTTTGTGTGTGATTGGGTGTGCTTGTGTATATGTCAAGGTAAGATCTGGCAGTGTCTATGCAGTTACGCCAGCATAGCATCCAACGAGCAGAGTCCCTCTGGAAGCAGCAGGACTGTCATATTTAATTCACACTGCCGGGCCGTTTGTCAGTGTCACCAGCATGGTAGAAAAGGAATGGCCTGAGCATGGAGTCATTCATCTCTGCACATATATTTGTGTGTGTGTGTGTGTGTGTGTGTGTGTGTGTGTGTGTGTGTGTGTGTGTGTGTGTGTGTGTGTGTGTGTGTGTGTGTGTGTGTGTGTGTGTGTGTGTGTGTGTGTGTGTGTGTGTGTGTGTGTGTGTGTGTGTGTGTGTGTGTGTGTGTGTGTGTGTGTGTATGCATGTGTTCACTGAGTGATAAAAAGATGACCTCCTCTGTCTCTCACAGCACTTTCAATTATTTGTGCAGTCGAATGTGAAGATGTACAGATTGATGTTTCACACTTCTGTATGTTTACAGGCATAAAACTTTTTATTTAGTTTTATTCCCCTATAAATTATATACAACAAGACTTTAGTTTAGAGCTCAATATCAGATCCGGAAAGACAAGGCCGCAAATCTCTAGTAAACAGGAAACATGAACAGAAGTGAGAAACACTATGAGCAAACTCACAATGAGCTAATAGAGAAAAACAGTGAATAAATTCAACAACCCACAGGCTTGTCTGAACTTTTGACATGTAGCTTATGCAGTTCTAGATCTAAAATAATCTATGTGAATGTACAGTGGTCTCAGAAATGATCTGGATACTTGAAGAATACATAAATATATAGGAATGACATTGCATTAGACAACAAAATATCATAAAATTCATTTTATTAAATAAATTTGAATAAATTTCAAAATGCTTCCCAAAAAGTTTTGAAATTATAAAACAATAGATATATTGTTTTGTTAAAAATCAAGAAAATAAGTATTTTTACAATTTCTAGTTGTCAATTATTAGTGGAACATGCCCATAGTTGTGCAATTACTGTATGTAAATCTATTTGAAAATCTATCCACTGAAAGTCATTGGTGAAGTAAAGTGAAGTAAAATCTATTGTAAGGTCTAGCATAATTTGTTTGTAGATGCCACTTGGTTTGATTATTTGAATCGAATGCTACATCATTCAGGGATTTTAAGTGTGATTTAAGAGTCCAAAAACTTTTGGGGCCTCTGTACACCCTCATTGTGAATTCTGAACTCTGTAGTGCAACTGAAATTGTGTTTTGTGTTTTAAGCGTGATATGGATAGATAAAAGATAGGCTACAAAACATTTATGGAGTAGCATCTGAACTTGTTTAATCTGACAACCAATTGGGAATCGATCCAGAGAGGTTAAGTATCTTGTGTGTTTGAGAGCAGGCTGTATTCTCATAATCCCAAGCAGCACCTTTTTTATATTGTTTAGATAACAATAAATACATTATTGTAAGGTGATAAGATGAGTTTTATCTGGATTCATATGCCCTAATACCCTTTATCTTTGCGGCAGCTAGATAAGTCTGAAGCAGTGCTCATGGTATTATGTGTACGCATGGGTATACCTTCTGCAGGTTTGTAAGTTTATTATATACTGTATAAAAAAAAAAAATTAACTAACCTTCATTCTACTAGTTTGAGATAAAACATCAGATAGTCAAGAGAATCTGAGCATCCATATGATCTTCCCTATGGATCTGTGCTTCACTCCTTCCTATAGATATTTAACTTTTTTTTCCCCTCTTGTCCTACAGTAGATGCACTCTAGCCCTGCTTTTTCTAGTTTTCCCTTTGCTTTCTTAACTCTCTCCCCGCCATTGATGGAATTCCTGGGTTTCTGTTTTTTCACTGTTATATGGTAGGGGGAGCTATGACACATCTTCTGAAAGAGTACTGAATCTCCTGATCAAAATCATGTGAAGAAGAAACAGAAACAAGCAATAGCATGTAAGCAGCTGCATATGTAAAATAACACGATCATCAGCATTAAACGGCATAAAAATCAAAAGTGCCTAATGTTACCGAATGAAATGTCAACCAAGACGAGGTATAGGACTGTGCAAGCTTTGGGTCTGGACTCATGAATGGAAAAATGCATTTTTCCCACATTCAAGGGTTGATTAAAAAAGAATGCATTAAAGGTGCATTAAAGTAGGTGCATTAAAGTAGGTGATTCTCTGCAGAATTTTATTTTGTTATGCTGGTTCAAAGTCTCCTAATATCCTGATAGCAATCACTCTGTTAAGCGATCTGTGGAAGCGTAGGACCATAAAATGTTCATTCAATCGTATCGTTTGGTCCGAACGGTCATTAGCATGTGTTCCCTTTCGGTCAATGTGTGTTTGCATACGACTGCGCAGGCTGTTCACACAGACATAATAAGTCAGCGCGTTCACAAGTTTTGCTAGCAACAAGTTTTGCTAGCTAAACAAACCGAAAACTTGCTGCATCTAATTCTGTTTTTAAGAATTTGTTTACGTTTGGTATTGTAGTGTTACTAACTGTACTATAAAGTTTTCTCACCGGTGAATGACACATGATATTGGTATTGCAGTAACAATGTCTCCGGTCTTCTTGGCTGTGCACGTTCATGCTTTCAGGAGGCGTGGCTTTGGACGGCGATTTGCAGGGAGGGTGGGACGTACGCTTTTACGCTATCAGGCTAAAGTTAGCATTTTCCCAGATGTCCTACAGCACCTTTAAGGTAGAATAATACTTTTTTTTCTTTCTTTTTTAAAGCAGAGACTCTCTGTTCTTTCTTTTGATTTATTGCATGTTCAGATATTCATACAACAAAATATTCTGGGGGCCATTAGAAATTTCCGGAAAATGCTAGCAGTGGCAACTTTAAAAAACAAAAAGCTGGAGGGGAAAGAGTTAAATGTTCAATTCTACCATTGCTTTTCTTCTTTTGAGCTTCTTTTTTCTGCCTTTTCTCACCTTTACTCTTGTTACCTCTCTCTGCCCTGTCCTTCCCCCATGCTGTCTTATACTCTCTCTCCTTTTCTCCTCCCCAGGGCTGCAGGTGTAAATTTTCCTTTGTTTGAGTCAGCAAGGACTCTGAACCGAGGGTGTTTGTATGCCATGAGCATCCTGCAAACTCTCACTCACCAAGTGCTGGAGAGACACACACTTATACACAGTGTCCTGTGAAAGTGAAGCTAAAAAATGTTTTTCCTGAACGACTAGTCGACTAATCGGTCTTTGACATAAATTTATTCACACCCTCGATGGCTCGATACCACAATTTTGGCTTCGGTACGGTACAACCTAATACCGTAGTATTGATATTAAAACGATACCATATGGGTCTGAATGCGTTTAGAAAGCAGGAAGGTACGGCAAATTAGCAAATTAATCAACACAGATTATCACATCAAATCGGTAATTTGAAAACTTTCTTGTGAGTAGTCTACTGAGTCTCCCCTATCTATCTCTCAAAATGAGCAAATTAAAAAGACATCACGCCTGCACTGTAAACGAGCTGCGTGCTGCAATACAACACTTTCGCTTGCGTTTCGGGACAGATGACGCAAATCACTTGCCCATGTCTTTTCAAACCTTGCCAATTTGAACATCCAATCGATTTTATATCATTCAGTAGTACTTTGGAGCTCTTTGAAAGACAAAAAAATGTCTTTGCGCTCATACCAACAACACACACACAAGTCACCTATAAAGAGATTGCGCATTTCAAAGTGAGTTGTTTTTCCTCAAACGGTCAAATACACACATAATTGTCAAACTGTCCGTCTTATTGAGTATTCACATTAACACAGTCGGTTATGTCTTGCGTTAATAGTGTAAGTATATGTGTCATCGCATGAAGTATATCGGATCTGTGACAGCAGCAGCCTAATACATGCTGCTGTCTGTCACCAAATAACTTTTGTAACTTTAATTGTAAGGACTTACCCGTTTAATGTATTAAAAGTGAAGACTATCCAGTGTTATTTTACATTTGATTACTTTATTCTGTTAGACCTACCTAAAGTTAAGGGCAAATATTTTGAGATCTAAACATCATTGGTTCTAGCATGTCAAACGCACGCTGTAACATTGTGTTATTTAAACAATATGATCTTATGTATGTGCGTTGATCAGTGTTAAAAGAAAATAAATGTCTAAATTAGATGCACTCACCTGTCGATCTCTAAATGTCTTATACAAGTCACGATGGGCAAGTGACTGATGCTTGGCAAGGTTTGATGGTTCTTCATCAGTTTTATAAGCAAAGTAATTCCAAATTTCACTTCTTCTGCCCTCTTTATTGATTAGGTTTGGCCGTGTTGAGTGAGATTCAACTGCTTTATCCATTTTGTTCCTCTATGTTGTCACATTTGCCGGTTCCACATCAGTTTGGGTAGCACACTACCACCTAACAGTGAATTTCGGAATAGCAGCATAAGTACCGAAATGAGCAAAATCATGATATCGTACCATTTGAAATAAAATATATACCTGTATTTTCCCAGTACTGATATACTTAGCATGTCATACCAAGTCTGTATGACATACCAAGTCTGTATGACATACTGTCTTTCTTCTGTGGGACACAAAACAAGATATATTGAAAGTAACAACAAGATGTTTTTCTTAACATCGTTTGTACGTTAATGAATTTGGAGTATTCTAAATGAGCAACCGCCCGAGGTTAGAAATTTGCATGAAACACATCCAAACCATGTCCATATAAAGGCTTTCTGCACACCCTTTCCTTTCGTCGCTCTCAGCAAACATGACGCGCTCTAGCCTGGGAGCACCCGCAGCAAGATCCCCGAGCAATGCCAAATGCCATCCTCCAAACAAGTTCAAACACAATAAACACATATGTAATGGACGGAGGCCAGTAAGAACTGTATATAGTATACAGTTGTGGTCAGAATGAATGGCACCCCTGGTAAATATGATCAAAAATGGCTGTAAAAAAAAAAATCTGCATTGTTTATCCTTTTGATCTTTCATTAAAAAAATTAGCAAAAATCTAACCTTTCGTTGAAGTAAAAGAATTGAAAGTGGGGGGTAAATCACATTATGAAATAAATGCTTTTCTCCAAAAAATGCTTTTCAGCCAAGATAACAGCTCTGAGTTTTCTTCTATAATGCCTGATGAGTTTGGAGAACAACTAACTAGAGATCAACAGAATCTCTCCAGATCCTTCAGATTCACAAGTTCATGTCTTCAGTTCACCCCTCTCATTTTCTATTGGGTTAGCTTAGGACGGTCATGGCAGAAGCTTCATTTTGTGCTCAGTTACCCATTTTTGTGTTGACTTTGATGTTTGTTTTGGACAAAATAAGATTTTTAGCAGAGGCAGACAGGTTTTGATTTTGTATCTGTTGGTATTTGCTTGAAACCATAATACCATGTATCTGAACAAGATGTCCAGGACCTCCAGCAAAAAAATAGGCCCACAACATGTAAGATCCAGCAGTATATTTAACCGTAGGCATGGGGTACTTTTTATCCCTGTTTGCACCAAACACATCTGTTGGGTTTGCTGCCAAAAAGCCCTTTTTTTGTTTCATCTGACCATAGGACCCGGTCACTTTTGAGGTTCTACCAGAAAGACTCAGGAGGCAAAATAACGTAACAAGTATGGATTTATTAACAGCCCAGCAAGCAAGTATTATGATATAAAGGGTACGGGTCCGAGGGTACGGAATCTGCATTTCCTGCCTGAAGACGAAGGCAGGGTCGCAGTCGACCCCCTGGGAGGTATGGAAAGGGACCATCCTGGTGGTGGTGGAGAGTACTGGAGGGTTAGGTTTAGAACTAGGGTTAGGGTTAGGGTTACGGTACAGAATGTACTGTAGGGTTAGGGTTATCTGTGAACTCAGACATGTGTAAGTACCGATCTTTTATACTACAAGTAGAACACGATTGGATAGATGAGAAGGTAATAAGTGACATAACAATTGAGTCTTCCCAGTTGAACTTACGCCAAAGCTTTCATTTCCAGTCATGTCTGACAACTGAATTTGCTGGAGTTTATTTTTGGAGGAGCGAGGAGGATTTTTCTTGAAACCCTCCCAAACAACATGTGGTGATGTAGGGGTTGTTTGATATATATTTTTTAGGCTTTCTGACCCCCAAGACTCAAGTAATCTTTGCAAATTCTCCATCTGTGATCCTTGGAGAGTCTTTGGCCACTCAAACTTTCCTCCTCACGTGCATTAAGACAATATAGACACACGTCCTCTTCCTGGCAGATTCGTAAGATCTTTAGTTGATTGGAACTTCTTAATTATTGCCCTGATGGTCAAAATGGGGATTTTTCAATTTTTTAGCTATTTTCTTACAGCCACTTTCTATTTTGTGATGCTCAACAATCTTTTGATGCACATCAGAACTATATTCTTTGGTTTTACTCGTTGTGACGGATGATTAAGGGAGTTTGGCCTTTGTGTTTCCTCATATTTAAACTCCTGTGAAACAAGAAGTCATAGCTAGACAATTTCATGTTCCTTGTCACCCTGGTGTGCAAAAAAAAAAAAAAAGGTAATTATTAATGGAAGTATACTTCAGAGATATTTTACTTGTAAAGAATTCTAGGGGTGCCAATAATTGTAAATAATAAAACAATTATTTATTAAAGGTGTAGTGGAGGATTTTCTTTTTCCGGGTGGATCATCAAGACTATTGGTCCTCCTAATTGTCAATCATTCTGGTGATATGTTTACGTAAGGCCGTCGTACGTGCTCGTCCTTTCTGCGCATGCGCACTTTCAGGTGTATATGTGTGGTGAGCTATGGTTTCAGCTATTCATTGAAGCTTGCCGTTCTCACCGGGTTTTTTCAAAATGTCTGAGGGTCGCAAGAGAAAAAGTGTCTACGAATTGTATGACAAGAAGAGAAAGGCCTCTGAAGAAAGAAACAAGACCAGTGTTTTTGGGAGAATATTTCACACGCTGGCGTGCGCTAAAAGCACAAGTTTCTACTCGACAGGTAAAGTTTGGCATGCTATTTGGAGAAATCCATTTAAAATCACTGCTAGTAAAAGTTAATGTAAGCTATGATTAGCGATGCTAGCGTTTAATAGGCGTTCCCTCTCGGGAGCAGGTAGAGTGTTGCGCATGTGCATTTTTTCAAAAAGTGGAGAGGGCAGTTCTTTTCTAAAATTCGGGAAAATCCTCCGCTATACCTTTAATTATTTAATAATTTTAATAATTTAAATGACCTCTTATATGTCAAAAGATCAAGGAACATTTGATTTATCATGCCATGACCCATTTAAATCACTGGTACTAAAAATATGAATGTTAAATAATACATAATGACAATATATAATAAACTTGTCATAGGTGGAGGATTAGATGAGTAGTCAATCATTGTTGCCCTAGTCCATATCTCCAAGTCCAAAACTCAGTACTGATCTGATCTCCAAAGAGCTGGTATCGGACTACACAAAAGAAATTGACCTGTTTTGCCAAGAGAGAAGATTAATTGGCACATTTATTCATTTAAAATTATACACTAATGCATGTTGAAATTGGCTTGAATTGAAGGGGAATAAATATTTTGTATGATGTCATGAACTCAGTGTTTTTAATTTAGCTAAAAGTCTCCTGCTAATGCATCAAGCAAAGAGTAGATTTGTGTTTGCAACAAAAAAGACAACATAATCCTTGTTATTTGATGGAAACCTTCTAAAAAGAGCTGGCTTTACCTGGAATTTTACTTACCGCTACACCCATCAGAATATTTTATATTGCAGGTGTATTCACTTGATTACACGCAAGAGATAATGAAAGTTGAGCTCATAATTTACATATGCTAGATGAAAGTGCTGGAAAAAAAAAATGTTTAACTGATAAATGAATCATCTGACTGTGCTCAAGCACATAAAGTAAGGGAACATTTAAAGCCATTTTACAGCTCTGCATCACATTCATCTCTGTGAGTTTCATGAGATTTAGCCAGTCTTGCAGTTCAAACCAAAGTTAGTTTCATTTTCCTCGTGACCGATCATAGTCTCCACACACCCATCAGTGACAGACTAGCTAATGCAGTACATGTCCATGCTATGTTGGACAAAGTATTTCAGAGGGCCAGATGGTGTCGGTACAGGTGCAAGTCGTGAGTGGTTTCGGTGTTGCATTGCAGTTTTGCATTTTGGCTGTATGATTTGCCAGAAGGGGAGTTCCTGGAACAGGTGGTGTTGCAGGGTTAGCAATGATCTTAGCCACTGTTCTCTGGCCTGGGTCCTTAATATAAGACAGAAGAGAGTGAACAATACACAGCGCAATCCTAACAATGTGCCGTAGGTTTCCCCTTGAGTGGGCAGAAACCACCCAAACTCATATATAATTGGACCTTGTAGTTTTTACATTTATTAATTTATATATATAAAAAGCTGACGCTTTTATCCAAAGCGACTTACAATTTCTATATATGTCAGAGGTCGCACGCCTCTGGAGCAACTAGGGGTTAAAGGCCAATTTATACTTCTGCGTCGAGTGTACGCCGTAGTGTACGTCGTAGGCTACGCACGTAGGCGACGCCGTCGTGAGCATTTATACTTCTGCGAATGTCTGTGTTGCTCTGCAGTTACACCGCCGAAACGCTAGTTGGCGCGGGTGGGTTTTAATGTTCCAGTTCCACTGTGTTTACATTCCTCGCGGCTGTTTTGAGTTTAGGTTTCTACGAGCAATGGCGACTGAAGGAGTCATACAGATGGCTGTATTTCCGCACTTCTTCAAGCAATCTCTCGGTCACTTGGTCTATTTCCATGGCTCTTCACTGATCTTTGGAATTAAAAAATGGCGGGCGGGCGGTGCAGAGTGCAGAAGATCATTCCGGAAATGCGTAGGAGGAAACGCGATGCTATCCAGCCGACCAATCACAGATCTTGCTGTCCGCGTCGCCGCGACGCGTAGTTACATTTTTGAGGAGGTGCGCGTGAGGGTACGGCGAAGGGTACGACGTATGGTACACGTCAATGCGTATGCTACGCCGTACCTTCTACGCGCACCCGACGCAGAAGTATAAATTGGCCTTAAGTGTCTTGCTCAGGGACACATTGGTGTCTCACAGTGGATTCGAACCCGGGTCTCTCACACTAAAGGCATGTGTCTTATCCATTGCGCCACCACCACCACCACCATATTGAAATTGTATTAGAACTGTACTGATTTAAAAAATGCAGACCATACAAATTAGAATTTTTAACATTGGTTTACAAATGTGCATGTTAGACAGTGGTTGCGTTTCCATTACCCTTCAAACTGCAAAATTGAAATTGCGAATTGAAAATATGCCCAATGGAAACACGTCAATTTCGCAAAAACTCCCATATATTGCATGAGGTGGTTTTTCTTATAATTTGAAAAACAAATATTTCTCAAAACTGCAATGGAAACGTGAACGTAAAAGTCACTAAATCATTCTTTAAAGAAGGCGCAGTATGTTTGAACAGAAGACAATACAGAGTTCTTTATTAAAATCATAAAAGCCTACCCCCTACTCTTTAGAAAAACATCCTGGGATTTTTAGTGATCACAGAGATTCAGGACCTCGGTTTAACGTCTCATCCGAAGGACGAAATACATCGATGAGCGCTAGTAAAACTAAAATACAACAGGCTAATGCAAGTAAAGTGGACGTTAAGTTAGCCTCAGGCTTTGTTTTTATTTATTGCGAGGAGTAAAATGTACTTTTTAACATCGGTTAATGGAAACGCCGTCATTTTGCAATAGTTTTTTATTGACATTTCGGAAATATTGCAAAAGTTTTGTGCAAATCTGTAATAGAAACTAGGCTAGTGATTGTGTATTCCAGTTGATAACCCCATTGTTCACAACAATATTCAAAGGCCTCATAACTTTCTGCGTTTCTTCGTTAAATTCTCAGTTTCATTTTCATGGACTTTTAGTTTGTTATTTACTGTCACATGTGTTTCTTTGTTCAGTTACCTGCCACTTTATCAGTTGTCACGGTAATTAATTTGATCTGCACAGGTGTTCATCATTATTTCCCTCATTTGGTTTGTATTTAAGTTGCTCTCTTTTCAGTGTTCTGTTGTCTGTTCTCGTTAATGAATCAGTTGAACTGGAGTTCAACTGAATCTTGTCTGGAGTTGTTGGATTTACCGTCTGAGTTTGATGTTAAAGACTTTTAACCTAATCTTCTTCATCATTGTCTGCTTCTACAACTATGCATGATGGATTTTTAGTTGTTTGGACTTATTTTAATGCTTTTTTTGTCTAATTTGATATCATTTTAAGTCATCTTGAGGCTCCCTTGAAAGTTTGCTAAGACCCCCTAGTGGGACTCGATTGAGAACTGTTGGTTTATTCTGAACCAGATATGACTGACAGAAATAAAATTCAGTTCAGTGAGTTATTGCAACTATTGAAACTGATAAGTCATGACGTTGATTCAGACCATGAATCTCTTTGACTGTTTTTATTGACAACGTCACTCGCATAGTTTTCCAAATATATTTTAAGTACTGACTTCACCCTAGGAAATTGTGTATTGTGCTTTTTTTAGTAATAGGTTTGTTTTGTGGCTTAAATACAAATGTTTAATTTAGAGAAATAATATAGATTGCCCTTTCTCTTTCCATTTGCACTGTTGTTTTTCAAATACCTTAATTACAACTCATTGATATTTTGTTCATGAAATCTGCATGGAAACGTTTACATGAACAAATCACGATTCACCAAAAACGTTCATACTAAAATGCATTCAAAATTTCGGATAAATGTAGGAACAACTGCAAACGCACGTACGCAAAAAGCACTTTCTCTGCGTGGCCTTATAATCGTGTTAAGAAGTTATATTTCATCTTAACATGACTATTATTATATTATGTTATATCATATACAATTTCTTTTTTAATTTTATATATTATTTTGCAGAACCTATTCTTTCACTTTCATTATATTAAATTCACACTGCAAGCTTACGTCTCAGCTAAAATCTAATTTGGTTTTGCCATGGGGCAGGAAATTCAGCAGTGGAATAATGGTGCAAGAAACACTGCTTAAGTGGGAGGGATGATTACTAATTCCATGGCTTTGAGAGAGTTGAGTTTTAGTTTTTCCCTTTTATGAGAATGCAGACTGTCTCTCTACTGCAAATTGACTTTTGTTGTAGTTCTACGTGCTTTTATCAAAAGTGTGAAGGAAATAAGAGAGCTGGCAACCCTGCGGTGCTCCAATATTGATGCAGGAGAAATTGGGAGGTGATTGTCCTCACATGCAGCTTACAGAATAGGTTTTTATATGACACTCAACAGCAGGAGTTTCCAAGCCACAAAGTGCCAGTGTAGGTCAAAAGGGTTATTGCACCAGAATCACCTTTGTTAAAGCTGGAGCTGCGGTCCTGAACGAATTGACTTGCTTGAACTCCTTAAATGAGCAGCATGACTTGAAAGAAAATGTTCCGAAGTGAAGCTGTGCTTATGCCTGCCTGCTGTTTACTATTCCGAGCACTAACATCTTTTCAGTTCCAAGGTTACAGAGTTCACAAAAAGATACTCTGGAGTGTTTCACAAGTGTACGTATAAACAAACAGACACGTGGCTGCCTCTATGCAGTGGTTCTTGTCTTTATTTGGGGAAATGGTTACAAGCATATGGTAACCAGAAGTCACTCAAATCCAGGTTGCTTCAAGAGGAGTCCACTGGTTCAGATTGCATCACAATACAAAAAACTCCTGTTCTGAATGCCTTACATTTTGTTTAGTCTTTTCTTTTAAAATATTTTATTGGATTTTTTGCTTTTAATTTATAAAATAGAAGAGAAGCAAAAGGAAACAACAGTGAGAGGATGCATGGTGTGATGTTGCAAGGCCGTTAATGTATGTGTGCTTGTTTGATCATTTTTCTACTTGTGCTGCATACTCATTTTTGATTTAGCAGATGCCGAGATCGTAAATGGAGTAAATAGTGTCATCCATCAAAAGATTCATTCCACAAGTAGCTTCATCCCAAAGTTAAAGATGCATTTTTAATGCCCGCCTGCTTGTTATCTTCCCCTATAATTTTCTTGAATTAAATTTGCAAGATACTCAGATGTATACAACTCATCTTGTGTTGGCCACACTTTGTGGGTGCTCTCTCTCTTTCTACTTTATTGTGCATAGACATACAAACACATTTTTTAAAATCACATTTTTTAACTTTTCCACCTTTGTTTTAAATGAGTCCATTAAGAACATGTTTGCGATGTTATTTATTGAAGTTTTGTACGATAATTTATTTATGTATTATATAAAAATATCATTATATTTATTAAAAAAATATATATATATATATATATATATATATATATATATATATATATATATATATATATATATATATTAATATAATAGTATTTGCCTCCTTTTCTACAGTTAAGTGCCACGGAGTCAACTTTGGCAGCAATTACTGTGTCTATCGAAAAGAAACCAATGTACCAACTTGACTTTATTAAGTTAAGCAGAAACTGTAATTTCACAGATGCTTAATTAGAATGACTGGGTCACTCCAGGACATTACTGTTTGGGGTTTTAAGTGTGTATTTTGCTGTATGCTTCAGGTATCTGTCCTGTTTGAAGATGAATCACCCTTGAAGTCTTAGTGCTGTCGAGGACAGTACCATTTTTTTCTCCTAGGACTTTCTTGTTCTCAGCTTTATCCATTGTTCTTTGTGTCTCTCTGAGTTTTCAGCCCCTGCTGACAGGCATTGCATTATGCGGTCACTATGCTTTACTCAAAGGCCTGAATCATACTCTATGCAATATGGCTGGGTGATATGACCAAATTCTTATTTCACAATATGAGCAATTTTATTTCACGAAAAAAATTATTTCACAACAATATATATCACAATATAGTTATTTTGTGTTATTTTATCTAATTTCAAATGACAACAATAGGACAAATACAATATAACAAAAATATTAACTAAACAAATTAGGCCTAGTTTTTCATGTATACAATAGGTTTATTTAACATAGTTGGAATTAGTACAGAAATTGAATAATAGTCTTCACTGTAATATGCACTGCTTATGAAAGCTAAAAAAGTTATTCAGTCAAGAGCAGTAAGTTATTTTCTTATAAAATTATTAATTTATTTCTTATATTTCTCTTTTGTTGGAATCACAATATTGACCCAGAGCAGAAGGTAGGTATATTAGGCTGCTGTCACTTTAAGACCAAACACACATACGGATCCATTATACTGATGCACATCCGGTTTACACCCAACTGTTTACTTTCACTTGAGACAAACAGTTTACATGAATACTCTACACGATGGGCAATTTGACATAATCGCGTGTGTATTCGACCATTCAAGTGTAATAAGACGTGAAAGAGAACTGAATTCGCGATTGTATGCTCAGAGAGCCAGCTTTCTGTGCACGCACTTTGGCTGTGTGCCAGTCAGCACGAGCACCGGACCATGTTCCTTTTCAGGATATATTGTGCTTATAACTCTTTTTATCATCAAGCACGTCCTGCTCTTTATATTCTCATTCATGCATTTCTCTGAAGTGTCAAATAGTGCTATGTATTTACATACTGTGTACACAATATAGCAAAATCTCTAACAGTAGACATTGTATACCATGGTAACGATATATATAGTCATACCGCCCAGACTATGCAAGTATGCAGACTCTTCTAGCTATGCAAGCTCAATTTTTAGTTTTTGTGTGAAAATGCATTCCCAGAGTTGCCTCAAGATAGCCTGACAATCCAGACCCACATCAGGATGTTGGGTCTGGGAACACACCATTGGTAGGGCTCAATCCGAGTTTTGTAGTCTTTAAAATTCCTTCTACACACAAAAGGATAGCGCTACAACCAACCAGAGCGTTTTCCCACCAGCGGTGCTAGTTGATAGATTAATCTTTTGCCGTATCCGGGCAGCAAAACTCTGAGCACATCTTCCTTTTTTAAGAATGACTTCAGTGCCGTTCTTTGATCTTTTCTCAAAGAAAAGCTTAACTCCAAGTCTTCCAGAGTCGCGGCCAAAGCCCATTCGAAAGACCGCTGTTCGCCAGCAGCAGCAGCCATCTTCTTTGTTTTCAAGTAGCAGGGAATTCACGCAGAACCATCACAACTCTGCCGCCATTATGTTAAGCCCGCCCACCGACTCTATACACGATGTGATTGGCCTGACTAGAGTTTGGTTTTTCCAGCTCGCAAGCCAATGGAGAGTTGCTAGACGACACTGGCTGCAAAATAAAATTTGCTGCCGCTAAGGTGCGTCTACATTTCTAGGCTAGCCACAAGGGGTAGTATAGCAACATTAGCTTGAACATTTTTACTGTCAGTTTATCTCTTTCAGATCACTGCCCCATAGTGTGCGTCTGAATGGCAAGAGCTGCTAAAATCCATTGATATACATTTTTCTGGGAAGCAGCGTTTAAGTTACCAGGCTACCATACCATAATGCTTCCACGAATTAACTAGTCCCAGGATGTACCAGGAGTTTTTAGGCAGTTTGTTCTAATATTATGGTAGCATTGGTTTCAGATTTTGTCCATAATCGTCATGCCTGGCTGGTAAATCTGAATGTGGTTGTTTATTTTGCGTGCCAACATTTTTTAAATAAACATTGTATATTTCCCCCAATCCCTCATTTTCTTTTGACTTTTTCTTTACAGGCCAGCATGATGAATAAACCCATCTGTTGACCTCTTGGTTATTTTTCCACTGAGATGTTTATGGGTTGGCTGTTAGGTATCCATGTCTGTTCAATGTCTCCTGGGTCCTGACTAAAAGCTAGAGATGCTGCTCTGAGAGGGAAGGAGAGGATGTTACAGTGCCATTTACACTTAGGCCAGAAACATACTTGAATGTGTGGTCAACAGCGGAAGCAGACTGTTCCGTTGTAAATACTTTTCATGCGTTATATTACTGTGATGGTAACAAGTAGAGAGCTACAACAGGTAGCTAGCTATAAATATGTCTATTTGGTGCGTAAGTCATTGTTTTAGTGGCCAGCTGCTTTTTTTTTTTTTCACTGCAGCCAAGCAAAATGAAATATGGCTATCTCTAAAAAATTAGCAGAGGAAGCTGGAGCTAATACATTTCTAATAGTTATAATGGTTGCTTCCTCTGATTTCTATGGTCTGATGTAGAGATGCTCTGGCAGATGGAGACCACAAAACTGCTGGTGCAGGACTACGGTAGTAAAACTCGCTTGACAGGATTTGCTGTAACTTGCTATAAAGGACAGATCAAATGGACCGAGTGCAGCAGTGGTGTCCAGGGACTGGGGGAAAGATGACACTGAAGAGAGTGAACAGAATGAGAATGATGCAGTTATGGCTTGTTTCCATCGAGCGGTACAGTACAGTACCAAACTAAACCACAAGTACTTCCAACGCCAGCAGGACCCTTACTTGATAGGCGCTGTGTATGCCAGAAAGTAGCGCTCAACATCATTCTCGTGCGAAGAAGAAAGCGACACAGTAAACAACAATGGAGAACATACAGCAGATTTTGTTCTTGCTTCTTGGCATGTGGCTGTTTGTCACAGACACAAAAAAAATGTGTGTTGCAACGGTATTGTGTTTCAACTGTATTAAAAAATGGCGCCTCTTGTGTTGTCATTCCCCTTGTGGCACGCACAAGTGAAGATTCTCTGTCAACCAATCCACATTCTGCAGTGAGTCTAGCTCCACCCTTTAGCTACCAGACTACTGTGCTAGGTACCCCAAAAGAAGGGTCCCAAAAAAGTGGTACAGTATGGTTCGTATTTTGGTTCCATTCACAACTTCGGACAATCGAAACGTAAATAATTGCGTACCATACTGTACTGTACTGTACTGTACTGTACCGTACCGCTTGGTGAAAACGAGCCATTAGATGAAAGGTGTGGGTATGCGACCAGTGCCTCCAAAGGTCATGTGGGAACAGTCACAGGTAGTTGCAGGCGAATCTATTTTTGTGTTAGATATATATAGTGAGTTGCTCTCCTACAGTGGACAACTCTTTGCAGCCTGTCTCCACACACACACACACACACACACACTCATATTAAGACACACAGAGTGGAAAAGGCTGCTCAATTTACGATCTTATGATTTCCATGATGCAAAAGGCAGAATGGATGGAATCCCGGAATTCAGTCATAATAAAAGGAATTTACTGTATAAAGCGGAATGTCACTAAATTTGCCAATATTTTGATGAATAAATCAAATGTAGGGCTGTACACTTGATCAAACCACTATATAGACTAGTGTATGTGAATATTAAACTGCTAAAGGACTGCTATTTAAAAACTAAATCTTCATGTCTCTCTGTGAAGGAGTTGGACAGTTTAGTCTACACATACTCAAGTGCATGGTGTTTTCTGTTAAAATTTGTATAAATTATTCAATTCTTAAAGTTTTATGAATTAAGCTGATTAGACATCCTTTTTGATTATTAAAATTGAACTAAACCATTCAAATTGATTCCAGAATAAATAAATAAAAAGGAAGACAGAATTTAGGGGAAAAATATATCAGATGTCATGGGGTCCAAATTAGGGCCTCATTCATCCCTTTATCTCTTCATTACTCTCCATTATAGGAGCACAAGGTGGGGAGAAGAGAATGAGTGTGTCTCAGTTGAAAATATGGAGTGCTTAGCAAGCAGGAGATGGAGAGGCAGGTGTTTAAGATTCTGAGACCGTCTCACTGTGTACTTTTGCTATAGCACAGAGCTGTACCGTACCATCCAAACCTGTGCTTTACTTTAGGTTTATGGGCTAGGATGAAAAGAGATAGAGAAAGAGGGAGAAATTATTCAGGAGGAGAAATTGAGTAGAGTGCATTTTGAAGGATTACACAGATTAAAGCATCTAAAACTGTATGTGCGTGTGTTGTTTAGAAAGGTCTGATGAGATAAAGAAAGAGACAGAGACTTTAAAAAATAAGAGGCGAGTTGATGTAAGCTGAAAAGCAAAGTCGTTTCAGACATTTTGATTAAAGATTATGATGACAAACATTCTTTCTTTGAAAAAACATGCACTGATGCATAATAAGGTCAGAAACATGTATTAAGAAATGGGTTTAATTTAGATTTTGTATTGACTTTATCTCAACTGTTTCGTCTAGATGGCAGTGTGATAAAATGGAGAGCAAATGAAAGCTGCTACTTAAATCTTCTGAGGGTTTTTTATGCTAAAACATAGGCGGTAATCTCACATTGGTAAGTTTGAAACCCCCCCCCCAGGTTTCAATATGAACTCGTACATTTCTCCCAAGGCCAAATGATCTGATCTCTCATGTTTCTGTTGTTCTCTTGTTTCTCATCTGTGGAATTCTAAAGAATTTTAAAAGAAACATTCAAGACAAAAGTGAATATCTATTTGTTTCTAGCTATGAATCCACAAACGTAATAGTTCTCTGTGTTTATGTCTGTTTTGGGCAATTTTCAGTTGGTTTCTCATTGATTACATTTTGATTATCATGCTCACCTGTCATTATTGTCGTTGATAGTTTTGTTTGTATTTAAACTCTGTTTCTTTAAGTACATTGCCTGTTCTCATCAGGTTTATATGGTTGTTATCAAGTGTGTTTTTCAGTCAAGTGTGTGTTCAGTCAACCACCGCTGACAATAAGAGACTTAGTTATATATATGTAAATGCATGTTAAGCTCAGATAGGAGAAATTATTTATTTATCTCACCCTTCACCCTTAAGTCTTTTGACGTATAATTTTATTTTCTCTAGGAGGCCACATGTGTGTTTGTGTTTGTGTGTGTGCGTGTATGTGTTTTCCAGAGAGGAAAATAGAGGTTGGTTGCCAGTAAGACCCAGAAGTGGATATATCTGTCATGTTCCTGTCTGTCTCTGCTTTGTGACTGTATTAGTGCACACCAGAAGGGTGAGGGTTTTTGGGTTACTGCGATGTAGCACGCATAGTTCTTTCAATGTCCCAATCACTCCATCTCTGGCTCTGCCTCTCTCTCAATCTCTGGCAATGACCTCAAGGTCATTTTGACATACGCCTTCATCAGCACACACAGCCTGGTAAACACCCAACATGACAGATTGTGCACGCTTTTACAGGTTTTTTTGCTTACTTTATCCTTTATGTCTTTGAAACAACGTTCAATCTGAATATTGAATAGAGAGGAGACAGGGGAGTCGAGAGTACAGCGATTTAAATGAAAGCAATATGCTGACCTCAACAATTTCCTGCCAGGGGCCTTTTTCTAGGAGATCTCAGAATGACGTGGCATTATTGACTCTGCGCCAGGAATGTTCGACAACACATATTTTGCCAAGGGAAAGTGGAAAAGACAGAGACAGAGAATAAATAATGGGCTTAGATTATGAACAAGAGACATATTGTGTAGGCTGATGTCTGATGTGTTAGAGCAGGAAGACACAGTGAACAGCAGCAGTGCAGTGGAGACGACTTAATCACATTACATCATATCACACTATACAGCTACTGTCACTGCAGGACTGCTGAACCGTGTTAAACATCCATTTACCTCTATTTCAAGGTGTTTCATTGTTTTTATGTGTTTTTTGTCCATTACTCGTCCGTCTTGCCTGTAGAAAGAGCTCTGAGAGAGTCCTCAGCCTCATATGTTATCACTTCTGTGACAAAGCTCAAAAACAGCAGAGACAACACATCAGTCTTGGAATGTCTGTGAGCTTGGCCATTACATAAGCAATGAACAAAACAAAAAATCAATAGTCAATAAATCAATCAGTAACACACACTTTTCAATGTCACAGTTCTGTTCTGTTTGGATGCTGTTTTCGTCTTAGTTTCATTTTCATGGACTTTAAGTTTGTTATTTTTAGTAACATGTTCTCCTTTGTCTTAGTTTCCCGCCAATCATTAGTTTCAATGGACACTGATTAATCATCACTGCTGCTTATCATTTAGTTCATTATCTCTGTCTATTTAAGTTCCTCTGTTTGTATTACTCATTGTCTGTTATTGTTTGTGTGTTGCACACGGTGTCATGTTCTGTTGAATAAATCTAGCTGTTATTGGGAAATACTTCTTCTGCCGCCTTCATCTTTGACCTGAGATTGTTATAGCCAACAAGTTGCTCATCTGGTGCAGTTTAATGAATCAACTGGAGAATTGGCCTTATTGAATCAGCTTGGATGACTCACTTACTCACTGACACAGCAGGTTTCAGGGTGTCGCCTACTGGAAAAACATTATTCTGTAAGAAGCAATGGGTTGTTTATCTTCTTTTACAAAGGTACATTGTAATTTATTGAAATAGGTAAGGTTTTTATTAATGGATGAGTTAGACTAGAGAGTGAACAAATGTGCCTATACCAGACATGGGAACTCCTTCCATACTTTTGGAAAATAATCCCAGGATGCACCTCATGAAGTCGGTGCCAAACATGTAAAAAGGGTGACAACTTTGATTAATCTGAAATAAGATTTAATTTTTACAAATTTGGCCAAGATTTACACAGTTTATACTTTATGAACTGCTCCATACCTCACATTTTCTGACATTTCATCTTGTGTCCATTTATTATTCAATCATGCAGTTGCTCTTACTCTGAGAGTAGTAAAAGAATTTGCCCAAGGCCCTACAGGGCCCTAATATCTGAAAGTGTAGAAAGCTAGTTGCAAGTGTTTTCCATAACTTAATTTGAATCTTTTTATAAATGATTTAATATTAGATATTGAAAGTAATATAGTTTATGGTTTTCCAGCATGCCTTCCGCTATATGTGCCGTACTTATGCATTTAGGGCTAGACTCCTGCTGCAGTTTCGTTTCTCATGAATAATATTTTTTTGATGAATATCTGATGCATTTTCATGAAAATATAAGATGTGAAAATGTTTAGAGGTCTGAGTTCAAATTGGAATTTTAGAAAACAGCTGACCTCAGGGGTTTGTGTGTTGTTTGTTAACATACAGCGGGGGAAATAAGTATTGAACACGTCATCATTTTTCTCAGTAAATATATTTCCAAAGGTGCTATTGACATGAAATTTTCACCAGATGTTGGTAACAACCCAAGTAAGCCATACATACAAAGAAACAAACAAAAATAAGTTCAGAAATTAAGTTATGTGTAATAATGTGAAATGACACAGGGAAAAAGTATTGAACACATGAAGAAAGGGAGGCGCAAAAAGGCAAGGAAAACCAAGACAACTGCTGAAAACTTACAGTAATTAAAAAGCAATCCAGCCCCCTGTCAGTGGAAATTAATAACAGCTGGTTCAGTCCCAAATGATGGCCTACAAAAAGGTCTCATTGCCAAGGTGTCACACAAGACACATCTCATGATGGGTAAAAGCAAAGAGCTGTCTCAAGACCTTCGCAACCTAATTGTTGCAAACATAATGATGGCATTGGTTATAGGTGCCATTCTAAGCTTCTGAATGGTCCAGTGAGCACTTTTGGGGCCATAATACGGAAGTGGAAAGACAATTTCACCATAAATTTGCCTCGACCAGTGCTCCTCGCAAGATTTCTGATAGAGGAGTGAAAAGAATAATCAGAAGAGTTGTCCAAGAGCCAACACCAAATTGTATGGTGTTTTTAGGGTAATGTGCACTGCCATTTCTCCTCCAAATATGGTGTGTATTATGGCATCCAAACAGTTCGATTTTGCTCTCATGTGACCACACTATATTCTCCCAGTATTTCACTGGCTTTTCCAAATGTTGTGCAGCAAACTTTAAATGAGCTTCAACATGCTTTTTTTTCAGTAATGGAGTCTTGCGTGGTGAGCGTGCATACAGGCCATGGCGGTGGAGTGCATTACTTACTGTTTTCTTTGAGACAACAGTACCTGCTATCTGCAGGTCTTTTTGAAGCTCTCCACAAGTGATCCTTGGCTCTTGGACAACTCTTCTGATTATTCTTTTCACTCCTCTATCAGAAATCTTGCGAGGAGCACTGGTCGAGGCAAATTTATGGTGAAATTATTGTCTTTCCACTTCCGTATTATCGCCCCAAAAGTGCTCACTGGACCATTCAGAAGCTTAGAATGGCGCCTATAACCAATGCCATCATTATGTTTTGCAACAATTAAGTTGCGAAGGTCTTGAGACAGCTCTATGCTTTTACCCATCATGAGATGTATCTTGTGTGACACCTTGGTAATGAGACCTTTTTGTAGGCCATCATTTGGGACTGAACCAGCTGTTATTAATTTCCACTGACAGGGGGCTGGATTGCTTTTTAATTACTGTAAGTTTTCAGCAGTTGTCTTGGCTTTCCATGCCTTTTTGCGCCTCCCTTTCTTCATGTGTTCAATACTTTTTCCCTGTGTCATTTCACATTATTACACATAACTTAATTTCTGAACTTATTTTTGTTTGTTTCTTTGTATGTATGGCTTACTTGGGTTGTTACCAACTTCTGGTGAAAATTTCATGTCAATAGCACCTTTGGAAATATATTTACTGAGAAAAATTATGACGTGTTCAATACTTATTTCCCCCGCTGTATGAATGAGAATGTGCTCTATAGCCTAACAAGTGTTGAGTTCTGCACATGCCGGTAATGTGTTTGGAGTTGTTTATCAGACCCTCTAATTGTGTACAGTCAGATAAAAGTGTGTGTGTGTATGTGTGGCAGTAGCACTGCTTCAATTATTCAACTCTCTGTCCAACCCCTCGTCTCTTCCTGACATCCCCACTCCTTGGTCCTCATATCTCATTCACTAAGGAGCTCACATATTGGATTATCCCAACTGCATTTCATTTTCAATACATCCATTTATGCATTCTCAGACCCTCCCTCTAGATTCATACAGCCCAGCCAGACCACCTAACATTCAATCACATATTCATACCACAACGATGGCTGTCAGTTCATATAACCTGTTTAGTGCTAACAAAGACTGCGACTGTAATGCATGCTGGCACGATTTCAATGGTAGTTCTGTGTTTGGTTGTTTCGTTTCTTTGTTTTACTCTGGGACTGCAGCAGTTGGGTTGAGCCAAACCTATTCCAACCATCCTATTTGATTTTCAGAAAATCCTATTGTGATTGTGTTGTGAATTGTTAAATGATGAACATTTCATATTTCTTAGATTTTTAGGTTAAAAGAACAAGACGCATCATGATTTCAGTTTTATTTTGATTAATTGTGCAGCCCCAATGCTGTGAATGCTGAACTCAAAAGCCCTGGTATAAACCTCGGTAATCTGCTCGTTCGCTCTGCAGGTGATTTCTAAATGTACAGGTTGTATAGACGCTGGGGCTGCCGCTGATTGGTTTTGGGCACAAAGGAGGGGGGATGTCATTGACATTTCTAGTGGCAGCAGAGAGATAAGGTCACCCTAAGTGCATTAGCACTGAGAAATTGACAATCAGCTTGACGAGTTGCAAATTGTTATCCTTCTTTTACATGCATAATGTCTGCACCTGCAGTCACAGCCACTTCTTCCCCACCGCAGGGAGACGAGGAGCAAAAGTCTGAGAAATTACATGAGAGGAAGGTGTTGGAGTAGACGGAGGGAATGAGAATGACTGAGAACTGAGGAGAGTGACAGAAAGAGAGAGAGATGGAAAGGGGACAAAGTACTGGACGGAGGAGGACAAATTGTGTGCTGAACATTTAAAATTGCTGAATTTACACAAATGAATCACCTCAGCGCTAGTGCGGTTTGATAATATGTCCACACTAACTGTGAGTCTGTTGCTCCAGTGAAAGATTGAGAATTTACAAAGGCTTATCAGACTTGACAAGCAAAAGCATGAATGAGTTTTGAAAGGATTTTGAAAGATGTAAGTGTGTCAGAGTGATTCGTTCTTATAGGAAGGCAGGGTGTTTGTGGAGCAAGGTTTGCAGCATTTGTATGCAGTTTTTCAGTTGGTTTCTTGATCTGACTGTTTCAAGGTGAGGATTTTCTACTGCATTGCTGAAGTATTTCACAGATTGTACTTGAAACTAGAGATTGGCCCATTTTTTGTTGTTTTGTTTAGTTGATATATTTTCAATTTTCCCCTTCCTCTTTTTTTATTACTGACAAACCTTTTGCTCTCACGGATATGTTATTTTAAAGGAACACTCCACCGTTTTTTGAAATAGGGCTTATTCACATTCTTTCATACATTTAGATAGGTGGGCAAATGCATTTTTGTCTCAGTGCATGCACTGTTTTAGTTTGACAGGGTCGGCGCTAGCTTAGCTTAGCACAATGAATGGAATCCTTTGTTGCCAGCTAGCATGTCCTGAGTAAAAGTGAAAAAAACTAACAAAAAAAAACACGTAATTACTTCTTGTGGCCTGCGTATTCACAACGAGTACAAATAGTGATGCAGATTAACACTAGGTGATTTCCTAGGCAGATATTGACTTGGGACTATATTATGGGGAAGCACAGGCGAAGCACAGCAACTTAGGCGAAGCACTGCTACTTGGGCGCAGAGATATCACGCAACACATGAAATCCCACGACTTCCGTCAACATACCGGTGTGCATTGCAACGAGTCAAAACACAGAAGAAGAAGAACAACACGCGTGACCTGCACCGAGTGTCTTCGCTTTTGGATTGTTTATTTTGAGAAGTTACGGTTATAGCAAAGATGGTAATTACCTGCGTAGCAAAAGTTGTGAGAACAAGCAAAGGACATACACGAATGTAATGTTTCACAGAATTCCATCGAATGTGGAACTGAGAAATAAATGGCTAGCTGCTCTGGAGATCTGTACTTCAACGCCTCTCTACAAAATCAAACAGTATCGTGTTTGCGAAGAGCATTTTGCACCGGAGGACTAAGTTACATTGAAAAAATGGAATATGGGCCCAGAAAGACGGTACTACGTCTGAAACATACGGCTGTCCCATCCCATCTAACGTTATTTTCAAAGCACAGGCAGAACAAAGTGCACATGTAAGTTGTCTTTTATTACTCTTCCTTATGTTAATCTGTGTCTTTATTCGGTTGTAAAATAGATGCTGAGAAGCTGTAACTTATATAGACTACGGTTCAAATAACGTTAGCCTCCTCTAGTATAACCTCATGTTGAATTCAACCTGTTTAGCATGAACAACCGAACTAAAATAAAAATCGCTGTTATCGTTACCTGTAAAATGAAATGACTGAGGGCTGAGTTAGCTATATTTCACCGAGTTAGCCTGGTTCTTTTGACTCAGGAGTTTTAGTATAACTACTAGAGAGGAGAAGGCTACAAGCAGTTTACTATACATGTGTCATGTTTAAAATAATCACTTACTCTGTGGACAGCTGTCCAATTGGTCCATTCGGCGTGGGGCGTTTTTTCCAGTTCACTTTATCACACCAAAAAAAAAAAAAAATCGAGTACTGCAGGATGGATCAGCGCCGTGAAATCCTCGGTAGCTTTGACACAGGCTGTTGAGTGATCGCAACCTCCTCCTGTCATTCTATTTCCACTCATTTTCTGTAAACTCTTGTACATATAGGTATGGTTCTGGCTCACACAAAATCAGCCATGTTCATCGCCATTCATGTACTGTAGGGAAAATAGCCAGGCAGCTACTATTCACACCGGTATGTTGACGGAAGTCGTGGGATTTCATGTGTTGCGTGATATCTCTGCGCCCAAGTAGCAGTGCTTCGCCTAAGTAGCTGTGCTTCGCCTGTGCTTCCCCATAATATAGTCCCAAGTCAATATCTGCCTAGGAAATCACCTAGTGTTAATCTGCATTGCTATTTGTACTCGTTGTGAATACGCAGGCCACAAGAAGTAATTACGTGGGTTTTTTTTTTTTTTTATCACTTTTACTCAGGACATGCTAGCTGGCAACAAAGGATTCCATTCATTGTGCTAAGCTAAGCTAGCGCCGACCCTGTCAAACTAAAACAATGCATGCACTGAAACAAAAATGCATTTGCCCCACCTATCTAAATGTATGAAAGAATGTGAATAAGCCCTATTTCAAAAAACGGTGGAGTGTTCCTTTAAATCTCTCTTTTGCAAACATTTTTCTACTTTAACTTCTATATGCTAAGCTGGCTTAAACATATTTTAATACATTTTGATGCAAAGTGGTTTTATTGACAATAAATGAATTGGGAATTCAATTAGTTTCTCACTTTCTCCCTTGTTTTGTTTTTATGTTACCAATACTGATGAAATTAATGTTTTATTTTTATTTTTGAAACAATAAATGAAAAATCATTACACTACAACAAAATAAAATGTCTACATTAAATGTTATTATTCTATTTTTATTTATCATTAATAATAGTGCTAGTATTTATTCCAATATGTTAAATATTTACATATTAAAATTATTTCCCACCTGTTAAATATTAAGGTTGAAATATTTGGCATTTTTCCACTTTTCCACTGGATGTCTTGAGGTAAACACATTACAAAGACATGTACATGTGGTACACCCGAAGTTTAGAAGTCCATCATCAATTATTTATTGCATATCTTGTTCTCTGAGGCTATGTTTCACATCATAGATCTTACCGGACTGTTTTGAATATTTGCTGAGAGATGTAATCTTTTTTCTTTGACTGTTCACATTTGTGTTTATACTGTAAATTACACATGCATCATTGTGAACAGACAGCTGACCTTAACGTACCTGTGAGTGAGCATATACAGAAACAATAACATCACATGCTTTACCAGCATACACAGCACATGACAACAACAAAACCATTACATCTCCTAGTGTTTTCAAGCAACTGCAAATTGAACGGCTAATTTGCTAATATGGAATGACTGTGATACATTCCCTTGAGTTTTGCTTGAACTAATGCATCTCACCAAATATTAATTTAATCTGTTATCTCAGCATCTTTCCAGTATTTCTGCTTGCTCCTCCCCCAGTTTTTAAGATTTTAGCAAGGCGCTTGCTCGCACTGAATGATAACAACATGATAAAACGATGTGATGATATGCATACAGTATGTTAACAGAATGTGTGATTTTAGATCTGACTGCATCAGGGAGTTTTAAGGGTTTCACATCTAGATTATTACAATGCCAGTTCACAAGATCAAACCTATTTTCAAACAAACATCTCGGACATCTAGAGGCATGTCACATGAAGGGAAAAATCCAATTTGGGTCTCTTACAGCATGTTGCCTGAACATCGAGTGTTTAATTCAGGTATTTCAAGGTCAAAGTGGTATGTTTTCTCTTTTCTGTTAGCTCTTTCTCCCCCACCGCCTCAATCTGACCTCTGACTCTGGCTAATTAACTGATACAGCTTGACTTATCGGTTAGTGTGACTTGAATACTAAAAGTAAACACTAAGATTTTCTTGATGTTGTGGCTTGATGTTGTGGTTATCTGCGCTCTCTTTATCTTATCCATTTCCCTTCCTCCTTTTTTTGCATTACTGACCAACCTTTTGCTCTCTGTGGTATTTTATTTTAAATCTCCCTTTCGCAAAATTGTTTCTACTTTAACTTCTAATAAGCTAAGCCTAAACACATTGATTTTAAATTTAGAGCCAAAGCTTTTTTATTAAAAATAATTGATTGTGAATTAAATTTGTTTCTTACACTCTCTCTCTCTCTCTCCGCAGGGTGTGTGCTCCCAGAAATGCCAGCACATGTTCATCATAGAGACGGTGTGTGTGGGCTGGTTCTCCATGGAGTTTCTGCTACGGTTCGTCCAAGCCCACAGCAAGCTGGAGTTCCTCCGTGGACCTTTGAACATCATCGATGTTATGGCCATCCTGCCCTACTACGTGTCTCTTGTCGTGGGAGAAACCCCCGCTGACGAAAATGAGCGACCCTCTGGAGGTAAGGGCTACTTGGACAAGCTTGGGTTGGTACTGCGGGTCCTACGTGCCCTTCGGATCCTGTACGTAATGCGGCTGGCGCGCCACTCTCTGGGCTTGCAGACGCTGGGGCTGACGGTGCGGCGGAGCATGCGTGAGTTTGGCTTGCTGCTGCTCTTTCTCTGTGTAGCGGTGACACTCTTTTCACCACTGGTGCACCTGGCGGAGAGCGAGCTTACCGGAGTACATGATTTCAGCAGCATTCCCGCCTCTTACTGGTGGGCAATAATCTCTATGACTACAGTGGGTTATGGGGATATGGTGCCCAGGAGCATCCCCGGTCAGGTGGTGGCGCTCAGTAGCATTCTGAGCGGGATCCTAATCATGGCCTTCCCAGCCACTTCCATATTCCACATGTTTTCCCGCTCCTACCAGGAGCTGAAACAGGAGCACGACAGGCTCTTTAAGGAGGAGTGCGCGGCAGCCGCAGCTGCTACCGCAGGAGCCGAGGACGAGCAGGATGGAGGATGGGTGGACTTTCCTCCTCCTCGACTAGTTATTACCCCAGACACAGAGACGCCAGGCTCTGTTGAAGACCTTTCTGTACTCGGGAATGGTGGAGAGACTTCCGGGAATAACAAGCACCTGTTACCAGCTGGAGCCTTTTAAGTGATGCACAACCATTGTACTGTTCACTAGATCAAAACTGTTCTTCCATGCCCTCATACTGAACCCTTTTGCAGTGGAGAGGGTGAATTTTCATGGACGGCTCTGTCTAAAGAGTTAAAGGGCCTTGACGCTACAGTATTTTGTCTTCCATCAGCCACAAGCTGACGTCATCTCATTGAAGTACTATTTCCTTCATATTTACACTGTGCCAGATTTAGCACTCTATGAAAATCCATGCAATAGAAATAAAAAATTAAGCTACATAGTTTAACTTTGGAGCCTTTTTCCACACCGTTAGACATACAGCAGAGAAATTCACGTTCCTCAAATTAATTACCAGTCATTTTTTAACAGATCCAAAGATGTGCTTTTTTTGTTGACTGTTTTAAATGCAAGAATTGCTCTTCCAGAAAATGTGCATAATGCATATGATTTTCTTAATATAATAAAACATGCAATGGCTCTTGAACAGCTCCAAATAAAACAGCACTAATCTCTGAGTCTTGTCCTGTTTTTTAGGGTTCATAGAAGGATTTTCTAATCCTCTTATTTGAAACGCTCAATCATTAGACACAGTCACCCTGTTCTCTTCTCTTAAGCAGCACATATGTGTCCCTGCCATCTGCCATCTATGACATGCAGCAGTTACGGAGTAATACATCTATGATTGTTTTAGTTTTTATTGCTGGAGTTGAGATTCGTGACCTCAGTGAGGTCAACTCCGTTTTCGTCGTCTTCACCTTTTCTTACCGATTTCTCCCTAAGAAAGTCTGATGCCTCTAGGTGAAAAGCTTCTCTGTAAGGTCACAAAATTGTCCCACTGCCCAGTGCTTGCAGGGCTGATGGGGGATCTTGATGAGGCTGGGGATTAAACATGCAATAAATACTCAGAGATAAAAATGTCCTTCTGGAGTCAGACTCTGTGACGGACTTTGCTTTGTCAACAAATCACAAATTTGTTCCATAAATGGCATTGCTACTGTGCCGAAAGCCCCAGATGGCTGAGTCATGAATCGGGAAAGGTACAGAGGAAACAAATTTGATGGACCAATCAAATTACATGTGTAGCTTTTCTCAGGATTTACCAGCTGGTTGAATCATTAAATGGACATCAGCTTGTTCTTAATGTAAAGGTTAAACCTGTTTATCATTTGTTTTTCTTTTATGATAGACACAAGCAGAGCCAGGATCAGGCCTTAGTCCACTCTCAAGTTAGTAAGTACATTACCCAGATAGTCAACAATTTCTGTTAAAATCACTTTATTACTTACTAGAAATGTCATATTATGTTCTTCTATGTCTCAAGTCATCAGAAAAGGAGGATAAGAATATATTGCATAATGGTACTGTACTTGTAAAGAGCTTCAACTGAAATTGTGTTGTAGGTCACTGAGTCATCAGCGTCCCAATGTTTAGTGCTTCAATTTGTGTTCACATTATACTGATCTTAAACGGTTATGTAACAACCTGGAAGAGAAAACCATATTCTTAACTATTTTGATGGAATATTCTATTGCAATAACAATTCATATGAACTTAATAACATCTGCACCATTTAACAGCATTAGATGGGGGGAAGCATCGTGAGATATGCCATCAGCTCAGCTATAAAGATGCTTTTAGCCGCAGTGCTTATTGAGAAATCTTGTTGAAGGATGGCTTGAATGATGTATCATATGCCATTATTTGTCAAGGAAGGCCAGATCTAGATGGCAAGTGTCTTCTGCTGGCACCAGTGATTGATGTAGAAAGCATCAAGAAGGGTTTAAGAGGCCATCCATCAGATATACATGATGGTAAGATTGATTCCTATTCGATAAATAAGTTGCTTTTTAGATTCCAAATTGTGGTAGATTTAAGATTTAGTTCTCTCATCAAGTAAACCCATTTGCAGTGCAATTTTAGCAATAGGTCAATGATGTGTATGTGTGTGTTTTGACACTTCAGAGCATTTCAGCAGTCAGTAATAGCACTTTTCTGTGCTTATGCACAGCAAATCTTTTAATAACAGCCACTTGGAATCCACACTGAAATATGACACATAAACTGTTGAAGGTCAGACTAAAATGATCAATTAACTCAGATTCAGTTACTTGTTTTTAACGTCATAATATGCAAAGTGAATTATTAGTATATATGTGATGTTGTCATCATACTATATTTCAGGCTTAATGTGACTTGTTATCACTTTATCACGTTTAGCTTTATCACTGCACTTAGCTGCCTGTTGGCAGAGATGCTAGAAGTGAACAGATGTTCGAGTTCTCACTATTCAGTTCTCTTTGGATCTGATATGTCAGTGAGGTTATAATTGGGCATTGGCTTGTCAGTCAGTCTGTCTAACATGTTTGTTTGTAAATAGCTTTGATCTTGTGAACTTTGGCTGACATAATGATATACAGATATCTAGATATACAGCAGCTACTGAATTACCCAGATGGCACTGTCTAATCTCATTTTAAGAAGTACACCGGTTTAAACATAAACACTGCTTTTTCAAATACACAGTCGGTATAGTATAGATTAAAGAAAGGGTCGATGGTTATGTAACTAAACTTAGCCTCATTGACCTCAAATAGCTGTTTTTGCTTCCACTGTAGACAGACGTATTGCATCGCTCCTGGCTACGATGCGGTGTAATTTTTCCCCCTCTGTCTGTCATGATAGCAAGAGCCTCAATGGGGCAGTGAGCTTCCCATTAATCTTAGCTGACAACTTGACCATAGATGTAGTGCAGGGCGATGAAATTCTGGAAAGGGTCTCGCTTGGAAAGTTAAAGCATTCCTCTTTTCTGTATCACAAAAGCGTCATCATTGCAGTAGTTGCAGTCTAGGTGGAGGTTTCACTGAACATCAGAGACCTTAGTGTCTTTGACAGACAGCTGTGATTGATTCCTAGTGTTTCTATAAAGGCAAAGTTTTAAAAATGAATCAAAGACTCTAGGAGGAGGCATTTTCAGCATTTTTTTCCTAGGCTTACTTCACAGCGAGTATCCATGTATTATTTATATACCACACAAACCTGAGTGAAAGAGCAGGAAGGGCAGTTTGAGCACTGCATTCATATGCTATGATCATTCATATGCAGAATAAGTCAAGTTCATTTAAAGAGTGCTATGATGTGCTATTGGTTAATAAACTCGCTGGATTTAATTATGTGATGTCATTATCGCACAGGTCTGTTTATAAATATGGATGTAGGCTATATTATACAGTTACAGTACATGCAGTACATTCACGCAAAGCAATATATTCTGTATAGCAAATCTTAAATGAAAAATTTATCTATATTATCACCTAGCACTTTATATAAAGTTGGATATATAAGTGTGTCCAACTTTATCCAAATACATACAGCACACTCATGTAGGGCGATATATAATATTTAGCATATCTGAAATGCTTGATTAATTGTATCCTTTCAAAATATGAATATATATATCGCCCAGCTCTAATCTGCTAATTGCAACCATAAGGCATGAAGATATTATAAACATTAACATCGTGATTTGCTTTGAAACAATGTGTATTGTGAAAAGCGCTATACAAATAAATTTGACTTTACTTGACATGTACATAAACCTGCATGGTAACTTTCACACTGTACGCAAAAAAAAGGGACTATCTGCAAACTTTCACACTGTACGCAAAAAAAAGGGACTATCTGCAAAGTACTGTTTATATATTTACTATTATATAGAGGCTGATGATGCTTTGTGCATTTTCTTTCTTATTAAGGTTTCTTATTCTTTTAAGCAGGTGTTTGGGCATAGTGGCTGTGTCTTAATCCTGCCATCAAATGATCCACTTGTGTAGCGAGTGTTCTGCTTGATGTTCTGCTCCAGTACAAAGTGTCTTTTTGTGTCCATCAGAGATCAACAACAAACTGTTGGATTTCGAACTGAGCTTTCCATCTTACAGACAAACCAATATACTTGACTTTTTTTGTAATTTGTGTTGAAAAATGTGTGGTTTTGTCTCTTGTACTGTAATATACTGAACTGCTTTAAGGTGATGCAAACCAAAATATGTTGTTCTACATTCCTCTTTAAGAAAAAAGTATTGTGACATTTGAGACAGAAATAGGTTGAAGAGAGTCAATGAATAATGCTAGTAAATACTAATATGATAAAGTCAATGATATGAACAGAATAGAATAGAGACTTTATAATTACTGCAAAGTCACAATGTCACTGTATTGCACCATTGCACGACAGCAAGCTTTGAATCTCAACTCTGGTGCTTGAAATAGCTAAACTGGATGATTTATGATATTGAATTTCAGTATATTATCCCATAAATAGATTTAATGTCAAAGGCTATAGTATGTTCAGATTGAAATTATATCTTAGGCCTTCTGCACAGTATATACTGAAAACACTACAAAATATGTGAAACATTATGCATTATAACATGATTATTTTAAACAATAATATACTACATTGTTGTCACATGACCTCACCAAGTTGCATGTTTAATTCGGGTAGTGGACCTCTCATAAATAAATTGTCAGGGTCCTGTCACCTTAATTGGCCTTGTTCTTAGTTTGGTGACCGAATCCTGACACTCATGTGTTTGTGTAAGCGTTCTCTAGGCCGTGCGCTCTTATGTCTGTGTCTTGCATGTTCGGGGCGTGGGTGTCTGGATCCTGACACTTCGGTCTAGTCTTGGTTTGGTTTCGTGTCGGGGTCCTGACATCCATCCTCCGTGCACTTCTGTCTGTCTTGTGTCTTGTTTTCTGTGGTGTGTATGTCTGCCATGTTCTCTTCTGTCCTGTGGGTTTGTGCGTGCACACTTTGCTTCTGATTTTTTTTTTTTTTTTTTTCAAATGATCCAAATGATTTTTGTTTGTTTCTGTGTGCCATGTGCTTTTTTGTCAGTCTCTAGTCTTGGCCCCGCCCTCTTGTTACCTGATTATTGGTTAATTTGCCTCACCTGCTCTCTCTTGTTATCCTTCTGATTTTCTTCTCTTTTTCTTCTCTGTTCTGTGCCAGATTGTCATCTATATTCCTCATGTGGACGCCTTGTCTGTTTGTCGTGCCTTGCTCCAGTCCTGCTGCCTGCTCCCCTGGACTGTGTTTTCCCCCATTAGGGAGGTTTAAGTTGTTTTTTTTTGTTGTTTTTTTTTATTAAATAAAGCCCTTCAAAGCTCCCTGAGTCCTCACAATTCTTGACCCTTGACATAAATATGATTGTTTTGATATTTTAATTCAGATAGAAAAACTTGACATCCAATCCATTTTTAAAGAGATGTTAAAATCATCTCTAAATAAGATATTATCAGATATTAATACATTCATCATCCTGGAAATGGAAGGTTAGGTTGAGTGCATTACATTGAATCCCATATATTCCATATTCCCTCTGTTGTAAACTGTACATTTAAGCTAAAGTAGTACAGGTGTATACTTCATAAACTATAGCTTTTCTGGTGTATGTGGAAGTGCAGTGACATTCTGTAATTGCTATAACAAACTTGTTCTGATGTTCTACAGAGGCCGACGATGAACAAGATCAGACAGGTGGAGGTTATCTAGAGATTGTAAGAAGACACAGAACACTGATGATTATTGCCTTTAAGGGCAGATTAAAGGACCACGTTAATCATCTCATCACCATGGGTAATTAGTCCCAACTTCTAACGTCCTAGAACCAATAGATCAAAGCCCACTCTAAATAGCCCACAGACAGGGATGAGCTATTCTAGTGGTCATGGTGACCAGAATGATGTGATGTCAGGGAATGTAGAAATGTCCCCGAATCAGTTATGAGACTGTAATGTATTAATGAGCTTCATGAGACCTCATGAAGGATGGTGGTGAATCCATAAAATGTCCAGAGAAAAATGGACTGATGATTTCATTCATGATTTATAATCACCTTGCCTAAGGGTTTGTACACTCCGCACTAGTTCCCTTTTATTTTCAGCAGGTGCATTAGAACTGGAGAAAAGTCAATCATACATAGAAAAGAGAATGGGAGAAACTGCAATGTGCAATATGGCTGCAATAAGGAGACATTTTGGTTTAAAAAGATATGGTTAGAGGCAAACTAGAAAATATTTGATTACTGTTTTGTTTTTTTTGTACTAAAAAACAGTATTTCTTTCTTTATTATGAATTAAAATATTAGAATTATTTTTAATATTTAATATTTTAAAAATATTTTTATTTTTATAATTTTTTCTGTTTAACAACAATGTTATTATTATTTATTTCTATATAATGACTTTCTATGCCTTATGTCAGACATGTTTGAGTATAACGTCTGGGAACTGTTTGTACAATACTTTAACAAACTATAATACATCATGCTATCTTGTCATTCCGTTCAATTTTAGTCACTAGTCTGATATCATACTTGCAGAACTGGCTTTCATTTCCTTTCTCTCATCTCTCCTGAGCAGCTCCAGCAGAGATATCATCACTATCATCAGTCTCTCTCTGGATCCCTGCCAGATGTTAGCTTGCCTAAAATCAAGAAATCGAACGCCACATTCAAGAAACAAACAAAAAAACAAGAAAACTTGTCCACAGGGATGTCACAGAATCAATCAAGCCTGCCAATAAAGTGTGACTGCCCTATTTATCTTCAAACATATCAATGGTTGGACAAAAGAAAGTAGTTCAATTGGATAAAAATTGTCCCCCCCTCTTCCCTCCTTCCAAAAGCCTATATTAGATATACAGTGTAATTCTTGATCAGTCCTGAGATAGGGAAAAGCGGTAGAAGAAGACTTTGTGTCCTCTCAGCTGTGACAGGGCTGGATTGAGTCTTAATCATCAACTATCAGCACAGACTGTGAATATGCCCCTGATGGGCCCTTCATTTCGCATGGGTGGAAATGCACAGAAAACCATCATCTTGTGTTAGTCTCCCTGTGCACGCATATATGCACGCCGTGTGCACGTCCACACTCTGACATTTTGATTGGACAGATAGTATACGTTTTTTGTTGACTAAATCTCTCTGCTCATGTAAATTAGAGAGCTTGGGGCTTTGAGTGCTATCTGTGACGCTAGGCAGATGGTGAGGTTGAACTCCAGAGTAATGAATCAAGGGTTTCAAATTTAGATCAGTGAAACACACAGACTGTAGTGAAAATAACACCCTTAAAATAACCATTTGGTGCTCAAACGAATATAAAATTCAAATTTAATATCAACCGGTTGCAACCTTGAGATAAAAAACCCAAATTTAAATTGTTTGCATGAGTAAACTTTAAGGGCCACCCATTAGCCCAACTGTGGAATCCAACGAGGTATAATGTGTTTATGTCTATTCAGTGCTCCAATGAAGTTCACTTAATTTATTAGAATTTAGTTTCAATTTTACTTTAGCTCCACACTTAATCTGACACCAATTTCAAATGATTATCAAATTTATATTGTGCTTCTTTTAGAAACGAATCATATGGTTATTGATTAATTTAGATATTTGATTATTCTTGGTATCCCATACTTTCAAATTTCAAATTCATTTTTCGTTTGTGGTTTACAAATCGGTTTATGGGTTCGATATTTCATTTGCACACGTGGGCGGCGCTGAAACGCCCCTTTCATCTGATTGGTCAAAACATTCTACCTTCAGTGGGCTACAAGCTTTTCTTTCTGTCAGGCAGAATAAGAGTCAGTACGAGTGCTGCACTGACAAATGCACTTTAAAGGGTAACTAAACCCCTGGTCAAAAATAATACAAAATAATGTCTGAAACCACCACTCACTGTTAACTACGCACAATATTTGAAGCAGAAATATGTTGCTGGTCACGTAATTCGTGCTGCTGCGACTTGCAAGAGACCCCATTAATGTGAACCACAGTATATGACAGATTATTTTAGCATGATGTATTTCCCATTGATAAATACAGTGCAAATAGTTCTGTCTCTTTGGATAAAAGGGAAGTGGAAATAAAAAATCAATAATAGGCTGAACTGTACCATGATAATATGTCCGTAACATTTACCACTCTCGTCTTTTATTTACATCAAAAGGCAGGTTGGCGTGTGTGAAATATAGGCTATAAATAATTTAGAAAATTGAATAGAAATACATTTTATATTTATGAATGTAAGCATGTGTAGCCTACTCAGTTCACATGAAAAAAAAAAAAAAAGAGACAGAAAAGAGAGAAGCTAGAATCAGTGAACGTACATTAATACTGACAAAATTACCAGATTTGGGAATAATTAATATCATGTCGGTTGAAGAGCACGGCATACATTTAAAATGTTATTAGTTTTATTATAAAACTAATACAATTTTATTACATACTGAATTGGTCGATGTTTCTCTGAGTTTCCTTTATTATGTTGGCTTGAGAAAGCCAGCATATATTTAAACTTTATTATTATTTATTATTATTGTGGGAAATTGACTCTGCCTAGTACTTTAATGCTTCACCAAACTCAGCTCAGACCTTCAGACTGGTCTGACTCGCTTATATCTTTTCTAACTGGTCAGACTTACTTTCCCCAAAAAAACCATTGACTTGCGTTATCTGAGCAATGAAGGCCGTACTTAATGCTGTCCACTAGAGGGGACGACAGGATAATAAGTATTTTGTACTCTCTTTCCCTGTTTGCATCAGTTTAAATGACAAATAAATGCATGAATTTCATTCATAAATAGGCCATATCTGTGTATCTGTGTAGTTCAATTTAAGATATTGTTATTCACACTGGTTTTTGCATTTAATGTTTGTCCATCTGGAACTTTTTTTGTCATGAGCTCTATATTTTAAGATGTAGCCTACTAGAAAAAAAAAATGATTTAACAACACACAAACTCTGTTTTTACTCTGCAATTTTTTTTTCCTTTCAAGTTGGCTATAGCCTACGAGTTATCCTGCTTTTTGCCATGGCTTGCCATACTGCCCAGAATAAACAATATTTTCTCCACACGACCCCAGACAAATCCAGACAAATGATAACATTGGACGTAACAAGGACCCAATGCCGCACAGAGTCACACGCCCCGGGTAATATGGATTTCACGGTTACAAACTCTCCAGTCTGATCTTGGTCAGAGTGTGCAGGGTTAGCTAATACCTCTTTAGTCGGTTGCCTACTGCTCACTCGTACAATTTTTAATTTTTTTATTTAGCCACTTCCATACAACTTGCCAAGTCAGACAGAAATCAAAAGGTCTTCAGATGACGTGCCTACTGGTCCGTTTATACATGCGCATTTAGTTTGAACTATCCGCGGTAGCACCAGCCTCCTCATAATCTACTGGTCATAATGATTTCAGGAGAGTCCAGAATAAATCAAATATAACATTTTATTTGTCAGGTAAAAATGTACCATGCCAATTACACAAGTAAACTAGAAGCCAATTCAGAAATAACAGGTCACACCTGTTTTCGGGGGAGAGGAAAGAATTATCAGAATTATCCTAAGTTTTCTATCTTTCTCATAATACCAATGACTGCAATGAAATTTAGACACTAGATACATCATATCTGATATATAGACATTCTCAGTGAACATTTAGTGACTTGAATCAGGGGGAAAGGAAGGGAGTAGGGAGATGAGGGATGCATAAACAAGGAGATAAGTTTGGGCTAGGCGATGTCCTGTGCTCTTTCTTTGAGTTCTTCTCTCCAGGTCTGCGTTTTATTGTTTTATTGTTGGGGGTTTGATCTCAGCTTTTTTCATAGCAGGAAAATCAAGTCTTACAGGCCTCCTCTAGCCTCTTGGGGCCATTTTTGGACATTTCCGCTGTCCACATTTTGGGTGTTATTTTCAGAGTGTTCATAGGGCTGACACCTGTAGTTAGCAGCGCTAGTCGATGGGTGCAGGAGTCAAGTACTCACCTGAACTAACAGCATTAAGACAGGTTGAACATGGAAGATGAAAGCACTGCAAAATGCACCTCTGTGACACACAGTCTCTTTAGGTGTAGGCGTACTGTGCTGAGTGGATGCTGCATCAGCGGGACATGATGTCTGTGATCCTCTTGGTCGGGCTTGCTTCCACCTGCACTTGGTTGCGTTGTTATTCAGTTTGTAGAATGACTTGTTGCACCAAGTCTGTTGTGTTGGTCAGCATGAGCAAAAAGTGTGAGTGGAAAGTGTCATTATACTTTGTGGAAACATCTGTGTCCTCCCCAGGGTGTTTAACTGACCTTTTGAGAAGTCCTCGGGCACCTTCAAGCAGAATGTTTGGTTTTCCGGGCAGGTCAGATCTTCATAAGTCAAGGAATCATTTCCACATGTCCCGTAAAATAACTTCCCTGATAAGATCAGCTGACACTCCCAGAGGAGTATAACACTTGCGCCACTTGCGCCACTTGTTTTGTTGCAAGGGAAAATTAAAACTTGTACCTCCCCTTGTCACTGGGTTGCAGATCAATGAGATCAAATTTAAATCATTCTATGGCTTTAGACAGATAGTCAAGATATGGCAATCCGGCTGACCATTTTATTAGGTACATAATGGCCATTGTAATTGTTCTCATTAAAGATTCTTGCACAAATAGGAGGTAAAGAAGTTATTTTTCCATTCAGTTTTCATTCTTAACAGTTGTTTTTCTAAACATCTATTGTCTAGGTGAAAGAGTCTCTATGTGATGGAATTTATCTGACCTCAGTGACGTGAGACAGCTAGCAGACGGTGGGTTTAGCCAGTCTGTCTGCTTCCTGACCTGAGCCCTAGATTGTCATGTTTGATCTCTACAGCCCGATCTCATCCCAAGGCGTCATATACTGACGCTTTTGACATTTCGTCTACATCCAACGCACATGGCACCCTTTAGCGTCAATATGAGACGCATATAGATATGGGCCAGAAGGCGCCTCCTAGCGGTCTAACCCTAACCCTCCCAGACCTAAACCTACCCATAACCGAACAAAGCTCTGTGCGTGTCATATTGACGCTAAAGGGTGCCATGTGCGTTGGATGTAGACGAAATGTCAAAAGCGACGCCCTAGGATGAGAATGCGTTGGATCTCTAAGACTATGGGCCCTATTTTAACGATCTGAAACACAAGTATCAAGCGCGAAACGCAAGTAACTTTGTGGACGAGTCTTGGGCGCTGTTGCTATTATACCGGCGGGGTAAATGACTCTTGCGCCCGACGCAAATCTAAAATGGGTTTGTCTGAAGTAGCTTCATTATTCATAGGTGTGGTTTGAGCCAGCCACTGAGTGAGGACAGTCTACTAAGTATCTCATCACTCCTTCGAACAGGAAGGGGGCCAGAGCAAATTACAGTGCATGACATCTTACTTGCAAGAAGGCATTTAGCCCTGCAGCTACAGCTGTGCTGGCATGTGCATTGTGTCAAACTGGAAACCAGTTAATATAGACTTATAGACGTTGATGCTGTGAACATTCAATGAACTGCAAGCACTGAAAGCATGGGTCAGATCATTGCTCAATTTAACGATTGTTGTGACTACAATATTGAATTGGACACATTGTCTTGTTTTTTGGCTGAGATGTTATCAATTGCATTCTTTTGAGAATACTGTATATTTGAATATGAAAGAAAGGTTGGACAAACACAGGTCTGATGGAGGGCACCAAGATTGTTTTTTGGTTTGTTAATTTTGTTATTGTCTCTTTTGAGACATCGAAAAACACACAAGTGTGCAGCGATTGCAAAGTCTGAAATAAGACCAAAGTAAAAGCTATGTTTTGTAAGACTGAGCCTTAAATGGTGTTGTTTACACCATATTTTGTGACATCAGTCATTAACTTTTTAGCACACTTGAAAGTTTTTCAAAGAAAAGTGATTAATTTGATGTAATTCATATTACATATTACAAACAAAGAAAGGTGGCATAAATGCATTTACACAGCAATTACAACTATATAGTTTGATACTAGCTGCTGAGATGAATATAATGTTTTATGCATGTATACATCAAAACTTACTTTCTTCTAGTAAATTATACCTTCGTAATATGTAGAAACCCTAAATTCAAACCCTAAATAAATTCAAGCTGTGAATTACAAATGACATAAGTAACTCACATGCAAAACAAACACTTACATCACTCAGTATTCTGAATATACAGCCATATAATAACCCACAAACTTTTGTGTTCTGTCTCATTTACATAAGCTCCACCCATTCTCATCATCTTGTTTAACCTATATGGAGTTTTGACATCATCACAGCAGACCAGAGGCTTAGTGCTACAACACACCTGATGGCTACAGGTAAGACATATTTTTTTCCTATACTGCACGACATGTTAGCCCATAACTTTGCTCAGTCTTTAAGTCTGTTATTTTTCCATCTGTGTGTAATGCTAAGCTTTGTTAAGTTAAGGGGGAAGGGATGTTTTTGGTGCTGTGACACCAAATCCTCTTGAGGAGCACAGATGGTCACCATGGACACCAAAACATAACCATGAGGATAACAGAGGGGTCACACCTTATACAGATGAAAACAACAGAACAGAATCGGTGTTAGAAGCATAAACACATTTGCAATATAGTAATTATTAGGACACACTCAACAATCTTCAGATCAATTTTTTATTTGATCATTTTTTTAGAAGACGACTTTATTTTGAATGACACAAAGTCCATTTCAAGCAGTAACAGTATATGAGCTGTGTTGGGGAAAGTTACTTTTAAAATATTGTGTTAGTTACTTTTTATGGAATGCTATTTACATTCCATTTGAATTAAGGAACTGAATTCAATTTAAAAGTAATTCTAAATTCAATTCTGAAATCAAAACTAACATACTCCAACAAACAGAAATTATTTTGAATGATTTGAATTGGCAAAAAAAAAAAGAGAATGCATGTATATCTAAACCAGTTTTACACTATTCTAAACCAGTTTTTCTTAGATTGAATAGACTGGTCAGGTTTTTCCAAGCTATCATGTGTTCCATACTAATTTTAAGATAAGATTGCTCCTCTCTTGTAGGACAGCTAATCCAAAAAATAAAGGAAGAAGTATTGCCTGGAAGAATAACACCTCAATTTAATTTACATTACATTGATTTGTATCCAAAATTGCCCAGCAATTTTGTATCCAAGAAAAAAAAAAGGATGTACATTCTATCTTCATTCTGGAAGAATATGCCTTGTAACATAAGCTTCTGAGATAGTAATCTAACAAAGCAATTTCAGTAAAATTGTGATTTAGATGATCTTCATGTTCCAAAGATATCCCGTGTGGCTGGCTTTTCGTCTTTTTATGATACTCAGGTTTTGTAATCAACAGCAAAGCCATCTGGGTAAGTGCAAAGACACCTGTGCTTTTTGGGTGAAAGCCACTGGAGTGGAAGGACTGCCAGAAGAGGATGCCCTTCTATCAATGACAATGTAAAAACATAGAACTCAACTGGTCTGAACTATTCAGAGGATTAATACGTATCTAATCTTGTTCGTCCATATTATCTAATTGGTTTCATGTAGTGTGTCTTCACATTTTCATCCTATCAGAGGGATCCTGAACATAAAGAGCTCATTATGATGAACGATCCTCTGCTCAGCTAATGCTAACCTTCTGTTTAACACCTTGCAGGTCACAGCACCCAAACAGAGATTAATCTGCATTATTTAATCCCTGCTGTGATATCCAGTAAGTTTAAAATCATTCTGATTAAGATACTTGCCGTTTTTATATTATGAGACACGTCCATATTCATGTCTGGAATATGAAATAATTAAACAAGATGCCAAGGTCTGTTGACCATGGGTAGTCTGATACGTGTCCAGAGAGTAAAAGATCACAGCTAATCAGGCACTGCACAATATTTGATAACTAACTAGCTGACAGTTGGTCCTTTTTAATTGGATTTCATCCAAGACTGGAGAACATGCAACCAATGAAGCTTTAAACAGGACATGCAACATTTAACCCCAAAGCTGATGTATGTTATCTTTCAGTGCTGTTCAACCAAAATGATCAGTTTCTCTAGATATAGTTATCCTATAGAAATACATTACCATTCAAAAGTTTGGGGTCAGTAATATTTTTTTTAAGGAATTTAAATCAAAATCTATTTTCAGGAGAAAAAAAAACACATTAAATTGATCAGAAGGGAGAGTAAAGACATTTATGATGTTACAAAAGATTTATATTTCATATACATTCTGTTCATATAATCCTAAAAAAATTAATATTATGGTTTGCAGACTTTGCACACAAATATTAAGCAGTACAACTGTTTTCAACATTGATAATAAGAAATATTTATTGAGCACCAAATCAGCATATTAGTATGATTTATGAATGATCATGTGACACTGACGACTGGAGTAATGGCTACTGAAACTTCCGCTTTGCCATCACATGAAAAAATTACATTTTAAAATTGTAATACATTTTTGCTGTATATTGATCAAATAAATGCAGCCTTGGTGAACATAAGAGACCTCTAATAAATTCTTACCAACTATTGACTTTTGCAGATTTTCATTTTAAGAGTCATTGACAAACTACTGATGACATTATGTCAGACGTTACTAATTCTACAGTATCTAAAATAAATTGTGTGTAAAATTGATTATTAGGATACTGTCTAATTGCAGTTTATTATGACGATTCAATTTGTATGCACGTGTTTTGAGACTTTCAATGCTGAAATCAGGTTTAGCTCTGGTAGATAAAAGCATTGTAAAGTAAAGGGATGCAAGCCAATATGTAATTTTATCTATGCAAGATAAATATTACTTTCACTCATAACTCACATTATCAAGCTTTCATGCTTTTACGCTGCATGTATTCTTTTCAGTATTTTATTATAAATTCAATTCTAACCATTAGTAGAAATCAATAATGTTAGTGTCAATGTAATAATAGTTCTCATCTTTTTTCCCAATGTACTGCCAGTCTAGGCAGTTAACCAGGATCGGTAATACTTTTTTTTTTTTATGGTCAAGTTTAGACATTCTAATAACTCTAAGTAACTTTGCAACTACATGTCAACTATTTTGGGATTGCGCGCATTGTGCATCATTTTACTAATCTTTACTAACAGATTTTGTGCTCGTGCCCAAAGTGTGCGCACATAAAGCCGCCCTCAGTACTAAATTGAGATCTTTTTCCCTGCTTATTGCACTTAAACAGTCAACAAATACACACAAAATAATGTCAAAATACTTGTGTAGTCTTGGCTAGTATTCACATAAACAGTTACGTTACCGTTGAGACAAAAAACACATATGTAACAGTGTAATGAATCTGTGAGTCGGGTCTTAAAGTGACAGCAGCTTAATTAATATACCTGCTGCCAAATTATGATAATATTAAAAATACCTAAATGGCAGTTTTTCCCCATGGTATCGGTGTCAAAATTGCAGTGAAAATGCTGAGTGGCTTGTAACTTTGAAAAAGCTGGTGAGCAAAAAAGTTAATGTCAAGCCCTGATTATCATCTACATTATGTCACATTAACATGTTTAACAGGTATTGTAGTGCAAACAATGTTAATTTGATTCTTCTATATGCTTATGAGCATGCATGTCTGGTCTAGTTTTTATTATCCACATCCTGTTTTGTATGCACACCGTATTTTATAGTATTTCTGTAATACTTTTCGCCATCTATTTTATAATTAATAGTGTTTAAGTGCCTGTCCAGGAGCTAAAAATTACAGCTGAATGAATTTGAAGTTGCCCGTTTTTATGCACATTTGACAGTTTAACCTTCCTTTTAGGAAACTCTTCCTACTTTACATGCATAAAGGGAGAGAGGACATCAAATGAAACAAGTTTTTTACTGGCCCCTGAGCTTATTTAATTTTCCTTCCTTTTAATTTGTTTTTCAAAACACTCCAAGCAGTGAATATCAAACATCAGAGGAAGCTTAAATGACCTGCGCTAATCAATGAACTCAGAGCAGTGGCTGAGAGATGAGATTCAGACTAATTAACTGTTTTTGGTTCTCAGGGTAAAATACTGTTTGTGCCTCAATTTTAGTTGAGTGTCAGTAGTTCAAGCCCAAGATTACAGGTTTGCATCTTGATAAAAAAAAAAAAAGACTTATTTAGACTTTTGAAATTTAAGACTTAAAAAGAAATATTTTCTTTCCAAAAAAAGTTCAAATCCTATATGATGACCTTGGACAATGCTATTTCAAACCACTGTTAGGCAGCATAGTATTATGTATAGATTTGTTTACTGAGTATTGAACTTACAAGCAGCACAAATTCTTGGAGGTCAGATGTTTATTTGACCATCTCATCTTCAAAATCCTATTATTATATACTAAAGGAACTCTGGAGTCTTAAAATGGGAAGGAATTATGTGGCATCCTATTGGAATAACAAAAAAGCTGATGTCTGTACTTTTCTTTTCTCGTCCAGTTCTTGTGCAGTAGTTACCTATTTCTATTTTATCTGATCCTTAGAAATTACTTTTTATTGTTGTTGGCTAATATATTCAGGATTTTTCAGTCATAATTAATATGTCTGACTTGTATAAGCCAGTTTAGATGCTATCACATGAAGCACATTTTCCGTGTATCTAACAAAACATGTTTTATGCTGAATGCACCAGAAGGCTCGTCATATTTATCGTAAGGAAAGTTTAAAATTATATAATTAAAGAAGCTGTGGTTCTCTGCTTGGAGTAGTTGTTAACTTTAGTGAAATGTATTTTACTATCCTATCTAAAAAAGTAGGGTAGGATAAAGGTGATTTAGTCTATAATTAATTGTTAATTTCTGCACATCTTGTTATTATTCACTCTAGAGAATGATGTGCTACACACATTTCTGTCCAGGGTAATCCATTTACAAAACAGCTTGTTTATATTCAGGTCCAGAGATCATCCAAGTGAGGACCTGTGAAGCTCGGCCACAGCAGTTGTGTATCTCCTTCAGCAGAAAGAGAAAAGATCTACTCACATGCTGGAAGCATTGTACAATACTGCATATGAAAATGCTTTACAACCAAGCAGGTTACCTCCCACTTCCTACGTCTTGTGTTGACCTTTGCATTTCTGTGTCCAGTAGTATGGATACGCATTGTCACTGAAGATGAGCCAGACAGAACTTGGAAATGGGAATGAGGAGTATTTTCAGCCAACAGATATTATGAGAGGTAAGATCACATTTGTATTGTGAATATAATAACTAGAACCACTGCAACTCCTTCAGCTGTGATTCAGAATATAGTGCCTTATTATATTTAATTGGTTGAAACATGATAAAAAATATTATGTAAAAAAAATCGTCTCGGGTTACTTGACTGTAACCCTGTCAAGTAACCTGAGACGTTCCCTTTCAAAAGCTACACTCAATGCTACGCTTGATTCAGCATTATGGAAATGAGAATACCCACTGCCGCACTGGGGGTGTCTGGACCCCTCACGTTGTGTAGTGTGAGCTCAAAAGGTCTCAGACATGTGCTTGTGATGTTGATTTAAGGACGTGTGAGCCCGGAGTAGCATGAACATCCAAACTGTAAAACCTTATGAATGTGTGTGGAGAGGACCAGCCTGCCACATCACAAACATGCTGAGCCCTGATGCCTACTGGTGAAGCTTGACCGTGTGCCTCATGGGCAAGGGCAATAGCATCCCTCACCCAATGTGAAATTGTCTGTTTTGTGGCGGCCGCCCCCCTGTTTCGGCCCCATGAGAAATTAATAGTTGCTCTAACTTACGCCACTGGCAAGTGCGGTGAACTTATGCCTGAAGACCATGGACTGAACACAGTCTGTGAAGTTTCTACTGATCCGGCATTGTGAACGGCGGAGGACAGAAGACCTCAAGAGTGACTGGATTTACGGCTGAGAAAGGAACCTTAGGGAGCTAGTCAGGATGAGGATGCAAAATTGCTTTCACAATTCCTGGGGCAAAGTCTAAGCAGGATGGCGAGACACACAGAGCCTGCAAATCCCCAGTTCTTTTCAAAGAAGTGATAGCCATAAGATAAAAAACATCTTTAGAGTGAGAAGCTTGTCAGGCGCTGACTCTAGAGGTTCAAAGGGAGATTCAACCAGACCCTCAAGAACTATAGCTAAGTGCCATGAAGGGATCTTGGTTCTAACGGGTGGCCTCAGTCACCTGGCCCCATGAACGAAGCTGGCGAGCAGAGGAGTGGCACCCTGTCAATCAAGGCGTGGCAAGCCGATAAAGTGGCCACATACACCCTGAGAGTGGTAGGGCATGTGCCTGCTGCAAATTTTTCCTGCAGGAACTCCAAAATTGAAGCAATCTGGCAGTTAACTGGATCTGCATTACGTGCCGTGCACTACCTTTCAAAGACCCACCATTTACTGGCATAACTTCTAGTGTAGGGAGCCCTATCACTGAGAATAGTCTCTGTAACTTCAGGTGAAAGCCCAGTGTCCCCCAGTTGGTACCCTTCAGGGGCAAAACATTAAGGTTCCACAGTTCGGGCCGGGGATGTAATATTGTCCCCTGCGCTTGAGACAGAAGGTCCCTCTCCTTTCCGGTGTTGCCCAGGGCGAGCCGTCGAGGAGAGATATTATCTCCGAGTACCAAATTCTGTTCGGCCAACACAGCGCTTTCAGTAAGAGGCAAGACCCTTGTTGATGAACTCTGGCTAGAAGCAGAGAAACCAGGGGAAACGCATACAGGCATATTCTGGGCCATAAATGCGTAGGGGGGCTGGGTGACTCAGAGAAAAGTAGATGGGATATTGCGCTATCTGTTGGGAGGCGAAGAGGTCCACCTCTGCTTCGTAAAATCTTTCCCAGATTTGTTTCACTACCTCGGGGTGGAGTTTATCTGTCTGGACAGTAGATCTGCTCCCACATGGAGATATCAGGGGATATAAATCGCCCTGAGAGACAGGAACTTGTCCTGAGCCCAAAGCAGAACACACTGCACTAGTCTGTTCAGACAGCGCGAACGCAGACCACCCCGGCGATGTATATAGGAGGCTTCCGCAGTGTTGTCCATCCGCACCAGGACATGGTAACCTCTTAACTGGTGGAGGAAGTACTTCAGGGCCAGAAATACAGGCATCAATTTGAGGCAATTAAAGTGCCAATCGAGATAATGACCTCACCATATCCCTTGGGCTGGACGGCCACCTAAGACCGCTCCCCAGCCTGTACGGGAAGTGTCTGTTGTTTGCATCTTGTGACATCAACACACACTTTGAGTGGGACCCACGGTGAGGAACCGGGTCTGAGTCACAGAGACAGGGAACAAAACCGCAGTTCATAACCCTTACCATAAACACAGATTTTAGAAAGTGCACAAAGCATTAAGCGCAGTTATGTCACATTTAACCCCCAAGCACGTTACCCTCTGAGCGGGAGAGAGAATGCTTTTCTTGGTATTGCGTCTCAGCCCCCAAGAGAAAAGATGAGCGAGGATCCATCTCGATGTCGAAGAGCAAGCTCTTGAGACTGAGCCAGTATCAGCTAATCAGCTTTGTAATTAAAAATGTGGATGGCCCTGGAGTCGCAGCAGAGCCAGAGGTGCAACCATGCATTTTGTGTATATGTGGGGTAACAAGGCTAGGTAGAATGGAAGAACCCGATATTTGTAAGCTTCGCCCCCGAAAGCAAACCTCAGGAACTTCCTGTGTTGTGGCAATGTTTCTATGTGAAAATATGCGTCTTTTAGATTGAAAGTGATGAACCAATCGCAATGTTGAATTTGCGGCATGATCGTCTTGATAGTTAACATCTTGAACTTGAGCATTCTGACAGAGATCAGGGTGTTGAATGTTCTGTGTACTGGGCGATAACAGGAAACGACAGAACATCCAACAATTCCCTGGAAACCGCTCCCCCCCAAATCACCAGGGATGGTGGCAGGGGGGTGGCAGGGATGTTACAGTGGTTTCGTGGGGTGTCTGGTTGGAGCAGTTTCCTGTCTATCCTTGCATTGTTCCACTGGTCAGGGCTGATTTAGAAAGTAATTAGTAATATGTATTGCAATACTTTGAGTAATTAGTACAGTAATCTAATTACACTGTTGAAGGTGTAATTTGTGGCTAGTAATTAATTACTTTTTGTAACTTACACAATACTGCTGATAACTACCATCCGGCAATATACGCAATGGTTATTAAATAGGACAAATATGTCAGCTGCCCTAATATTTCAGATGCTAAAGGCTGAATGTTAACCATATCTTCTGGCAGTAAAAAAATTTTTACTGAAAAACTAGTTATCTCTCTGTTTGTGGGTGCAGGTCAGCAAAGTAAAACATGTTCACAGTGTATTCACTATTCTTAGGGATATTGACAGAGGTTACATATTCATTGCCTCATACAAAAAAAACACGTGCACACAACATTAGTTCAGTTTGGTGCAATGTGATTATGGCATGTTGTAGTTAATCATTCTTCAGCTGTTTTGACACAGAGATAATAATTGATGAACTATATCACTTTCGTCTTGTGTTACTGGGCTCAGAGAACATCAGTGCTGACTGGGCAGTGTGGATTTATGCGTTTCTATTTTTATAAAAACATGTTTTTCTTTTTTTAGATGGCAGATGATGAACTTATCTTCTGAGCTTCCAATGGAACTACAAGGGAAGAGAAGAATAGTTCGGCCTGCAGGTCCCCCGGATGGAGGCTATGGCTGGTTCATTGTGCTTTCCACCTTCCTTGTCTTTGGGCTGACATTTGGTGTAATCAAGTCCTTTGGTGTGTTCTTCGTAGAAATCCAGTACTACTTTGCAACCACAGCGACTGCAAGCTCATGGATCACATCCATCTCTGTGGCAACAGTACATTTTGGGGGTATGTACCAAGTTCAGTTTCAACCAGCAGGGGGCTCCCTTCACTTACACTCTCAGTAACCTTTGCCTTTGAATTCCTAACTGCAGACATGGACTTATTGATGTTTATTTATTTGTAAATGTCAAAATGAAGATGTGGTAAAAACTCTTTGTCACACTTGATCTTCACTGTTGATCTAATTTGTGATTAAGATGCATGCCAATGCCAACACACTGTAATCTTTTAATATTTATTAGAGCCACATTCATGTTCTCCGGCACCATCAGACCTTTAAACATTGTGAGGCTGAAATATATCTAACAGAGCAGGAGACTAGAAATATGATCCATTTCTCTGTCTCCCAGTATGATAGCTTTACATGGGCTGACGGAGCACTTGGCTACTGGCGGTACAGTATGCCATAACTGTGAGCTTGTCTGTGATTCAGCCCCTGTAGGCTCCGCTTTGAGCGCGTACTTCGGCCATCGGCCAGTGGTCATGGCGGGGGGTCTGCTGAGCAGCATTGGGATGGTGGCCGGGTCGTATGCCCAGGATCTGCTACAGCTGTACATAACTGTGGGGTTCCTTACAGGTAAAAGCACAGCCAGCAGTAGAGCATATGGCTGTGCTCCTGCACACACACATTCACGCTTCCCTTGTTTCGTCGTTGATTCACAACTTGAAAAGGTCATAAGCCAATTATAGCGGCTGTATGGGAGAGAGAAAGGCATATGATGAGACAGGAAAGTTGTAGGAGCAAAGAAAGAAAGAAAGAACATTTTGCCCACTAGGCTTTAGAGTTAAACTAGAGTTAAAAACGATGAAAATTTGTTCTGTTCATTATCATTATTGGCACATGTTGTCTAATTATTTATCTTTAATTTATCATTCTTTATTACTTGCTTAAGTAAGTTATATATTTAGTTAAATTCATTATTGCCACTTTCTTAGTTTAGTATTAATGTGCATCATTTAGATTTTGGTTTGCTTTATTATTATTTATTAATCAGTTAAATTCAATCTTAATTATTATTTAAATATTACGCATGTCACGAATCCGGTCTGTGGCCTTCTGCCCGATAGCCACCAGAGGTCGCTTCTCCATGTTGACTCTCACACCACACAGCACACTGGACTGCATTTCCCATCATCCATTGCACGGACGACACACACAACTGATTACACTAATCACGCTCACAGCTGAGAATTATCTCACAATCACTATCACCCAATAACACACACTTTATAAGCCTGGGACTTTCTCTCTGTGAGCGCCGAGTATTGTTTAGCGCTTATCCTAGCGATAGCTACTCTACGGAGCCGAGTTGTTTATGCCTTGCCTGTTTTCTTGTGTTTTGACATCTGCCCGTGTTTCCAGGATTAACCCTCTGCCTTGCCCCTCGGACTCTGTTTGCCCCTCATTTGGATCTTTGCTTGTGTACCTGGATTATCTCTCTGCCTGGCCCTGTTGGATATTGTTCGCTAATCGTAGACCCACGCTTGCCCTAGGATCTCTCTTGTGTCTTGCCCGAACTATACCTGTTTGCCGTTGTCTGACCCTGCCTGTTTATAAATAAAAGCTTGCACATGGATCCGCACGCCTCATGTCTTGTTCACCCTGTTACAACGCACTAATATGCACTTATATTATTTTGCACAATTTGCAAAAAATTTAAGCTGCAAACTCTAAAAATGTACTGGTTTTGTCAGATTAATAAAACAATAAGGGCCAGATTTACTAAACAGGGGAAATTTGCGTAATTCCAATACAGCGTATACGAGGTGTCTAACTCGTACGAATTAGTAAGATTTTTGCTAAATCGTACATATTTTACGAGTTGCCCAATTCGTATCATAGGCTACGAATGACCTACCCCTGACCCCGCCCCTAAACCTATACCCATCAGTGGGGTTATGAATTCGTACGAATTGGACGTGAGATAGCGTTGGAGTGGAAAGTTCTTTGCGTCATCTACTGACGACGTGCAAATTAAAGAACAAACGCAGTCAGATCTTTTCCATAATGACCATCGCAATCTACCAGGTAGCGTCTGGTTTAAAGCTACACTGTGTAGGATTTTCTCCCATCTAGCGGTGAAATTGTTTATGACTACCAACTGAATATTACTTTCTAGCCCCTCCCATTCCAAGGGCATTTTAACTCCTACGGTGGCCGTATTAATTCAAATCTGCCGGCAGTCGCGAGTAATCTCCCCCTCGCATTCGTCACGGTGCCACTGAGTGTAAAAACGCGAAAGGCGAAGCTTGAATTTCCAGGTATGTCCCTCTTTGGCTAATGTATTTTCAAGATGGAGGCGCAACATGGCTTCCGCCATTCGAGCGACTCGCTCGTATGTATTATAAATGGCAGATTCTACGCTTACGAGAATACTTGGTTAGTTGGTAATTACACATTAATGAGCACATATCATTTTGAAAGAACAAAGTGTTTTTTGCTAAGAATCAACTAAAAAAATTACACACAATTTCTACAAAAAAATATATATATTAAGCTGCACAACTGCTTTCAACATTGATAATAATAAGAAATGTTTTGTGAGCTCCAAATCAGCATATTATAATGTTTTCTGAAGGATCATGTGACACTGAAGACTGGAGTAATGGGTTTCCCCATCACAGGAATAAATTACATTTTAAAATATATTTAGATAGCAATAAAATAGTAATAATATTTCACAATATTACTGTTTTAATGTATTTTTCGTCAGATAAATGCAGCCTTGGTGAGCATAAAAGACTTTAAAAAAACATTTAAAAAAAATCTTACTGACCCCAAACTTTTGAAAGGTAATTTAAAAGTCTTGTAGTCGGCCACTCGCTCAATATCATGCTAAAGGTCTAGTGTGTAAGTTACAGCAATAGCACAACTTGCAGGTCAAGTTCAATGATAGAAATGTTCCATGACTGCTATAACACAATGTTTTAAAAATAAATGTGTATTCAGTTAGTAAGTGTTGCTAGATGTTCATAATACACATAACCTTGCAATACTGCTGTCCATTTAGCCAGTGGCATTTGAACAGCGTTTTACCCTACAAAATGAATGACTTTTCAAAGAAATAAATGCTTGCTCTAAATGTCCTTTTCGTTTTGTCCTCTGCAGGATTCGGCTATGCCCTGACCTGGACCCCTACTGTCACCATGCTGGGCTGGTACTTTGAAAAGCGACGGCCAGTGGCCAACGCTCTGGCCAGCGCAGGAGAGTGCATCCTCACTTTCGTCCTGACCCCATCCTTCCAGTTCATGGTGGATCAGTATTCCTGGAGGGGAGCGATGCTGATCCTGGGAGCTCTGCAGCTCAACTTGAGTTTGTGCGGAGCTCTTCTAAGACCACTCAACAGACACGTTCCTTCTAAAGAGCTGGTAGAGAAGGACAATCATGAGCTGGAGCTTTTATCGCAAACTCACACAGACTTTAGTTCAAAAAACAGTTCAGACTCGAAAAAATCTGATCCACTGAAGGTCAAAATCATAAGTTACATGGACTACACGCTTATTGTCAACGCTCGCTTCATGGTCTACTCAATGTTTGGTGTCTTTGCTGCTCTTGGCTTCTTCGCTCCAGCTCTCTTTCTGGTACCGTACGCCCGCAGTCAAGGAGTGGAGGAGTACCAGGCAGCCGCTCTCATGTCCATCTCTGCGGTGCTGGACCTGTTAGGACGGCTGCTCTTCGGGTGGGTGGCTAATCTGCGGCTGGTAAAGACAGTTCATCAGCTGACTGTCACAGTGATTCTGCTGGGCATTGTTCTGTTGCTCTGCCCACTAGCTACCACTTTCACCCAGCTAGCGCTGTTCAGTGCGGGTTACGGACTGGTGTTCGGCGCGACCGTGGCCATTCACATCACGGTACTGGCGGAAGTGGTGGGGGTGGAGAGGCTAGGGAGTGCTCTGGGTTTCTTCATGCTCATCCGTAGCAGTGGTGGCCTTCTTGGACCACCTTTGGCAGGTGAGATGTTTACAAGTAATTTGATCAATAGTGACTATCCTCAGCAGACACATATTATTTAATAAAGTTTGAGTTTGTTTTTAAATAATTTAAATATTTATAAACTGTATATATTTGTTAGATATATATTTTTAAGACAGAACAAAAATATAATAGTATTTTTATTATTTTATTATATTATATCTGTGATTTTTTTTATTAGTTGATTGTGTCATTTAAATAAATCACAAATATAATGTAATATATAATTAAAATGATGTGTAATTAAATGTTATTAATAATTATTATAATTAATAATTGTATTAGTTATTGTTATATTATGTTTGTGATTTATAAACAAAATCAAAACACACACACACACACACACACACACATATATATATATATATATATAACAAAAAATTATTATTATATTATATTAGGGATAAATTTGTGATTTATTTGTTTATTTATTTATATGTTGAGTTGAGAAGGTTATTATGACATCTACCTACAAATGGCTTGCTGAAGTTACTCTACAGTCTAACATTGTGCAAACACAAGATGTCCTGTTTTATTGTTTAGAAAGCACTTTATCAGTCATTCTAATGTATTCCCTTCCCTCATCATAACTGAGGTTTCTCATTTATGCCTGACAGGATTCAGTTTACAGTAACACCGTGTTATCTTCTCATAAAGCATCGCCTTTCAAAGAAATGCACTTGGCTATTGTGTTAATTTCATGGATTATTGGTCACTACATAAATGGCTTTTCCCCATTCAATAGCAAGTCACGCTTTGACTGCCCTGACCAAATCTTAATCCGTTCATTTGGTTTCATTTGCTGTAATTTTTCTGTGCCCGCTGCTCAGAACACATCACAAACGGTAGTGCAACAATACATCAGCGGAGCTACAAAAGTGGCCAAAGAATCAACAAACAAACTACCAGCCAAGGACAACAATACATTTAATAGCTGTAATTGATTACCAGATGATAAGCTCTGATAGGGCAACTTCAAATAGATGGTATTGTAATGTGGAGATGATGACATTTTGCCCTTACTTAACAGTTTTTCACTCAAGAACAATTGCCAGAACATGGCACAAGTTGGAAGAGTTCTCCCCTCTGCAGCCAAAAACCTCTCCCTCGCTATAGGCAGTTCAACACTAAATCATCCAGAAAAGCCTCATCTGTCCTTTTAGAGGCATCAACTGCCAAAACCATGTCCATATCTGTATACTGGAAGACTAATGTACCTTATATGAATCTCTTGGGTTTTTTAGTCCATTAAATAGAGCACAGACTAATGGTTGGGAGGAGAGAAACGCTTTTTTTTTAGGCACTACAGGTTAGGAGTGTAGTCTGCTGGGCTCCATAACCGGCGGTGTAATTACACCATAAATTAGCTCTGCTGCAGTTTTTCTCAGTGACTTTTAATCGGGTTGGAAAACTCCTTTACTGTGGCATTATAAAAGATGACTCAAATAATCACTGCATCACTGACTTCATAGGGGCTCTGTTCCTTGGTGCTTTAATTGATTGTTCGTTTAAAATAATGTAAAGTGAAATGTGTATTCAGAAAGCAGGTTGGGCATAAAAACGGGAGGTGGGATGATGAACGAACAACTGCAGGCTAATTAGTGGTGCTTAGGCAAGCGTCACTATTGTGCCCAACCTCCCAGAATACCCTAGAAACCGCATACAAATGCCCTTGCAACCACTTACAACAGCCTATAGAATTGGTCATCTTATGAGTGCATGAGTGTTTTTTATTTGAATGACTTTGAATGACTTTTTATATTTCATTTTCCTTTTTTTATTATTTGTATGTTATTTTTAAGCTATATTTTGTGCATTCATTTACTCCTTAGACTAAGTGAAACTCATAATTGACAATGATGAAATAATTTCTCCTACTGTTTCTACAGGAATCTTCATAGACAAAATGAGTGACTATGGTGCTGGTTTCCTGATGGCAGGCGTGGCTCTTCTCGTCTCAGCCTTGTTTTTGCTTGTATTACATCAGATGAACAAAAAAGGGATGGAAAAGGAAAAAGATATCAACTTGGACAACGGGAAAGGATGCGATGATCTGATTTGAAAGCAAGAATTCCAACTTTGGAAGAAGTTAGTAAGAGGAGGCTCTTGTGGAATGTGCATTTGGTCACATGTTTATTTTGCAGTGTTACTACTGTGGACAAATATGATGCATTCATGTTTCACCACACATGTCGCAGTTAAGCAGAGATTATGATTAGAGATCTGTAAGTGATGGTGTAAACTGATCTGATCTGTCCATTCTATGAAGGAAAAAGTGAACAGACCTTTCTCACCTAAGTGAAACATTCTGGGAAGTCTTCTCATGTAGTCCTATAATGATGCCATTGCAAGCAATATTTCATCAGATCTATTGCTCCAGTAAGTCTGGAAAATGGACACTGCCTTAATGGACTAATGGAAGCTGACTCATGGTTTAGCTACAGCCAAAGATGATCACAGTCAAGAACAATATCTGCAATTTCTTGTGTATAATATGTATTTTGGCCTGTCTGCTTAAAATTGCACAAATTAAAATTTGTGTTTGAAACGTGGATTTTATGTAGGTTAACGTTCCATCCACTGGTCTGGATGTCAAATACGTCCCACAGTTTCGCAGAACCTGATTTCACCAAGTTCAACATGTTCCTGGATCATCATCTTTGTTGATCCTGGAACAACATTCCAATAAACCAATCAGATTTGAGGGTTACAGTTTATGTCAAGTTTAAGCCAACCAGGGTTAGGTGCTTCTATGTCAGTGTTATTCACGTATCATTTCCCACTGATTTTAGGGATAACTTGTGGGTAGGGTTAGGTTTAGGGGTATATAGGGATAGCTTAGGATTACATTTTCAGGCAGGAATTTTGTTTCAGGATCAACAATATATGCTGACCCAGGAACCAGTCTAACTCGGCAAAATCAGGACGTGCCACAGTTTCAGAAAACATTATCATTGATCGCCCTCTAACATTGAAAAGGGGAAATGCAAGATGGACAGTGAAACTGTTTTAAATGCATGTTTTCCTCATAATTTTTTTTTTAAACATCATAAATAAATAATGCATTTAAAAAATGCTTAGACTCACATGGAATTAAAACAGCCTATTAAAAGCCGTTTAATAGAGCATAAACTAGGGGGAAACAGTATATTAAAGTGTTTTTTTGTTTTGCAAAAGCTTTAAAATACCTTAATCTTGGATCTATATGGGATAAACATGAAGGCATAGACTAAAACAGAGGCACATCCTGCTGAAGAAAACCGCACGATAGACAGTACTGTCTAGATCTTTTATGTTTATATAGTGTGATGAAACGGCAACTGTTCAAAGCTAAACCATCTTTACAACATATCAAAGCATTTGTTTTTCTTCTCAATAATCTATTCCTAACATCTGCACTTTGATGTGTTTTCTGCATGCTGGTCTGTGAGTATCACAGATAAGTGGCTTTCCAAATCTGATTTTTTTTTGTTTTTTAAATAACAGAAATAAATTGCAATATGCTTGTTACCATGAATATGAGAAAGCAAACATTATGCTCTAGACAAAATGAGCCTTCAACGGCATACAAATGAAAACGTTCTTGACGTTTTAGTCTGTTCACATTCACAGGCTCACTGTTTGCACTTTCCCTTATATTAAATTATTTTGTTATATTTTATTTTCCCTCATTTCCCTTTAATTTAACACATGAGTACTGACAGTAAACTACATACATGCACACAAAGAAAGAGGCCACTCAATGGACTTAATTTTAGTTTTAATAATGAAAGTATAAGCTGTGTATTCTGATATTCACAAAATAAGTTCATATTTTTATCATAATCGTCAAAATGAGTAATATAGTGTTTTGAATGAGCTTTTATTTTTATATTTTCAGTTTTAGTAATTTAGTTTTGTACTTTTGTCGATTTTCTTTTAGTTTTATTTTGGATGTTTTTCATCTAATATTTATATTTTATTTTATTTTGGCTTTATTTCAAATACCAAACAATGATTTTTGATATTTTTCATTAACAAATAAAAACACTGATCTTATCATTTTATCTTTCTTTATAATATTGACATTTCACTGTAAATTCACTGTGGATTTATTACTTCAAATATAGAAATAGGCCGTTATATAGTTTTTGACACTTGATCCCATCAGTAAATCCCAACGAGAAGAAGAAATAATGCTGTAATGAGAGAAAATAGTCCTCTTGCTGTTTTCCTGTGACCTGAGCAATTCTTTCTTTTAAACACAGTTGAGGCGATGAGTCCTTTGAAGTCTGTAATTGGAAACAGTTGATGGAGTAAAGTGGAATAACAGATCCCAGATCCGCTTCTCCAGACATATCTCCCTCCCGTAAATCCCGGCCTCTTCACTTTGACCTTCATATAGTCCAAGTTAGGCAGGAACCCCAGAAACAGCCGTTTTGTGACCTTGCTTGATGGAAACGTTCAGTGAAGCCTCAGGATGAAAACTGAATTAGACTGAATCTAATATCAAAGACAAAAGGAAAAATACCTGAGAAATTGGACAGAAATTACAACAAATTGGAATTCTGCCTGAACAGAAAATTCAAAGTGTCAGAACAGCTGATTAATGTGCCCAACTCTTTGTAAAGTAAGAAACTAGAATAGGTAAATACTATGTACAGACTGAGCAAACACAACCTTTCAAACACAGACAGACCTGGGCTGCATTTCCCAAAAGCATCATAAGCCAGTGGTTTTTAAGATCTATTAGGCTTACAATACCTTTACAAAATTATACTGCACTAAAAATGGACAGGCTGTGCTCTTTCTGCACACACTATGAGGTAGATTTTTTTTTTTACTTGTATACTGTACCTCATTAGATAAAATATTTATGGAAGCTTTTTTCCACCATGGAATAAAATAATAAAAACGTATATCATAAATCTGCCCATGCAATTATGAATTTTTATTTAGTTTCTCTCACAATTACGAGACATAGGCCTAAACTCACAGTTATGACTTTTCTTGCAATTGCAAATTTTTTTTTTTTTTTTTTATATAATTAAAGGTGACATGAACTTAATTTCATTGTGTTCAATCCACCTCAAATTTAAAGTAGAAGTTTACTTCATTCATGTGTTAAAACTACATGAATCAATTTTTTGCTGACAACTTACTGGGCTCCGGATCTGTAGTTCCCAGAATACCTTGCAAGGGACTGCATTATGAGAGTACATTTTAGGATTAAGTGTTATTTATGTTTGTTTATTTTTTCAGTAAAGGGAAGGACATGTTAGTGTTTAAAGTTCAGTTATGTTGGACATTTAGGAGTGCTAAGTCTGTGGTCACTCTTAGTGATCTAGTAATGTTATGACACCAGTCTTTTCTTTTCTTTTCTGTTCATTATATATATTATTGTGTATAATGATGAACAAAATTGACATGAGAAAATTAGTTAAACCTCTGTAATCAATTTTTTTTTAGGTTGGACCAACATTAAAAGAAATTGTTTTGATAAATGTAATAAAGTCATTATTTACTCACCCTCATGCCGTTGAATATCTATATAACTTACTTTATTCTGTAGAACACAGAAAACCGATACAAGAGATCTCTCTTACTCTCTCTTTCTCTCATTTTCTGTCGTTCTCGGTTGGGTGGGCCTATAATGGGGACAAATGAGAGGGGCTGTCCTAAACAGGAATGAAAGGAACAGCTGTAGAAAGTTTGGTATGAACTCCTATGAGAACCAGTAGACTGATGTGGCCCTAATGGAGATATGAAAGGAAATACAGTTTTTGAAATATTTGAGAAAATATTACATTAGGATGACTCTGTTAAAGAGTTGTGTAACACTAAAGTGTCTACAAGTGCCTGACAACACACACACTGAAGCCCACATCACTTAGCCTACATGCACCTACATGCAAGAATCAAAGGTATTTGTTTCAAAGGGAGAGACGTAAAAAGAGAGAAAAAGAAACATAGCATTTATTCTTCCAGATTTATCTTCTTTCTTTCCGGAGCACAGTGAGGTCAGGCCCCTATTTTGTTTCATCCACACGTAAATCATGAAAGCTTATTTCCACAATACACCAATCATGTTGTACAGATAATAAAAGAGCAACAACACCACGAACATTGGAGGTTTGCAGTACGAGCAACATTAAAGAGGTTTTTCTCACACAACAGCTTGAATTTTACTGTCACATGGTTCTTGTTTACTCGACAGATGCTGAGAAAGATGTTGGGCAGTTCAGATTTATAGTCTATGATCATTATAAACATGCTGTGTTCCTGGACTGATCTTTGCTGATCGTATAGAGGTCGGAGACTGATTGTATTAAAGCTTTACAAAAATTATAGATCAAAAGAATCAGAACAGCTGCGCATCAGATGACACATGTGCATTCACTTCAATTATTGTAGTCATGCCATGCAGGTGTTTTTATGCAGATTTTTTTTTTTCACAAGTCATTCTTTCTTACCTTCAAGTTTAAATGAATTGAAGTGAAAAAGTACTGGGCCATAGCAAATAACTGTGAATGGAACATTTAAAAACATATCAAATGTTTTTTTAGGTTTTTTTTTACTTGCTGTTAATTATATCAGATAACTTTTTGATAATTTCTTGAAAACAGAAAAAAAAAATCATTCGTTCTTTAATTCATTTAACAGGAGCAAGACTAATTTTCATCTATTGTTCCTTGACAGTTCATTAAAAAGGCGATCTAAAATGAAAGTAAAGCAAGTTATCACAAATTTCACATATAAAATAAAGCATTCAGACCAATATTCAAACCAACAGGTTGTAACCTACCAAACAAACATTTATCAAAAAAATATCATAGTAACATACACAGACATATATACAGACAAAAATGAATAACACGCAAATACAGGTGAAACTCGAAAAATGTGAATATCGTGCAAAAGTTCATTTATTTCAGTAATTCAACTTAAAAGGTGAAACTAATATATTATATAGACTCATTACATGCAAAGTGAGATATTTCAAGCCTTTATTTGTTATAATTTTGATTATGGCTTACAGCTTATGCAAACCCTACATTCAAAATCTCAGAAATTTTGAAAGTTTTCATAAGCTGTAAGGCATAATCATCAAAATTATAACAAATAAATGCTTGAAATATCTCACTTTGCATGTAATGAGTCTATATAATATATTAGTTTCACCTTTTAAGATGAATGACTGAAATACATGAACTTTTGCACGATATAAAAAAAAAAAATAAGCAAACAATAAAAAAATTGTCAGCAGACAACTAATATTGTTCTAGTGATTTTTACATTAATGCATTTACATGAATGAAAGTTCAAATTAAGTAATTAAGTAGTTTTATAGCTTAATAACTAATTTGTGTATGGAAAAAAAATCCAAAAAAAAAAAAGGGAAAATACCTGCACATGACACAATGTACATTGTGTAAAGTTCATAAATACCTGACTAGACTAATAACACTTATAATAACTACTTATAACAACTTGTACTAACGCTGTTGCATTCCTTTAATATAGCAACATACTCCTAAAATTTAAGACATGCCATAAACAGACATGTTGTGATGTTTTTGTCGTTGTTTTTTAACAGATTACCTGGGATATAATGACATTTCTGGAATAATTTTCTTACACTTTGGGAATATTCTGTATATATGTCTTCTAAACCCTAAAATAATCACAAGTGTCTGCGTCCAGTAAAAGCAGTGGTGTTAAAGGTTAAAATGGACTTAGCATTCCTTAGTTTTTTTTTCCCCCTCAGCCCCTGTAGCAGGGGTACACACGCGTACAGAGAGTGTGGGGCAGGAGGCGGGATGTCCTACTTTAGGAGGGAACGTGAAATTTCAAAGACTCTAGTGGCCCCTTCCTCAGAATTCACCACATGCTTTCATTCTTTCTGCTGGTTTGCCCAGTCTGTTTTATCCCATGGAAATGAACACACACACACACTAACAGATCACATGATAAACCTCAGTATGGAATAACATTTCCTTAAGAAAAAGCAAACATGTGAAGTATAAGATTTTCTACAGTACTTTTGCTTTGTTGAATATTTCACAGATGTATTTTCCAGATGCAGACACAAGTTTGTGTATCAGGCCTGAAAACTGTCATAAAATGACATTAATAAAGATGCCTGGCCAAAGGAAAAGTCTAAGAAAAAAACTCTTTCTCAACTTTGAAAGGATCTCAACTTTGTCTTTTCGCCCTCCCTCTCTTTCTCATTCCCTCCCTCTCTGAGTAACCATGTGCTTTTTCGTGTCAGTAGACACATTTAACCCTCTCCTCAGAATAACCGATGCACAGACAGCTGTCTCTTTTTCTCTTTTTTTGTCTTTGACTTCTCCTCCACTCACTCCTGCTGTGGTGTCCTTTGTGTTCATTCTCTGCAGGTTTTATATGGCACTAGAAACTCTCCTGTAGAAGAATTTATGTAACCACAACAGGACAGAGACCTTAAACACACATAAACGCTGGAGGAAGTCACAACATAAACACGTCCAACAAGAAAGTTTTGAACGGCGGGAGCAACTTCAAAAGTCTGAGGATTACTGGGAGAGAAGAAGAAGGAGCGTCAGGCTGAAAGAGCGGGACCATGCCGGGCTGTCAGATCCGGACTGGGTTTGTGCCGGTTGTGCTGTTCTTTTTCTTTCTGCTGTTGGCATCTGATTCAGGGAATGCACGCATGATCAGGAAGAGGGGACTCAACCAAAAGGTGAGGATTCAGTGTGTGTGTGTGTGTATGTGTGTGTGTTTGTGTGTGTGTGTGTGTGTGTGTGTGTGTGTGTGTGTGTGTGTGTGTGTGTGTGTGTGTGTGTGTGTGTGTGTGTGTGCACACTTGGACACTAGAGGCCTCTTATGCTCATCAAGGCTGCATTTATTTGATAAGCGGTCACTTTTTGAAATTAAAATCGAATCCTGTGAGTGAAAGAAATATACAATGTACACTAAGATTTTTTTTTTATGTTTTTGAAAAAAGTCTGTTATAAAGAAAATTTTTTTTTGAAAGAAGACTGTTATGCTGAAAAAGGCTGCATTTATCTGATCAAAAAACAGAAAAAATGGTAATATTGTGAAATAAAATAAAATTCTTTACCAAAAAATGTAAAAAATGTAAATGATATTTGCATGGCACTATGGTAAACATAAAAAAACATGGTATTACTATTACAAAAATTACATTATATAGACATTACAATGTGTCACTTTGTTGGTACTTTTTGAACGGAAAGGAAAACATTTTTGTGCTGAGCAGGAAAAATATTTATTTATAACTATACTATATTTTATATATTTTTTTATCTATATATTTTTTATTATTAATTAAAATACATATGCAAATATGCAATCTAATGTGATAACTGCATGATTGCCATGTTCCTGTACCATAGTATTTTGATACTAAGTTAGTGAATGGTATACCGACCATAGTAATATACCATGGTACATGTCTAAAAAATGGTATTACCATTGTACCATGTCATACCATATTCATGTATATTCACATGTTGATCATGGAATATATCTTGTTTTATTATTTTGATTTATGGTTTATATTTTGAGCTGTTTATATATAACTATTTACCTACTTTCAATACTTTATTTTCTGAATACCATCAACTTCAAATAAGTAGTAGTATGCAAATGTGCACTGTATGATATCCTGATGTACGTTTGAACGGGAAAATGGTAATACCATGGTACACTTTGGCCCTTTGTTGTTAGTGAAGGCAGTGTTGGCGGAGGTTGGCATCTGTGAGACTTTTAGGTCCATACAGTGTGGGGGGAGTATAATGAATACACTGTGTCTCTGTGACTCCAGTGGAGTTGCTGTGCTTACGGTCGAATACTCAGACAGTATAGGCCTGTGTGTGCAACAGAAGCACATAAGGACTTTAGGCAGCAGGTTTCTGGCCCTCTGCTCATTAGTCCCGATAAGTGTAGGTTTGATTAATAACAATTAACAAGATGGAATTTGCACCGGATGGATATCCCTTCTCAACTGACTGCATTCCAGAGTTATTCTCATTACGGCTCCTCTGTGGAATTCAAGATTGACAAGATTTACAAACGGATCCATTCACATGCCACAGGAAATGGAGCGTGCCCAAAGTAACCTTCTAGTAACTCTTATTTGTATCATGTTATGTGAGCTGTCTTCTTTCTGATTTTGTCTTTAAAAGTCCTCTCATTCATTTTTATTCGTTAATGTATCTTTCCATTAGGCATTATGACAAGTAACATCTGCTATCTTCCCTATGTCCTCTCTTTCTCTTTCTTGGTGTGAACTGATGAAGTATGGGTATAGACACAGTACAATGTTCAATGAATCATAATTAGGTTCACAATGAGGGAAACTGAGATCATTCCACTGATGTGACCTCTCTTAATATAAAAAAACAGCAATAACACGAGTCAGAAAAGTAGATGAACTGTTTTTTTTGTTGTTGGAGTAGAGAGAAAGTGGGTTTGAGCAAGCATTCTGTATTTTCTGGGTGGGCCTGAAGCAGTCCAAAAGCCATCCTTGTCCAGCTGGCTCCCAGCTCACTCGTGACTGCGAACAACCATGGGTTATTTATCCTTTCAAAGCATTTGTGCTAAAAAATGCTTGTGGCTGTTTTACTCTGAATCAGAATGTAATCAATCCATGAGTTTGTTTCGTAGGGTTTGGATTTGCTAAAGTAAAATGGCATGATTATAAAGCTGAACATTTCTCATTCATCTTTGTAAAGATAGCCATCACAAAAGACTAATGTGGAATCAAAGCTTTTTACAGCATATAACAGCTCAGTCTGTGTCTCTGTAGGACATGTAAAGGCATGTGAGTGGTCATCTCAACTTTGCTGTATCCTCACAACCCCATCAATATCTGAGGTCCACAGTGACGATTAACAAGCCAAGGGCGAACGGTTCAAAAGCTGACAGATGATGACAGATGTTTTAGATCAACCTGTCAACAACGTCCTGAGGCGATGCAAAGTGTCTGTCTTCCTCTTTCAGGTTCTATTTGCTCATAGACTCTAAATCAACAGTGCAGTATCTGCTTGCATGGCAGGTTATTTCATACTTGATGGAGCTGTTAATGTTTTGCACCATAAATAGCATTTGCAAGAGTAATCATACATTTTTAGTTTTTGCAAGATATTAATCATTAATTTGGAGCTTAAATTATTTGATTAACACCCTGGAACTTGTTGGAAGCTTCTCATTGTCCAGTGTTAAAGAAGCTAACTGCATGACAGTCATTTAGGGAATCATTATCTTTATATACAAGTTCTTGAAGAAGAATTTGACTGTTGTGGTGTTTCAACTCCAGCTAATACCCAACATGAGTTCAAGCTAAAGCAGTTGTACAGCAGTCATGTGTTCTGATGCAGAGGGCGTTCAACGGTAATCCCAGTCAGCTGAGATAGAAATAGCCGTTTCACCGGAAAATCAAACATAAACATGGTTTACAGTCCAAAAAAAAAATCTATAGATGCAGAGGCTTTGTAAAAAACATTCTCATGCCCATAAAATATTTCTGTAATGTTTAGATAAAATAGCCTACGTGAACTTTTCATTAAGAACTTATTTCAAAATTTTACCTACCCATTACACTAAAAAAAGAAAAAAAAGTTGCTGCCTAAATAAAAATTAGTTGAATCTTGTATAACATAAAACAAATTGAAAATTGCTTAACATTTTGATAAGTTAAAGGTATAGCGGAGGATCTTTCCGAATTTTAGAAAAGACCCGCCCTCTCCAATTTTTTTTAAAAATGCACATGCGCAACACTCTATCTGCTCCCGAGAGGGAACGCCTATTAAACATGTGCACGAGAGAGCATTCATGCAAGACAAAATGTCAAATGCCCTTCCTTGTTTTATTTACTTATTATACTGATCGATTGAGTGACCGAGGACTCAAGACATGATATGCAATGGAGAAGTAGCTTGTTGCATTTGTGTAATAAATACTATGGTGAACACATTGGAATTATCAAAAATGAACACACAAGGATTTAGAACATTTCAGCGTGATACCATTTACCATTTGGTCATAAGGCTACTTTAGACAAATTGAGATGTTTACTGTGTCCATGACTTGTGCCAGGGCTAGCATCGCTAATCATAGCTTACATTAACTTTTACTAGCAGTGATTTTAAATGGATTTCTCCAAATAGCATGCCAAACTTTACCTGTCGAGTAGAATCTTCGCGAGTGGGAAGCCCAACCTGTGCTTTTAGCGCACACCAGCGTGTGAAATATTCACCCAAAATCACTCTGGTCTTGTTTCTATATTCTGCAGCCTTTCTCTTCTTATCATACACTTCGTATACATTTTTTCTCTTTCGACCCTCAGCCATTTTCAAAGGAATGGCTGAAACCGTAACTCATCACACATAATACACCTGAAAGTGCGCATGCGCAGAAAGCGAAAACTACCTAGGGACGAGCACGTACGACGGCCTTACGTAAACATATCACCAGAATGATTGACACTTAGGTGGACCAATAGAATAGGCTACCCACCCGGAAAAAGAAAATCCTCAGCTATACCTTTAAAGCAATATAAAAACATTTTGTCATAACTTATTGATAATATCATTTTTACAGTGTAGATTTTCAAACAGGCCGTAGTCATTCAACCTCAAGTTTTTGAAGAAAATGAGAGTGACACTTGCCATAGTAAAACTCGGCACAAGGTATTGTTGCTATAGGGTGTTTTAGGCAGTTTTCTGGGTTGTTACTTAGGCATTGATATGTGGTTGCTGGAGTGTTCTGGGTGGCTGTTTCTAGGGTGTTACTTACTTTATGGCTGCTAGGCAGTTTCTAGTGTGTTCTGGGTGGTTGCTAGGGCATTGCTAGGGTGATTTGAGTGGTTGTTAAGCAGTTAATGTGATGCGGATGTTTATAGCAAGGTATGTTTAGCTGGTATGTATGTTCAAACCCCATGTTTGATAGAATCTACACCAATTGACATTACATGATGCACATCACCATTAATTTAAATGATACAAACAGTATTACAATAAGTTTAAGGGGAAGGGAAAATAATCTTGCTAATGTACAATTTAACTCAACCAACCTCATGGCATGTCGATAGTCAAAAATAGTCTACATCACAAAGGGACTGCTAAACTTTTTCAAAGAGCTTAGCACCATAATCAGGAAAGAGTTTATCAGGAAAAGAGTTGAAACACTGAAACAGGTGACCTTAACCCTTTCTCTCATCAAGCTTTCGGTTCCCATCTTCAGATCTGCCAATCACACAGACCCCATCCTACTCACTCCACTCAGCTCAACTAAGACTGAGCCAAGCCTCCGAAGCACCTACGAAGCTGTAAAATACCCAGAACTCAGCAGGAAATTAACATGCAGACGTCTAGACTTAAATCACAGCACATTGGAGGAACTTTGAGAGAGAGGAAAGGGGGCTATTTAGTTTTCCTCTCGTAATTATCTTAATGACTGCTTAGAAGGCCACACTACAGAGTGCTAAGTATGTCAACATGTATTTAGTTCAAATCTTATTGTCCATACTAATAGGGGCCTCAACTCAGTGAACCTGAAGGATGTTGAGCAGTAATAGGGTGGAGTTACAATTTAAATGGGAAGTAAAGGATGTTTTGTGGCCTCTGGAGGGATGAGGGAGTGTAATTCTGCAGTGCTTAACCCAGCATTGGTTACATTAAAATAATAGGCTGCTCTCATGCGGCAGTTAATAGTGCACACATTTTTCACCAGACAAGGACACACCTCTTTTACAATATTTTGCTTGCATTTGTGTTAAGACACTAGCAAAAGAAGCATCAAACGGTAAAAAGATCCTGTGTTGTTAACTGAAATATCAGCATCGTTGTCCGATCAAATCAGGGGGCCAGAACAAACTGTTGTGATATCTGATCAGCAAGAACAGAGAATTTGGGAGAGATAAGCAGGAAGACATATACAGTATAGCATCGGGGGACCTATTCCAGACAGGAAGAGGACACTTCCACTTCCTCTTGAGGAAATATAATCTGTACGTTAAATAAACAAAGGCAGACTGATTCTAACCAGGATGTATTAAATGTGAGAGTAACGACTTTTACTTTTATGTATATTTCAAATAAACGTGTCTGCTAAATATAAGCAGAATTGTTTGTATCATTGATAATAAGAATTGAGCACCAAATCGGCATATTAAAATGAATGAATGATCATGTGACACTGAAGAGTGGAATAAGGATGCTGAAAATTCAGCTCCACCATCACAGGAATGAAATAAATCTTAAACCTTATTAAAACAGAAAATAGTTATTTTAAATTGTCTTAATATGTCACACATTGTTGATCAAATAAATGCAGCCTTGGTGAGCGTAAGAGACTTCTTTCAAAAACATTAAGTCTTACTGACCCCATGTACAGTAATTGCTCTTATACTCTGTAAAAAGACAATCTAATATAATTGTAAAAACAACCGCAATGGGCTCATGCCAGACATTTGCTTTTATTTTAAAAGTCTGTTCGAAAGCAAAGCTCCAAACTTGCCAATGAACATGCTGAGTTTTTAAGATGCATGCAGTTCACAAACCCATAATTTAATTAGCAAACAAAATCACAGCCACATTTCGACTTGGGCTGTAATAAAAGACGCAGAGGAGAAGAATGAAGCTCTGAACACCAGCTCATACAAGTCTGCATTCTAAACAGCTCTGGGCTGGATTTTCAGCAGCATTTTTAGTATATACTTGGCCAGGGTAAGAAAGGGTGTACAAAGAAAAGCAAGAGCGAGAGAATGGAGGAGGACTCAGAATAGAGTTCACCCCTAAAGAGTACCTCTAGTGCAAACTGAAACCTGGCTCAGGCAGATCTATGAGCCCATTGAAGAACCCATGGGAGGAAGAAAACTATGGAGTAGAAAGGCCCAGACTTGAATGAAAAGCCTTTTTTCTTACCCAGCATCTGTATGAGAGGTATTATGTTCCTGAACAGTGTTCCCGTTATTCAAACAGTGCTACATCAGAGAAAACAGTGTCATGGGCTATAAGAGACATAAAACTTTGTCCTTGGAAACACTGTATTTCTGACAGCTCTTCCAGGGAACTAAAACCAGTGCTACTTTTGTGTCTCTCGTAGCACACCGCTTAAGCCGATTGCAAAGTGTTTTCTTTTTCTTATTAGATATTATCTAAAACTGAAACCATAAATAAAAAAAACATTAACTAAAAGAAACACTGAGAAACACAGCTAATATTTGAAATCAACCCAAACAAACACAGCCCTCCCTTCATTGCTCTGCCCCTGAAATGCACGAACACGCAATGCGAGAGTGGATGTCTCCTTAGCTGAAGAGAAGTAAAATAATGCTTTGCAAAAAAATAAAGATGCCTAACGTACGACAAGGAAGAACAAAAAAATGAACACACAGTACACAAGAGTATATTTAAGCAAGAGTTTGTTGTTAGTCACCAGCAGCACACCAGCTCCAGACAGACAATGACACTTAAAACTGTCCTGTTACTATCTAACATTACAACAACAGCATATTTTGTTTCTGTGAAACATAGCAAAATCAATGTTACTCACGTATGAAGCAGAAACAAAGCAAACTCTGTGTCCGTTTTCAGGCCTTCCCGCTTAGCTCTCTCCAGTGCTTGAACGTTTTTCTAATAATAACGCGGGTCTTAAAAGCTCTCGTCTGATCATAACCCTTCTTTTTACAGTGATATTCCTCTGACCTTTTCTATTGTAATGTCTCTCAGCCATCTCTCTTTCTACAGTCTTTCTTCAAATCTCCCTCTTGCTTGCTCTCTCTCCTCCCCCATCATGAGTGGACACGCCCCCTACTGCTGATTGGCTATAAGTGTGTTGTGGTGCTCGATCCACTTTCAACAGCATTTCTCAGAAATCGCTTATGGGTCCTGATCACCCTGTGTGAAGGTTTATTTTTCCATATTACCTCTTACATATGCTGTCTATCTCTAAGGACTACGAGTACCCCAATCATCCCCAGACCACTCAGCACCAGAAGAACGACCGCTGCCCCCCGCCGCCCCAGATGCTGCCCGAGCGGGCCTGTGAGGTGCCGGGTTGCCGGTCAGATTCTGAGTGTGAGAGACACAAACGGTGCTGTTACAACGGCTGCATCTACGCCTGCCTGGAGTCAGTGCAGCCTCCACCCGGTGAGAAAACACACTGTGATCTGCATGCTCAATAATCACCACAAGCAACCCCACAGACACACACATTTGCTTTAGCATAGAGCAAATGGATTTTACAATGAATTGATCCTCTCATGAGGTGTGAGTTACTGAGCAGGGTGTGTAAGGTAAATCATAAGTACTTTTGGCCATGCTTATAATGTGTATTGATTTCTTTTTGGTCAGTGCTGGACTGGTTGGTGCAGCCCAAGCCGCGGTGGTTAGGAGGGAACGGCTGGCTTTTAGATGGACCAGAGGAGGTTCTGCAGGGTGAGTATCGATTAATCAATGAATTAGTGCACAGAGTGACAGCACACTGACTGACTCACCAAGATTTGTTGTTTGGAACAATATTAAGAAATCTTATTAGAGTACTGAATAGTATTGAACTTAACGTGAATGAAAACGAGGCACATGTGCGGCATTAAGGTCCTAGATCACATGTAATTTTTCACTTTCACTTTCAAAGCTGTTTTCTGGAGTTTTTGTGTACTGAAAGTTTTTTGGAAAGATGTTTCATCAGCTGAACACTTCTACCTCACAGACTCGTTTTTTATTCTTGTCAACAATTAAATATAACGCTACCCTGCATAAGGTCTATTCATATCCAAAAATCGGTTGCACTTTATTTTACAGTACGTGCACTTACATGTAGGCAACTTACAGTGTACTTACCTAAGAAGTAGGCAATAAGGTAATGGGTTAAGGTTAGGTTTAGGGGTAAGTTCAGGGGGTTAGTACCTTGTTATTACCCAGTTATTATAATTACTGTAATAAGTAGGCTACATGTATGGAACATGCGTAACAGGGCTGTAAAATAAAGCCCTACCCAAAAATCTATCAAAAATAAGAACATTTCGAAAATTTAGCTGCAGGGCGTTCGTGAGTTGATGAAAGGCTAATAAATAATTAAATCATAAAAGTATTAAAATAAAATAAATAACTTAAAAATAAAAACAAATACATATATAAAAACATATATATGTATGTATATATATATATATATATATATATATAATTTTATAATATATTTTATTTTATATTATAGACATATCTATATTTATTTGATAAAAAAATATATATTTATTCTTAAATATTTTTTTTGGATTTTTGGATTTCATATTTTATGTTCTGTTATATAAAAATTGTATTTACTTATTTGCATGTCATGTGACCATTAACCCACATTGGAAATTTTAGGGGGTCAAAGGGTTTTGGCTAACTTTTTTCTTTTCTTTCTTTTTTTTTTTTTTTTTTTTTTGAGGAATATATATATATAATACCTGTAGAAAACTCTACAGAATGGTCTAACTGGCCCCATGCTAACCAGCCAAACCTTGACCCCTCAATATATACATCCCTAGCAGTGACACTGCCACCTGCAGGTGGTTTACTGGCAGTATTACCAAATCACGAATTAAAGGGATAGTTCACTTTGAAATTTAATTTTGGTATGTTTTAGCTTACCTCAAGGGCATCAAAGATGTAGGTGTCTTTTTTTCCGCAGTAGTTTAAATTTTTATATTTTTAGGTCAAACCGTTCTAGTCTGTCAGTCATATAATGCAGGTCTATGGTCACTGTCTCAAAGAGCATGCACAGAGTCCAAATTAAAACAATTCCCCATCGTCCAAATTAAACAATTCCCCATCGTAAGTACACATTGATGGCCTAAGACACGAAACGAGCGGTTTGTGTGAGAAAATGAACTGTATTTATATCGTTTTTACCTCTTGAACACAGCCACGTCGAAGTGTTCTGAGGGCGCGCGCGCTTCCTGGTCATGTGACGTGTGCGCAGACTGGTGCATAGATATATACACTAGATGTCGCCTTGGCTACTGCAGTTCATTGGAACGAAACCGTAGAACACATGCACAAACCAGTGACTTGCTTGACTGTGTTTATGTGTAGCTGAGGCCTGCAGCACCACAGAGGATGGAGATGAGCCTTTGCTCTGCCCAACTGGTTACGAGTGCCACATCATCAACCCAGGAAACCCCTCTGCTGGGATCCCAAACCGAGGCCAGTGCATCAAACAGCGTGGAAACTCAGGTCTGAAAGGACTCCTCCATCCAATTGTTGATTCATACATCCATCCCTCTGTCCACTCAAACATGTGTTTTACATTATAGTATGGTGGTTATAAACATTGTTTCAAGCAAGATTACATTCAAAATACAACAGCAGATTGAATTAATATATTTAAATCAAATATTCATACAATAAACACATTTAACTGTTCTCCCTCTAGATGGACGTAGCCTGAGACACAAGTCCTTCAAAGATTACAAGGATTATTTAGGTTAGTATGACCACCAATTTATTTTGTGTTTCAGCTGTAGGGAGGGGGAGAATAAAAGCAGCCATTAATAATAAACTGACAATGAGTTTATCTTTCTTCATCAGGAAGTAACTCCAACAATGCAGTGAGCTATGAGAAACATCCGCACAAGCACTTGGGTTGAGACAGGTGAGATGGGTTTAGTTGAGTTTTACCATTGCATGCATATGAATCCCAACTTTTGAATCCTAATTTTTGTCATTTCTGTTTTACAAGAGGCATTATCTTTTGTCTCATTTAGGTGACTGAATGTGGGTTCCATTTTAGAGGACGGTAGTAACCAGTAACCAGTAACCACTGACTCTTATACTTGAACCCCACCCATCAAATCCAACATAACTGGACAAGCCTTTCTCTTCAGCTTAAACCAGAGATCAATTCATATCTGGTGCTATTTTTCTTGGCTGCTTAATATGGAGACAGAAATGGAAAGCTAAAATTTCCTACCTCTTACAAAAGCCAAAAACAGAACACAGAAATGATCAAAGAGCTTATACAATAATATCTGTCTAATAGTATGTATGCATACTTTGGGTAAAAAGCACATTCCCTCAGAATTAACTATGTTTGAGAGTTTTGAGAATAATACTTTGTGTGGTTTTTATGCTGCTGAGTCTGAACTCTTGTTTTTTTAATTTTTTTTATCATGTGTTTAGGTGATTGTCTCAACTATTTCACCATAACCAAAACAACAGTTAAATTCTAGCTGTGCTCCATCACTATACAATATTTGTTTTTCACATGGTGCTTCAAACTATAACTGCGGTTATTGTTGTTTACTGAACCTGTGACTCATTGTCCAGGTCTGTGTTTTCTCCACTTCTCTCTGATAAGCTAAAGAGACTGACAAGTGGGACAAGCCACAGCCTTTAATAAATCAAAACATTTGAAATTGGTGCTGCATATTACTCCATTGTAATTCCAAATAAAACAGTTGACTAAATATGTGTCGTGTTATGTTTTTATACATGGTGCTAGCGGGGTTTGAATGTAACGAAGAAAGATGTCCTCTTCAAATTTTATTCACTGATTTTATCCAGCAAATCTTTATTTAGAAAATTAAAAAGCTATAAATATGAATAGTATGTTCTGTAATAATTATAATGAAACCATCCTGCATTTATTTTGGCGTACTTATTTAGTTATATTGTGGTGTAAAATACATATTTCCTCTCTCAATTTTATGGGAAAATATAATTTGTAGCTTCACTAATGGTTGCACTTTATTTTACAGTATAGGTGCACTTACAGTTTGTGTATTTACAGTGTACTTACCTAAGAAAGTACTGGTTAATATACGGTAACTGTCTACATGGGTTAAAGTTATATTTAGGGGTAGGTCCAGGATTAGTACCTTTAGTACCCAGTTTTTGTAATAACTATAATAAGTATATATGTACATGGGGAACAGGACTGTAAAATAAAGTGCTACCTCACTAATTATAATGACGAAGATGAAAAGTGCTTTTAATTAATTTACTTATATTTTAACCAAATTTCACATTCATAAAGGCAAGTTTATAAGACTGTTAAGTTTTGTTGACTGGAGTAGGGTTGTACGCTACATCAGAGATGGGCAACTGAGGGCCACTGTCCTGCAGAGTTTAGCTTAACTCGAGCTTAATTCTGCAGGACAGTGGCCCTCCAGGACTGGAGCTGTCCATCCCTGTTGTACATGGACAGTATAAGAGACTAAGAAAGCTATAAAGATCACAAAAGTTTGTGAAGCCATAATTATTTGCATAACCATATTGTTATATCTACCGTCCTCCCTTGGCACCTAATATAATATAATATAATATAATATAATATAATATAATATAATATAATATAATATAATAAATACATACTTGTTTGTATAATGTTTAATATTTGCAAGTGAATGAAAGAGTGTGATGTTAATGTTTCTTGAAGAATACATAATTATGCTAGTGATGTAAGCTCTCTTGAATGATCAAATTATATAATAAATATTTTAAACCTGCAACATTAATAATCTAATTTATGTAATTATATTCTTATCATAGAATTAACCTGTATTGTAATTATTATAATTTGTTTCATGTTGTTTCGGGACTTTTATTTTGAAATTAGTTTTTTGTAGACAGGGGCTTCCGTTCCCGGGTCAAGAGTAACCAACGTGGTGGATCCTGCAGCACAACGTGTGCACTACTTCTAAGCGGAAAAACATCTGAAAGAGAATAAAATACATACGAAAAGAGAGTAAGAAAAGAGATTGTCATTTTGTTATTGTATTCCGTTCTTCTCGGATCATGCGGTATTAAGGCTGTGTCACCTAAATAAGTTGAAAAGTTGGTTAACCTAAGTCACTTCAGAAAGAACATTTCAGAAACAAGCCATAACATGATACGGCTAGCCACTTTTTTTCAAATATTTTAGCAAATATTGATATTTAAACAGGTAACGTTACGTTTATAGTTATATTAGGCTCCTTGTATAGTTTTTCATCACGAGTGACCAGTCCACACAGAACGTTACTTGAGCAAAATATGAACTCTTCTTTGACACAAGCAATGTTCTTATGATGTCCATATATTTCAGATCAGCGATGGGGGAGTTTAAAGTTCACCGGGTTCGGTTCTTTGATTACATGCCGTCAGCAATCAGAGCCCTGGCTTTCAACCAGCAGAACGAAACGATGGCAGTGGCGAGGATGGACGGAGCTGTGGAGATTTTCCTCTGTTCAGACAGATTTTTCCAAGGAAAGGTACACGTTAAGTAATGCTTTGTCATATTTATCAAATGAGTGATCATAGACAGCTTTATCTTAAGTTTGGCTACCAGAGCTATGTTGATACATTTGTTTTTGACCAGCAAACAGTGCGTTTAAAGATGCTTAATGTTTCTTATGTCCACAGATCATCCCTGGCAGAGAGCAGTGTGGGATTGAAGGCCTGACATGGGTTGGTGAGCGTCTGTTCAGTGCAGGACTAAACGGTCAAATAACTGAGTATGACCTGACAAACCAGAAAGTGAAATACACCATAGATGCGTATGGAGGGCCAATCTGGGCCATTACAGGCAATCAACAAGGAACACACTTAGCGGTAGGTTTGCTTTCCTTAAAGGGTTTGTTGTTCACCCAAAAATGAAAATTATCCCATAATTTACTCACCCTCAAGCCATCCTCCTCCTAGGTGTAAATGACTTTCTTCTTTCAGCCAATCACAATTGGAGTTATATAAAAAAAAATCCTGGCTCTTCCAAGCTTTATAATGGGAGTGAATAATAACTGAGATTTTGAAGCCCAAAAAAGCACATCCATCTATCATAAAAGTAATCCATACGACTTCAGGGAGTTAATAAATGCCTTATGAAGCGATGCGCTTTTGTAAGGAAAATATCCATAATTGAGGGTAAAATTGTGGGAGAGTAAATGTTTGGATAATTTTTATTCATTTTCATTTCATTTATTCAGTGACCCAAAAACCACCCACACCTAATGTATGAACTCCATTGTATTTCATTATCAAAACAAGTGCCATTTATATTATGCTGCCTTCATGTACTAGAAACTTTCCTACTTCCCACTCATTGCATTCAAGAAGCTTAGTTGTCGGAAAGAACAGGAATCATGAAGGACACAAGGTTTATTCTTGGAAAATTTTATTAAATGATATTTAGTGTCCCCTTCACTGACAATCATATAAACATTCACTGTGCTATCAAGATAATCAGGTTGCTGACAATTCTGTAATTGATGTCAAATACAGGTTATTTCCACTGTGTATAAAACATACAATATGCTTCAAATCATTATGATTATATTTAAATATGCACTGCTTTAACGAAAAGACAAGGCGATTTAGCTGTCGTGGGAAAAAACGAATAAAGATTATCAGTCACATCAGCAATCGTTCTCCCCTTGGCCATGATTAAAGTTTGTGGAATGCCCATCTTGGGAACTTGGGTATCAAAATTATCCCAAAGATTCCCAGTAGTACCCTAAATATGACATGAGAAGGTGTTTATGTCCTGTTTTTAACTAGGTAACTCATATTTACGATAGCACGTGATTTAAAATCAGCATGAAGTAGAAGTTGAGAGAGTCTTCTTTTCCCCTATTATGAAGTATGTCCAAGTGAAACGGCTTCTCAAACAAGAAAAAATGTAGGGCGGGACTTGATTTTGCCCAATTAATTGATTGATTGGATGGTTGTAGTTTGCTAGTTTCTGTTATCTCATGTCAGTGACAGATTGTCCTGCCCTCATGCTGGTAAACTTATCAGAGATGTTGGTGCAAGAGGGAGGGGAAGTTATTTTGATTAAAACTACGAGGGCACTTGAAACATGAATTTATAGTAAATATTATATTCCATAAATAAGAATTGTCAATTTTGATTTCATAGTGACTTTAAGAAAAGATAACACAAGACATTTCATTAAAAGAAGTTTGTTCAGATTTTGTGGTTTAATGTTTGTAGGTTGGTTGTGAAGACGGGACTGTGAAATTGTTTGCGGTGAATGAAGACAAAATACAGTTTGAGAGAAATCTGGACAGGCAGAAAGGTGAGTTTCAGATGCATGTCTTGAATGGTTACTTTATTAGAAAATAGAAAACGTCTGAACATCTGTCAACCTAATTCCATAGGCCGCATCATCTCTCTGTCCTGGCACCCATCCGGCTCCAAAATAGCTGCTGGAATGATAGATATGATCCAGATTTTCAATGTGGAGACAGGTAAACCGAATTTGTCTTTATTCCAAAACACCTTATTGGAATAATGTAGAACGAGTACATGAGCTGGAGAACTTAAATGTAGTCATGTGTGTAATTTGTTTTTTTTAGGCCAGTCTATTCACAGAATGCTGACTGACAGAGGGACATCCCGCAGTAAGGAGTGCATGGTGTGGTGTGTGGTCTACCTCTCAGATGGGACCATCATCAGTGGAGACTCTGGGGGAATGGTCAAAATGTGGAACGATCACACTGGTACACTAATCAAAAGCCATAATGTCTCAAAATGTGACGTGCTGGCTTTATCAGTCTCTCAGGTGAGAAGATTGCTGCGAATTTGCAGTCACATTTATGACTTTATAGACTAGCTTTTTTATAGAAGTCTCTTATGTTCACCAAGGCTGTATTTATTTGATCAAAAATACAGCAAAAAGTAATATTGTAAAATATTACTGTAATTTAAAACAACAATATATATATTTTTTTTTTTCAACATATTTTAAAATACAATTCCTGTGATGGCAAAGCTGAATTTTCAGCAGTGTCAGTGCCATAGTATCCTTCAGAAATCATTCTAATATTCTGATTTGGTGCTCAAGAAACATTCCTTATTATTATCAATGTTGAAAACAATTATGCTTTTTAATATTTTTGTAGAAACCATGATGCATTTAAAAGTTCAAAAGAACTGTATTCAAATAGAAATCTTTTGTAACATTATTGATGTATTTACTGTCACTTTGATCATTTTAATGCATCCTTGCTAAATTAATTTGTTTCAAAGAAAGAACGAAAATCTTACTGGCCCCAATCTTTTGATTGGTTAATGTACATATAGAGTACATGACATACTACAAGAATACAGATAGGAGAATTCTTATTGTACCCTCTTGAATGACAGAATGAGCACAGCTTTGTGGCCGGGACATCAGAAGGATTTGTGGTACAGTTCCAGTTCATCTCTTCGGTTCTGGAAAAGAATGACAAAGAATGGGTCAGAACCAGAACATTTAGGAACCACACTCATGATGTCAGAGCTGTGGCGGAGATCACAACGGCTGTGGTTTCGGGAGGTGAGTTTTTTCTTCTTTTTTTCTTAGATGATTCGAACAGAGCTGCCTTCATCACATGACTGAAGTATTTTTGTTTAAATGAGCCTTCTCGTCTCAGGTATGGACACGCAGCTGGTCGTGAGACCTTTATTAGACAAGATTGAAGTGAAGTCATCGGCCTGTGGCTTGCAGAAGATTATCTTTCCTCATGTGAGTATTGTGAAATTGTGACATGCACATAGAAAACATGTTTGTAATTGACTCTTAATGGGAGGGACTTGTTCTGCTTTTTTTCATTGCAGAGGAGTCTGGTGTCCTGTGCAAGAAAGGCAGGCCTGATGCTTTTCCAGTACCCTGGTCATCTGGAGCTCTGGAGACTAGGAGAGAGTGAAGGACAAGGTGAAGATGTTACTCAATGTGATATTCATATCATAACTACCAGTTATATGTTTGGACCCACCTAATCATTCTTTACAATTACTATTTCACATTTTAGAATGATAGTAAAGCCATAAAAAGCTATGAAGCGGCGTAAATAGAAGTGTGGGAATTACACTAACATTAAAGAAAAAGGAAAAAAATTATGTATTTATTTAGCAAGGATGCAATGATCAAAAGTGACAGAAAAACATTTGTAATGTTACAAAAGTTTTCCCTTTCTAATAAATGCTGAAAATTCTTTTGAACCTTTCTTGAAAAAAAAAATCTTCCACCAAGATTAATAGCACAACTGTTTTCAATATTTGTGCACCAAATCAGCATATTAGTATGATTTCTGAAGGATCATGTGACACTGAAAACTGGAGTAATGATGCTAAAAATTCAGCTTTGCCATCATAGGAATAAATTACATTTTCAAATATATTCAAATAGAAAAGTTATTTTTAAATTGTAATACTGTTTCACATTATTACTGTTTTACTGTAATTTGATCAAATAAACGCAGCCTTGATGAGCATAAGAGACTTTATTCAAAAACATCAAACAACATTATGCCAACCCCAAACCTTTGAAAGATAGTGTGTGTGTGACTGTAATGTTAAACATAAAAAAATCATACATTTGAGCTGCTTCAAAGTAGCCATCCGTCTAAAGCTCATTCTTTCGTGAGGTGCATTCAGAGATACTTTTATACAGTATTGAAGGAGTTCCCATGTATACTGAATGTCGGCACGTTTTATAAAACTACTATCAAGCAGGTAAGCTTAAGCCTTTAGATGAAAAGTTTATAATAATGAGAAACCAGTTTAGTCGAGTGTCTCCAGACTTTTGACTGATAGTGTATGAAATAATTTCTATTTGACTTGGGCATGAAATCAAAATTTTTCCTTGGTTTTATTATCTATTTGTCTTTTGTTTTCAGGCATACCAGGAAGCAGTTTACTTGTTAAAAAAAATCCAGAGAAATTGCTTCATTTGAAAGTGAAGGTACCATTCTTGCTTTGTAAAAAAAAATTAACATTAAAGTTGGTTTAAATTAAAATCTCCATATTGAATAGTCATCTGTATAACTTTCTGCAGTATGTAGTGAGAGTTGTGACATCCATAGTGCTGCTGAAATGTATGAAGTGATTGAACTGTGATGTTTATCTGCAGGGAGAGGATCACATCCGCTGCAGTGCCGTATCTCCCTGTGGAGAATGGATTGCATATTCCACAACCAGCAGTTTAGGGCTCTACAGGCTACACTGCGACAATAACAACATCAGCATCACCAAGGTACTGTAGATTTCCACAGAACTGCATGAAAACACATTACATAACTTTGAAGCATGGTAAAGAATGCATAGACTCTCCTTGAATTTTGAAGTGTCTGATAGCATTAGATAAAGGTCCCATGAAAACTGATTAAAAAGTTGTTGTTTTTTTCTTCTTCATTCAGATATCCAAAATTCCAAAGGTTCTCAGCTCAGCCAAGCTGTGCTTCTCCTCAGACTCCTCCCATTTGTTTTCCGCCTCCACACATTCATCAGTGCATGTGGTCTCGCTCAGCCCATCAGGTTGCAAGCTTGTGGGCACCCTTAAACCTAAGTCAGGTGAGGACTATACGGATTTATCTTTAGGCCGCTGTGAAAATTTATTTCACGGATTCACAAATTAATGCATTTTGATCAAAAGTAACAGTAAAGACATTTATAATGTTACAAAATATTATAAATGCTGTTCTTTGTAACTTTATATTTATCAAAGGATCCTGAAAAAAAATGCATTATGGTTTCCTCAAAAATATTAAGCAGCACAACTGTTTTCAACATTGTTGATAATAAGAAATATTTCTTGAGCATCTAATCAGCAAATTAAAATGATTTCTGAAGGATTATGTGGCAATGAAGACTGGAGTAATGATGCTGAAAATGTAGCTTTGCCATCACAGGAATAAATGGCATTTTAAAGTATGTTAAGATAATAAAAAGACTTTCCTTAAATTACAATAATATTCTTGTTTATTTTGATCAAATAAATGCAGCTTTGGTGAGCAAAAGAGACCTCTTTTAAAAACTTTTTTAAAGACTTCAAACCTTCGAACAGAAGTGTGTATGTAACAAGATTATCCTCCTCTAACAGGTTCCCATCAGGCCATTCACTTATTGGCAGCCAGCGAGGATGGCAAATGGTTGGCTTCTGCTAACAGTGACCACGAGGTTCACGTCTACAACCTGCATACAAAGGAGGTGTGTTTTATGTCCAGTGTTGGGGAAAGTTACTTTTAAAAGAAATGCTTTACAATATTGTGTTACTCCTTTAAAAGTTTTGGAAAGTAATTCACTACATCACTACTTTTTCCTCACCTGGTCTGGGCTTGCTTGTTTGTTTTATAACAACAGCAAAGTTCTGTTTTCGGCAAATGTAAAGACCCTTTCACATCAAAAGTGATATAACAAGCCAAAAAGTGATATAACAAGTGAATAAAAAAGACTTTAGATAAACATTGTTTTTATTGCTGAAGTGTGTTGAACTTTCTTCTGTGTGCTATTCTTCTGCAATTCAGAATGGCAGCACAGCTGAAATGTTAGTTTGAGCTGCGCCCTCTACTGTACACACGTGAATTTGCATTTTCTTAGTTAGGTTAGTTCACCCAAAAATGAAAATTCTGTCAGTAATTACTCTCCCTCATGTTGTTCCAACACCGTAAGACTTTCTGACAGAATTTTCATTTTCGGGTGAACTAACCTAACTAAGAAAATGCAAATTCACGTGTGTACAGTAGAGGGCGCAGCTCAAACTAACATTTCAGCTGTGCTGCCATTCTGAATTGCAGAAGAATAGCACACAGAAGAAAGTTCAACACACTTCAGCAATAAAAACAATGTTTATCTAAAGTCTTTTTTATTTTTATTAGTATGGTTGAATTGGATCATCTAAGGTCAGCAGCAAAGACATTGGTTAAAAAAATTGTGTTCTTTAACATATTTAATTATTGCAGGTTTGCATAATATTCTGAGTTTGCATTACACTGTTTTTATTCATCTTGAGGGATACTGAATCCTCACATTTAGTCTAGAACTACAATAACCATCAAGTTTACACAGCACACAACGCCTCATTATAGGAGAGGTGTCGGTCAATAAATTAGAAAATAAAGTTACTTGTGTTACTTGTTTGAAGTAATTCAGATATTTTCTTGTAATTTTAAAAGTAATCCATACGGCTGTAGCAAGTTCTAGCTACTTGAAATATGTTGCTATATTAGTGCAAGTTAAAATTGTGGAGTGACTTTATATAGTTAAGTATACAGAGATTTGAACATGTAAACTCCCACGTTGTCCTTTTTAAAGCTTTATCTATTCATTCTAAAGTGTATTTATATTACATATTATCTATTTATATAAATTTAAACTAAATGCTTAATTGTTAAACTAAAATTGTTAATGTGTAATGGGTTAAGTGTATAATAATATAAATCATATAAAATAATTATAATAAATAATCATCGCTAAAGATCTCTAGTTACCTTTAATTTGGAGCAAGATAATCTGGATGAGTGACTTTATTGCATCAGACATGTCACTTTGCTTACAGCTGAACTGAGCTGGAACAATACATCTCTTTTTCTTTTTTTCTCTGAAGCTACTTTATAGATTAATTTAACTTTACATGGTTATTTAACCAAACTGAATGAACACTGAACTGAATGAACTACTTTACAGCAGAATTGAAATCTGTTTGTGTCATTGAATCATTATTTTTCTGTTTATCACACTAAAGTTGCTTTGAAATAATGTGTATTGTATAAAGTGTTATATAAATAAACGTTAATAAAGTTTGGTTCTATATATATATATAAATATATTTTGATAGTTAACAATGACCTCATATGTTTCAGCTTCATTGCACAGTCCCTATATACAATTCTGCTGTCAGCGCCATGGCCATCCACCCAGAAACAAACTGTCTATTCATGATACATGCAGATCAACAGGTAATTAGTGAGCTTTTATGGCGACCTCCATTGAATTGCATAACTGTGATTTGAAGTGGCTTAGATTGTTTTTCTTGTTCTTATGCATTTTTGTTCACCACAGATGTTTGAGTTTTCCATAGAGCGGAAACAATACACGGACTGGAGCAGATCGGTGCAGAGGAATGGCCTTCATTATATCTGGCTGGAAAAAGACACACCGTGCCTCAACGTGATGTTTAATCCCCAAAATCCTTCCCATGTCATCCTGCATGATGCCTACGTATTCTGCATCATTGATAAAAGCCTGGTGAGACCGACTTAGTCATGCTCTGTCATTACATTTAGTGACTTCAGAAAGCATTTGCCACGCTTAGAATTAATGTTTGCAATTGTCTAAACTATATATCAAACCAAGTGGTATTATTTTGAAACCTCTCACTAAACATTTTCGGTCTTCAATTCCTTTTTCTTTTTTGTATTTTTAGAATCTTCCATTTGTTGGAATCATGTATCTTTATATGGTTGTGAACTGAATGTTTCTAATGCTGGTAGTTTATGGTCATCTATTATTAATTGTTTTTTTTTTATGAATTGTAAAAAATGTGTCTGTTCTAGCCACTGCCTGATGCCAAGACACAATTCCTCAATCAGCTGACTCTGAAGAGCCTCCCAAAGGAAAAGAGGAAATCTCGCAGCCATGCTTTCAAAGTCTGCAAGACCTTCAGGGTGTGTGGGAGCAACATGTACATGGTGTTTTTTCCTTTTCCTGAAATTTTGGATGGAAAATTAATTACTTTTTATTCTCTTTCTGTCTTTTAGGAGATGTTGCATGTTGAGCTGATGTCAGATCAGTCTCTGGTGGTGGTTGAGCGCCCCCTAGTGGACATATTCACTCAGTTGCCTGCACCCATCAAACAAAAGAAATTTGCCACTTAATAGTAAACCTCCCCTGTTTGTGTGTGTGTGGCCTCGTTGAGGAAGTGACTATTCAGAGACTGCACATTTTCCCCTCTTCCCCCATTGTAAAAACTGCTGAGACCGTATTAAAAAGAAATTTACCATACCTTCTGTGTTGGTCTTTTGTCTAGAAATTTTAGGTTTGACATCTTTGGGTATGTTCTGACATCAATGTTGTTATTAGTAACTAAAACTATTAAAATAGTTTTCTGTAATTGAAACAAATACTAGACTGACTCATGGGCATTTATTGAAGGGGGAAGAAGCACCAAAATGCCAATACTGTAGTACCAACTTGTCTGTAAAACATATTCTTTTGGACTGCCCAATCTTTAATGTTATGAGAATGCACTTTTATCAGGACAAACTTTTAAGGACTTATTTATGGATCCAAGTTTTTTTTTTTTTTGCACAAGTACATTTAAAGAATATTATAGAATTGTACTAATTTTGTACATGTACTTTTTGTAAGTTTGTTTTCATTATGTTGTACTTTTGATATTATGTTGTTAAATGTTTAATATCTGCATTACATATTGTCATTTATCATGTAATAGCCGGTGATGCGGATATTGCAATAAACTCAAATACTACTACTGTAATTGAAACAAAGCTAAAATAAAAGTAGTAGATGAAAATTAGAAGTGTTGAAAGAGATTTAAATTTATTTAATAAATCAGTGCTTGAAGTACTAAAATGACTTGAAATAAAAACAAAGAACCTATTAAAAATGGCAATCACCGGATGAAATGTAAAAATAAAAGCTAATTCAAAATAAGTACTATAATAGTATATAAGTGCTAAATTGCGTTATTAAATAAAGTATACTTTTCATACATCTTGTGCACTTCATTCATTTTACCACTTTCAAAAAGGTAATACCGCATTACCTTAATCATTGTATTTAAATAGGTTACTTCTAGGTATTTCAAAGAATACAATGGCGTTTGGACTTATAATGTATGGAAATAAGTATAACAGGTGATTATAACCTTTTATTTTTTATGTTGCAATTTAATATCTATATATGGCACTTTATTATAATCTAATCTCAGTCTTTGAATTTTTGCTTTTTTGTTGTTTTATAGAAGTTTTTGTCAAAGATTTTTATTTTTAAATAACGTGTTTTTAGAATAGCAATTTTGGTTTGAGTAAATAATGACTGAATAACATTACTTGAACAGACGTTTTCGTTTTGTTTTAGTGTTATTCACACATACCTTAAGTGTCAGTTCAATGCAATAACCGAAATGTCAAACAAATATTACAATATATTGTTATAATATATAATAGCTTCCAAGCTAGTATTATCACAGTAACTAAAGTCGGCCTTTTATTTTGAAACCGTAATTACGTCACTGGAGGTTGTTGCGGTGATGCTGTCAGACTCGCGCGATTGTTTTGGCAGGATGGCCGCCCCTCTCAGTGACAGCAATCAGAGACCACTGCAGAATGCCATGAAGCTTGTAAAAGTGGCCATTCAGCTGGACACCAGCAACAGACACAAGGTAGATATGTTAAAATCTTTAAACCTGCCTTGTTTGGTCCAGATATGGTCATATTTAGCCAATAAGTGCATTCGAGAGCGACGTCATTTATCAGCGTAAACATTGATAGAAGCTGATGATCTTTAGAACCCCAATGGTTTCCCCAAAAAATCATTAGTGAGTCCAGTCGATCGTGTCCAAAATGTGAACTTTATTCAATAAAGTACTGATACAATATTTAAAAGTACTGATACTTTCTTAGGATAAAATCATATCAATGGTGATTTGCATAGTTTACTTTTTGATAATTAACTAAATCTAATTACCTGTTTCCGAATCACCTGATCTCACAGGGTTTAACGATTAATCAGAGCTGGTTTGAGCTCACAGACACATTCCAGATTTAGATCCCAAACATTTTTTTTTGTTTGAGATAATACATGATGTTGAACTTCTCTCTTTGGGGGGTGAGGTTAGATGTGGCTACTCGAGATACCCCAGAAGTTCAAAAGGACGTCTAGCAACAAATCTTAAACTTAACAATATGGCACTGTGTTGCAGAATAGATCCAATAAAATCTTCCTGCCACACCCACTGTGGTTATTTATTTCCCTTTATAGGAGGCATACTGTGAATACTTAAGAAGTATCAACTACATCTCTCATGCTCTGCTTGAAGATGCCGCATCTAAACGTAAGTTTTTCACACTTCAAACCTGCGTTTTGAGAGTTCATAAATGAGTTCTCCAATTATACATCCTCCAACTCTTCTATTGAAAAGTGATGAGCGTTTAGGCTTCAATTTCACAATACGTTTTATTTCCTCTATGACAGTCATTGTCATGTGCTGTGACCTGGCTTCCTACTTCAAGAGAGAACAGGAGGACTTTAAAGGAAGAAATGATATGTGTCACACAACGTTATGTGCTTCATCATGACATCAGTGAATTTGATTGATAAGACACACAGTCCTTTTTGTGGGTTAAAATGTTTGGGTTAAAAAACTTGTGTGGAAAAGATTGCATTAAATGATTCCTAAAGCTCTATTAAGATAAGGCTAGATCTTCTCACCTTTGATTAACTTTTCAGGCTCATGCAGGGTTAACCTGGTTGTTTAAGGCAAGTTCACACCGCACCAACAGGAGTATGTTGCTTTCGCCAAGTGAACGGGCTGAATCGTAATTTGAATGTCTCAGAAGTTACGTGCTGTAATCTGGTGACTGTCGGCATTGGTCTGCGTCTGTTGGTGCAGTGCGAACCAGCTCAAATTGTACCTTTAAAGTGCTGTTTTTATGTTCTGGATGAGCAAAAATGAAATATAAAGAAACATATGACTCATATGCACTTCATCTTGCAGTGGAAGGAGAGATGGAGTCGGTGGAATTAGAGAAGATGGTGAAACTGGTTGAGCAATGTTTGGAGAGGGTCAAATCATGTATAATAAGGAAGCGAGAGTCTTCTACACCTGCCACCTCCTCCACTTCTCTGTCCAATCCCAAACAGACCACCATTCCAGCTATTAATGCATTAAGTGATCTCAAAATATCAGGTGAGCCTATTTTTCCTGGTTTTCAATCAGGAGGTCCCTGAAGTTGCAACTTCTAATTTATTTAACATATAGACACTTATTTAAAAAATATTATTTTTAAAAGTTTAGAATAATGAAGTCTCTTATGCTTACCAAGGCTGCATTTATTTGATCAAAAATACAGTAAAAAATGTAATATTGTGAAATATTATTACAACCTCCTGTGATAGCAAAGCTGACTTTTCAGCAGTCATTAGTCTTCAGTGTCACATGATCCTTCAGAAATCACTCTAAATGCTGATTTGTGCTCAATTATTAATAAGGGTTCTTATTATTTCAAGCATTCTTATTATCTTAAGCATTCAGGTTTTTAATGCTTAATATTTTTGTAGAAACTGTGATAATATATTTTTTTTTAGGATTCTTTGATAAATAAAAAACTCAAAAGAACGGTTTAAAAAAATAAATAAAAAATTATTGTTACATTTATAAATGTCACACACACACACATATACAGTACCGGTCAAAAGTTTGGAAACATGACTATTTTTTATGTTTTTGAAAGAATTATCTTATGCTCATCAAGCCATTTATTTGAAAAAGCATTTATTTGATCAAAAACATGCAGGCTTGATGAGCATAAGAGACTTCTTTTAAAAACATTAAAAATAGTTATGTTTCCAAACTTTTGACCGGCACTGTGTTTTTATATATATATACCTAATATTCCAGACTCCTCTCTTTGTAGAAACGCCTAATGAGCCGGCATTGGTTTCTGTGACACAAAGTAAGGAACAGCCCACCAGACATCGCAGAGTCCTCTCTGAGGGAGGGGTGGTAGGCTCCCCCTTTCTGCCACCTGAAGTCTTCCAAAAGTTTCAGACAATTGAGTCACAAGACAACCGAAAGTGAGTCAGTAATCCATTGACATTTTCATAAGCACTGTATACATACCAGCAGAATGTGGAGGAACTTAAGTAACGATGGGTACAGAGTCTCAATATCCATTGATCGTTGAGTTCACATCTTGTTCCCAAAGATATAGTATCTAATACATTCAAGATAACAAACAAAAACAAGATATACGTAACACTAAAACATATGCATTAGTATTATATAACATTATAAATAGTGTTAATATAATAAATTGTCTCACCACATCATAGCTCTATATTTAATAATAGAGTTACTATTCACTTTAAAATTTCTCCATAGTGAATGGACCTGTTTAAATAAATTTGATTCTCCAAGAACATTATGCTTGGTTTTACAAGAAACTAAGTTATTTAAAGGGATAGTTCATCCAAAAATGAAAATTACACCATGATTTACTCACCCTCAAGCCATCCTAGGTGTATATGACATTTTTCTTTCAGACGAATACGATCGGAGATATATGAAAATATCCTGGCTCTTCCAGGCTTTATAATGGCAGTGAATGGCCGTTTCTGTTTTGAAGTCCATCAAATGGCGCTTTTCCATTACCAGTACCAACTCGACTCGACTCACCTCGTCTCGGCTCAGCTCGCTTTTCGCTCCGTTTTCCATTGCAGATAGTACCTCCACAATAGTACCTGGTCGTCATAGCGACACCGCAGGAAACTGCCGTGACTTAATCTTCTACGCGACACGCACCCGCTACCCACACACACAGGACAATGGAGGAAATCGAGTGTATGCTGTTTTTGGATGTTTTTGTTTTTGCTGTTTTTTATTCAGGATACTCCGTCTGGCGCGTGCAGTGATGACGCAGTGAATAGTGACGATTCTCTCTGACCAATCAGCAGTCTGCCATGTTTTCACGTCACATTTTAGTATCGCCTCAGCTCGCCTCAGAACCTCGCCGGAGGTGATACGAAAAAAAGTACGTGGAAGCAGGTACAGGTACAACTTTTACACAGTGGAAAACCAAACAAAGGCGAGTCGAGGCGAGCCGAGGCGAGCTGGTACTGTGTAGTTGAAAAGTGCCAAAAGTGCATCCATCCATGATAAAAGTGCTCCACACGGCTCTGGGGGGTTAATAAAGGCCTTCTGAAGTGAAGCGATGCGTTCGTGTAAGAAAAATATCTATATTTAAAACTTTATCAACTAAAATAACTAGCTTGCGGCAGACGGCCATACGCATCGATTTACGGCGAAAGAGTAACCTTTGACATGACGCATGACGCATTGACAATTGCGGAAGCGCAGAGGATAGAGCAAAACAAAACACCGATCACGAATTAGAAGTCTAAAACTAGAATTTTTAAAGAGAAATGTCGGAGGAGCTTGAGTTTGTTGTCCAGCCCTGTTTGTTTGACCCGAGAGAGGCGTCAAAGCTTATGCTACTCCTACATCCTACGTCATTCATCGTGTCAAGTGTTCCTCTTTTGGCGTAAGTTGACTTGCGCAGGCCGTCTGCCGGAAGCTAGTTATTTTAGTTGATAAAGTTTTAAATATGGATATTTTTCTTACACGAACTTCACTTCAGAAGGCCTTTATTAACCCCCCAGAGCCGTGTGGAGCACTTTTATCATGGATGGATGCGCTTTGATGGACTTTTATGACAAAATAAAGCTTGGAAGAGCCAGGACATTTTTTTATATAACTCAGATTGTATTCATTTGAAAGAAGAATGTCATATATACCTAGGAAGACTTTAGGGTGAGTAAATCATGGTCTAATTTAAATTTTTGGGTGAACTAACCCTTTAAGAAACCAATAATTGTTTTTATTCTGGATGATGCCTCTGTAAGAGAAACAGCCCAAGACATAAACTTGAAGCTTTTCCTTCATATCTAAATCATTATTATAAGTAATATATTACAAAAGAGTATCATTATTTTTATCTGCTGTCCACAACATTTAATATTAGGTTGTTCATCACTGTTATTTATTTAAATCATGGTTCACATGGTTCACATTAGTTATGTACATTTCCTCTCGCCCCAAGCCCCAATTGATCTTTCAAGGTTATCAGTTCTGTGATAGAGAACAAATCTATTCTGCATCCATGTAAAGGAAGTTAATAGTACATCACGTTCTTTTAGTCTCACTAAGAGCCGCTCCTAATGCACAAAATGTTCACAATAAGAAGTTTTTGTATGTGTATGACAGGGAATTAACGCCTATTGAAGAAGCGTCGCGTCTGAACCAGAAACTTAAGGCTAATTATGAAGCACGACTGGCAAGACTTACCCCTGGTCAGGCCACACAAAAAACCTCATTGGTAAGTCTAGAAAAATTAAATGTGAGATTGTATAAAAAATAAAATAAAAAAAATCTTAGCAAAATGATTATAAAAAAAATACTATACTTGTGTATGTTCTACATACATATATACAGAAGCACTAAAATAAAGTGCCTTAGTGCCTTCTTGAGTCCGTTTCTTTCATTCTGCTGTATTTATATATATATATATATATTATTTTTTTTTATTTTTTTTACCACCATTATACATATCTAAACAAATTATGAAGAAAAAAGGAATTGGCAAAAAACAACAACAAGAAAAAAACACTTTTAAAAAAAGAAAAGTAATAGAGAAGAAAAAAATTATGAATGAAATAGACCCAGGAAGGCAAGGAAAAAATGCTCCACCTTGAGATTTTTCCAACCTTGTGGTTCAACGTATTCATAATATATAAATTTGCTTATGTGGGGAAAAACTGTAAACAATAAACGGACAATAAACAGTAACACTTTACAATAAGTGTAACATTAGTTAACTAACTTTGTTAAAATGAACTAAGAATGAACCACACTTCTACAGCATTTATTAATCTTACTTAATATTAATTTCAACGTTTACTAATACATTATTTAAATCAAAGGTTGTATTTGTTATCAATAGTTAATGCACTATGAACAAACGATGAGCAGCTGGATTTTTATCAAATAACATTTACCAAGATGAATAAATACTGTAACAAATGTATTGCTCATTGTTAGTTCATGTTAGTTAATACATTAACTAATGTTAACTAATGAACCTTATTGTAAAGTGTTACCCAATAAACTTATTATTTGACCTTATTTCGGATGTTTACGCACCATGACTTTATTGTGCGCATGCGTATAACACATCTGACGCCACACCTCTTGTTTTAAATGGCTTTGCGCGATTCACTGAGCTCACATGTCCATGTGCTGTTGCTGCCTGTGACGCTTGCACTGAGTGTGGGATTCAGTCAGGTGTTCAGGGCTGATAGATTGGCTGCACACAGACAAAGACAATTCATATTTCATTTGCGGTCGATATTGTAGTTTGCACGGTAAGTTATTCCGTATAAGTTTTGGTGGCGGGTCAAACAAACTTTTATGTTGCTCGGCGGAACGCAAACATTGTGTGCTGTCCAGTTTTCAAGAATGATCCGGAGACACAGAGAAACACCAATGGATCTTCGTTTATACTGGAAAAAACTCAAGACATTCTGGAAGGTTCGTTTTGACGTTATTTATTTATTCATTTATTTACGTGGCGAGAAAAAAAAAGGTAACTGGTAACGTTACTGTCCAAAATAAGCGGCGTGCATATTAAATATTTTACTGGTTTGGAGGGGGAAATCGTATATTTAAATGCGTATTTGGTATGTAAGTATGCTAAAATCCTGAATCTTTGCCATATGAAAATCCATTGCGTAAAATGACATTTTAAAATATTGTAAGTTTGAAAGTTGGGTATCACTTTAAAATAAGGTTTAATTTGTTAACTACAGTAGTCAATCTTTGTTAATCTTCACTTCAACATTTACTTATACATTATTAAAATCAAAAGTTGTATGTTAACACTAATGCACTGTGAAGTAGCAAGAACAAACAATAAACAGCTGTAAAAAAAAAAAAAAAGGTGTTACTAACGTCAACAAAGATTAACAAATGTATTTCTCATGGTTAGTTCATGTTAGTTAAAACATTAACTAATGTTAGCAAATTATACCTTACTGTAAAGTGTTACTGAAAGTTGACATGTCATGTTTTGACATCCATCTAAAACAATTTTAACTGACTGCATTTTGCTAATTCTGCTTTTAAAAGTTCATTATTCACTTCATTAGTTTACTTTATTAATTGGCAATGCTTTTTGTATTTTTTTTAAGTCAATTTGGCAAAAAATGTATTAGGTAAAAGTGTGATTTTACAAATGGGTACGAACTGTTGACCAGTTAGAGCAGAAATAGTTTAGTTCTTGTTAATAGCTATGGTGGATGTCCCTTCAAACTGAATGATCAGTGTGAGTGTTTTAACTCCATCTGTTAAATCTGCAGGGATGCTGCACTATATGCATGCACTATAGTCATTTACATTTCTTCAACTTTTCTTCTACTAATGAGTAAATATCAATCAAATTTGAAACTGAAATAATTACTTGTATAATGCTGGTCTTTATTTCTTTTCTTAATACAGACTCTCTCACTTCAGAGGCAAATGATGGAGAATCTAATAATAGCCAAAGCAAGACAAGATGCAGTATCCTTTATGGTTTCCTGGGCCGTTGCTTTTATTACATCATGAATTCAAAATGGACAAATCTTGTTTTTTTTATGTAATATTGCAGTGGCTATTATAAATGTTTTATCTGTGCACATTTAAAAAAGAAAATATATAAGAATTTGTATGCCCTCGTAATAACTTCCCCTCCCCTTTGCAACAACCTCTTCTCTGATAATGTTCACTGGCTACAATTATTGTTTTCTCAATAAAAATTAGTTTCATTTGAATTGAATATATGTCACAATAGGGTAGAAAAGACGATCGCAAATTCCGTTTAATGCCAACTTCAAGGTCTGGTCTTTGACCTTTTGTGCTTTCTCTGCAAACCAGAGTTTTCTATTATTCACACTGTCAAAGCTCCGTATAAGTTTTAAAATTGAAACATACTGCTTGTGATTCATTAAAAATAATCTTTTCAAAATTTAACAATTTCAACAATTTACTGAAAGCTTAAAGGGATACTTAAGGATACTTAAGGGTAGGAATTCTGTCATCATATACTCACCCTCATGTTGTTTCAAACCTGTATGAATTTTTTTCTTCTGCTGAACAGAAAGGACGATATCTAGAAGAATGTGAGTAACCAGACAGTTTTAGATACCATTGACTTCCATAGTAGGAAAAAAATATACTATGGAAGTCAATGGTATCTAAAACTGTCTGGTTACTGACATTCTTCTAGATATCTTCCTTTCTGTTCAGCAAAAGAAAGAAATTCATACAGGTTTGAAACAACATGAGGGTGAGTTAGTATATGATGACGGTGGAGTATCCCTTTAAAGCACTACCACGTTTATACAAGAATGTGTTCATTTAAACAATAATGTATGCATGCAGTTATACAATAATGAAAATTGTCATTCATTTCTCACCCCCATGTCATTCCGAACCCGTAAGACTTTTGTTCATCTTCGGAAAACAAATGGAGGTCTTATTGATGAAATCCGAGAGCTTTCTGTCCCTCCATTGACAGCTACGCAACTACCACCTTGACGCTACAAAAAGTTCATAAAGAGATTGTAAAACTAATCTATATGAATCGAGTGGTTTAGTCAAAATTTTCTGAAGAGACACACAATCGTTTTATATGATGAATAGATTGAATTTAGCCTTTTATTCACATAAAAACATTGATCAACTCACACATCAGTTGTGGTAAACGGAAGCTCAAGCATGTTCGCTTAACGTGTGAGAACCAATGAGGTTAATGCCGCGTTCCAGGCAACCTGTAACCCGTGTTTTTCCAACTCGTAACTGGGAGTACATCGATCTAGTTCGAGTTCACGGGTGGGAAGTCACGGGTTTGACTGCCGTTCCAGTGCACTTTCACGGGTATAAGGTTGGAAAAACACGGGTTACAGGTTGCCTGGAACGATGTACTCCCAGTTACGAGTTGGAAAAACACGGGTTACAGGTTGCCTGGAACGATGTACTCCCAGTTACGAGTTGGAAAAACACGGGTTACAGGTTGCCTGGAACGCGGCATAATTCTCGTGTGTCAGCAAACATAAACCAAAGCTCAACTGAACTGGAAGCGCAAACATGCTGCATAATGTAATTGATAACAGAATTTAAATTTTTGGGTGACATATGCCTTTAATCAATGTGCTGTGAGCAAAGTTAGCTGCTGCTTTTTTTTCTGAATGTAGTAATTTTTCAAACTGTTGGGAGTTTTCCTGAGCGCTTGCAGCTTCAAAGGAAAATGGAGGAGAGGAGACTCCGGCTGCAGGAAGAAGCCAACAGGTGAGCAGTTTTTGACCCATGGGCCAGATGGACATTCATGACGTTAAGTTGCACATGGAGTGTTATGAGTTTTGCATATGTTTCTAGCAGTGTTGTGCATCACACAATACCTTAGAATGACAAAGAAGTTATGTTAAGAATCTGAGCACCTTTAAGCCATTTAATGCTCAATGGTTTTCTAGAATTTGACTTAATTTGTGTGCATGAAATTGCATTTTTGCAGGAGGTTTGCAACCTGTGGAACCATTACACCTGAGGAACAAGAGCAACGAGTTCTGTATGCAAGTGTGCTTGAATATGAGCATGATTATGTAAGTATATTTATATTGTAGCATTGATTTTAGACTTTTTATGTATATTTGTGCATCTGTTAATTGAACTAGTAAACCTACACTGTTCGTTTTTGTAAGAAGTCTCTTATGCTCAGCAAGGCTGCGTTTACAGTAAAAACATTAAATGTAAAATATTTTTTGAATTTAAAATAACTGTTTTCTGTGTTTTTTTTAAAACTGGTTTAATCATAGGAATGGCCAAAAATTTGGAAAGCTAATCTGAAAATGAGTCCAAATGACCCGACACTGGTTATAGGTCTTATCTCCTGTCTTCTCAGGTAGGTTTGTGGTGTCAGATCATCTGAAAAAAATAAATGAGTGTTTCTTCTGTATCTAATGTCACCTGTTTTTGTCTTTCTTGATCCCAGCTACCCAGATCACCCAGTCATGAAGTTGCTAAAGAAGCTTCAGTATCGTGTGTATAACAGACTGTATCCTATAGTGAGCCAGTGTGTTCCTCTGGACACAGTGCCTGGTTGCTCGCTACCCTTAAAGCCCTCCCGCAGCGCCCAGAGCCTGCTCCTGTTCGACAGTCATATCTCTCTGCAGCAGAGCCCACTCAAGTCTGGTCTGACACACAGCTTATCTGATGCCTCCATCTCCCTTTCCCCATCCCACGACCTCAACTCAAGCGACACTAAGTCCGAAACCGAACCGCACGAGTCATCCACTCTGATCTCCACAGATAGGGAGAACTCTTTTGAGGATCTGGAGAAGTTTCTTACTCAGCTGGACTGGGTTCCTTCTCACAGTGGAGATGATACAGACTCTGATGTGACCTTTGACACAACACACATGGACCTAGAGTCTCACATTCATGATCTTGAGGAGCGTGCTCTGAAGGGACATTTGAAGGCCATCGTCAAAGATATTCACAATGCTATCGGTAAATAAATGTTTGTTGTGTGATTGAGGCCTTAGTTGTGACTCTAGATATGTGCAACATGTGAGTTCAGGATTCATGGAAATCCCCTGTTATAGCCAGTGGGATCTGTAGGGTTGTATCATGCATTTATACTGCGTCAGGGTGTAAACAACGCCAGAGGGCCCTAATCCACCATAAACGTGTTTGTCAAAGGTCCTTTTATGAAATGTACTAGTTGGCTGATTCTCTATGGTAAATGGATTTGTCTTTGTGTGAAACAGATCGCCTGCTGTCTCTGTGTCTTCTGTCTTTTGAATGTCTCAACACTGCCATCTCTAAGGACCAATGTGTGGCCAGCATAGAGGAAGTCTTCTTCACCCCTATTTGGCGCCCTCTGTTGGCACTCTTTAGGTAGGTCACAAATTAAGTGTTTTTCACAAATGTATACCACCTTTCAAAAGTTTGTGGTCGTGTTAGCGCTCACCCCAAAGTTATGTCAAAATGCCCATCAGTTAACAGGGTTCCCATGGATCCTTAAAGTCTTAAATTAGATTTTTAAAATTTAAGGCCATAAAAAGTCTTATTTTTACTAATGAGAGGTCTTATATTTCAGATGACTCTTTGACTTGGACATATCTGAATGCTTTACCAAATTAAAACGATCTAATTAGCGTACATATAATTTTTATTATTATATTTTTTTGGATTTACTTGTTCACGTGAAAATTCGCAACATTTACGGCAGCATTGCGTCTGTCTCCTGAACGCAAAACAGGAGGAGAGGAGGAGAAGAAAATGGGTAAATGTAAGTTCATAAATGAAATAGAATAAAGAGGGATATGAAAATAAAATTTTGCATTGAAGAAAAGTAGATTTTTTGGGGGGGGGTTGTATATGCTGTCAATTATAGTTATTTGAAAGAAAACCGAAATCGGCAAAAATCGGTATCGGCAGGTCACACTTGCAAAAAAAATCGGAATCGGCCAAGAAAATTGCAATCGGTGCATCTCTAGGTTAAAGTTAAGGTGCGGTTGGACTTTCTAGGGCTGCATTTAAGTCCTTTTTTATGCCCTTCCCTCGCAAACTTATCTCTGTCACTCAGATGTACATCATTGCTTACATTGCATGAGTGCCCACTGCTGGCGTAACCCTTATGTGTTTAAATGGAACACCCTAAAAAGCCCTTGATCACTGGAATCCGCAATGGAGCTGATTTGTTATTTACAGTTTATTTTTATTTTTTTATTATGAATTTGTTTTGCATCCTACTATAGGCCTGTATGTAAACTTGGGCTGTTGGAGAAAGTATAAAAAATTACACAAATGAAAATAACCATACAATAAACTATAACTGTTTAAAAAACAAACAAAAAAACAGCCAGCTTAAGGTATAGGTACAAGACGAGTATTATGCAGTTAAATGTCAAAATAACTCCAATACCATACAGTAGAGTTGTGTGGGTCGGGGGTAAATTAAGCTCTGATCTGCTGTGACATCACAAGCGTTGCATAATGGTCTATGGATTTGCCTGAAGTGTTCATAGTTATTTTGATTATTATATTTAGTAGATTCGCTCCCTCTGTCAAAATCGAGGGGTCGAGGCTCTGTCCAAATAAACTTTCCTACCCACTTCAAAATGGCAGCGGGGATTCCCCGAGGGAAGTTTGCAAGTGTATATCTAAAAGTGGAGTTAAACTTGGAGCCTAGCTCCAGCGATTAGGTTCAGAGAGGGGGAATTGGACGTCAAGCTCCACTCACTGGCTCTGCAGTGGGCAGCCTTTCCTTTGGGTGGCAGAGATTGCAGAGTCATTCCATGATTTATCTAGATCTTGAGCAGTAGATGGCACTGCTTGTCAATTTGTATCTTATACATTTTTTCTTTAGTTACAGCATGGCTGAAAATGACCATTTTGCCTTATAACTGATCCCAAAAAAGCATTTAGTCATCAAAACACTTTAATAGCTGTTTTATGGTTTAGTTAATTGCATATTATCATCTTATGTGTTTCTTTTGACTCTTTAGGGAGGTGAATCAAGAACGGGAGCTGGCTGTTGAGAACAGCATGCGTCTTCATCGTAATGTTTCACCTGGTGATCTTGGTGTAGCATCCAAATTGTTCCCTAGAGACACAGCTGTGCTGCACGGTTCCTACCCATACGAGTCGGCAGTACAGGAGTTGAAGCTTTTGTGTACAGACTATTGTCCTCAAAAGAAACTTGAGTGTATTGGTAAGATCTCTGAAATGCTTAAAATGAAACCACAAACCCTTTCTGTGTGTTCTACTGTATGTCATTTCAATGCCTAAACAGAATAAAAAAAAAGTAGTGTTTAATAAACACTCTCCCCATCTGCTCTGACAGATAATTTTGACTTCATCTTATAGTTGACGTCATAATTTTGACTCAAATGTAAAGTCAAAATGTACATAGACATTGAGAAGAAAAACCTAAATGTCATAATTTCTACATCTTATATTTGACTTTTTATCTCATAATTTTGACTATTCATCTCATAAATTACTTGGTATGTTAAAATTTTTACTTCATCTTATAATTGACATGTCGTCATTTTGACAAATGAAAAGTCAAAATTTACATAGACATATTAATGAGATGAATAGTCAATGTCATAATTGCTACATCTTATATTTGACTTTATTTCTATTTTGACTTCAGTTTATATGATTTGGTATGTCATAATTTTGTCATAATGACATTTAATGTCATAAACTAAATAAAAAATTAAAATTATTTCAGTTGAAATTGAGTCATAATTTTGAAGTTGGGTCATAGTTGAGTCTTTTTTTATGTGCCAGAAATGGGCTTTCATACTTTTGTTCTTAAATTGTACATGGCTTACACATCATTTATGTAATATAAAAGTATATTAATGATAACATGTACCCTTATGGTATTAATATGCACCATTTAGGTACAATACCAGTATTTTTCTGACTGCAGTTGTTTTTCATTGCAGTGAGAACTTTACGAATGATCTGTGGCTGTGCTGAAGAGTACCGCCTCCTGCAAGAAAACGACCCTCAACCCAAATCAGCAGCAATGTGAGTATACACAAGGTTATAACATGTTGTGTTGCTGTGATGCTTTGTCCCTTTCGTTGTCCTTTTAAAAAAAAAAGTACAAATAATCAAGAAGCAACTTTATTATTGTAGGAGTTCAGAGTTGTTTTAGCACAATCTCCTGCTTGTCAGCTGACCTTGTGTCAGACTTCATCAGACGTCATGGAGGCCAAAGCTCAGCAGGGGTCCCGTCTTGACCCTCTGGCCCCCGCGGGGCGCTCGGAGCTGACTTCCTCTCTAAGTGGGTCGCCCTGTCTGGAGCAGACTTTGGCCTTGATGCACTTTGAGAGTCTGAAAGTAGAACTGCTTAGGTCAAGTAAATTGATCGTTATTCTAACAAAAAGGCAGCTTCTTTTTTTTTTGTAGATAGATACTTGTGGGCTCTGTGTATGTTCTAATGTGATGCTAGTTTATTAGATGTTCACACAGCTCCTGGCAAATGAATTGACGCCGCCGAGATTAAACTGTCGCCTCTTCTTACACACAGTCTTGAATTCTGGTTTCACAGCATGAAACGGGTGTGTTCAACCAGTGTATCATTCTGATGACACACATTTTCTTGAATGTGTGTATTTATTCAGGTTTATCAGAGTGAGCGTACTTGGCTCAGATTCTCTGTGGAAAATCTCCCACAGACCTCAGTGTCTGCGCCACTCTCTTGAAAAACATCTTAAATTTCTTCCTGTTTCCGCTGCGATCTCGACAGTTAAAGTGTGAGCTCACGCCAGCATCCTGCATAGGAGAAAACTCTACTGGGAAGTTATGTGGGCCGTTATGATGTTTGTAACCTCTCGGCCCCGCCACACCCATTAAAAAATGATGCCTGTTCATCTGTCTCTTGCTTGCTTTCTACTTGGAAATGTGGGTAGAATGAACACTTGCGTCATATCTACATGTGTCTCTTTGCATCACAGCTTGCCGAGCAGAGGCTCGCTGGTGACGCACAGGCTCAGCGGTTTGGCACCCCATGACAACGACTGATGTAGATGCTTGTTTTTAGAACACTGTCTGCATCTCTTATACAATGACATCCAGTTTTGTTTTGCTATTAATGATGAACATTTAGCTCATGTGTAATTTGTAGAAAATGTAGCAACTGGTGCAGATTCTGTTATACTATTTATACGGTGCAATATATCCGTGGTGGCTAAAAACTTAAATCATGCACAACGCAGAAAGAGTTGCATGCAGATACTGTGTGTCTCGTATAGACGGGATGTAGGCTTTGAATCGATCATAAATGTATATAATTTCTATAATAATTTAAATGTTAAATTAATAATTGTTAAATGTATAGTTATATTATTTTTATATAACTGTTATTTTCTGTTTTATAGGTATTTGAATATTTTATATTGTTGTTTGTATTTTTGTTTTACTTCATTTACTATTTTCTGTTGGTGAAATATTACACATCTTTAATTGACTGGATTATTTAAAGGATTTGTTTCTTTTTTTTTTGAACGACTATTGTTTATAATTGTGATTTTGGTCACACTGCCCACCCCTGATATTCGTATGTTTGTTTGTTCTTACCAGAACAATGGACCGTTGCTTTCTGAACCCAAAGGCATTTTTCGAGTGTTTTCCATTCTGTGATTGTACATTGGTTTAATAATGATTATGCTGTAAAGGCATCAGCGATTCGTTTGGAAGTGTGTCATTGTGAGACTTGCCCTGATTTTGCCCCGGTAGCACAGCCAAGGCGCATTCTGCCTTTGTTTTGCTTTTAAGTTTGTTTGGTTGTGAGGGAGAATGAATGTCCTCGTGCATGCATGCATGAACATGAACAATTTAGCCATTCTCACTATTTTTTTCAGTTGTTTTGTTCCATTGTCTCTCCTTGCTCCCTCATTCATTCTTCTCCTCCTTTCTGGATTAAATTCACTCACACTTGAATTTATATTGCTGTTTCCTTCTGCACATCAGTCATTTCCTCTGTCTATCCTTTGTTTTGCTTTGTCTTTTAAGGACAAGAAGGGGCATATTAGTATTCATTATATTTCATGCAATTCATGCATTGGCTAACTGTTTCATTACAATAGCCCCTATATTTTGGTTTTGCATTTATTCTGAAGTTCGCATCACCAAACTCTTTAGCTGTTCAACATGTGCTCAGATCGAGCCATAATTTAACAAACAGGCTTGAACAAGAAAATGGCTGCATCATCCCAGCACACCTTTTTGGTGCATGAGCGTTTTTTTGATTGCAGCAGAACCAATGTTGAAATGTATGGTATGTAGAGCTATTCTCACCTGTATAAAACGTATCAGGTGTCCTGCAGTCCGGCAGGAAAGGGGACACCCAGCTTCTTTCTCACGCAAGCGTCCCTTCATCACATGAATCATGGGGTTTCTGTGTTCTGTTAATGTTCTTTCTGAAAATAGTTTATCCTGCAAAGAAATGTCATTGGTTTGTTTGTTTACTACTCCATGTCTTGTTCATTTCTTCCATTTGTCTCTCTCAGAGGTGCCGATGACCTATTGCCCATTCTGGCGTTCGTGGTATTACGCAGTGAAACTCCTCAGCTGGTGTCTGAATGTGCTGCGTTGGAAGAGTTCATCCACGAAGGGTGCGTCCTCAATATCAAATGCCATATAATTTAACTGTTCTCCACAAAGTAACAGTATTCATGAATTAAAAATGAACAGTTTGTTGTGCAACAAGAAATTGTGTAGAACAGAGAGGAAATGTTTGCGCACTCTGCCATATTCTGCGCATGTACTTCACACCTGGCCATGTCTAAGGCTGGCGACACTGGCTGCGTGGCGTGTCCGTTTTTATTTCGGCTCCCATGCTAACAGGTTAGAGCCTGCACACTGCCTGCGGAAAACGCGTGCATGCTAGAAATAGAACCGACGCCTATTTTTCACGCGACACGCAAGCGTGTTGGAAGTGTTTCCAGGCAAAATAGAATAGGAAAAGATGTTTGTCATTTTGAGACGAATACATATTAATAAATGACATTTTGATGTTTTAAAGTCTCTAGGTTTTGACAAATGCAGATATAAATGTAATTTTATAAAATATAATAATTATCGACTTTCAAATATAGCACCTGTCAATACAGAACGAAATATTCTGTAGCCTATTTTGCCGTCAACACTGCCGACGTTGTTTTTGCTGCTATATATTTGTTTAACATGAAGTATAAGCCTTCCACAACTCTCTCCCCATATGTCGAATATATCACCAATGAGGCTTATCATATGTCACCTAGCAGCAGCGCCGCGTAAGACACGTTTCTGGTGTGCAAAGACATAGAAAACGACACGCAACAGAAACGCCACGCCCCACAGCCAGTGTGTCGCCGGCCTAATGACCTTCATCAGATAAGATAAGCAGATAAGATATCTATATATATATATATATATATATATATATATATATATGTATATGTATGTATGTATGTGTGTGTGTGTACATGCATGCATACAATTCTTAGAATGAAGCGACCAGTGGCATATTAAATCAATGGAAAGTAACCACAGAAGTGTCAACAAGGAAACACGTTATACTATACACTACTGTTCAACATTTTTTTAAAAATCTCTTATGCTCACCAAGGCTGCATTTATTTGATCAAAAATATAGTAAAACAGTTTTTATTACAAATAAAAGTAATGGACGTTTCGACCAAACGGTTGACCAATTGCTACAGACTGGGCCATCTGACCAATCAGAGCAAAGTAGCTATCAAAGGCAGGGCTTATAGTGAATGAATCTTCGAACAAGTCATTTTCAGACTCTTGAGGTTGTGTAATGTATATTATGAGAATATTAGGTTTACATGCATCAAAGGTCAAAAATCACTTTATTGTAGGAGACCTCCAAAACAAAATTAGGAATCTTTAAAATAGCATAATAGGTGCACTTTAAATCTACATTTACAGCCTGACTAAATATTATGCAATAGAAAATGTCTTAGTCTCCAAAACAAATTGACTATCTGTCAAATTTTTGGCATCACTTGTTGATGATGGTGGGTTAGATGGCGCTGTTTGGAAATTTGGCTTGTCACATTGTTTTAAGTGCCAGTCTCTCTGTCCTTTAGGCATGTATCAAGTGTCAACAGAACACGACTTCACTTGCTACCAATAATCGAAGTGTCATCTATAGCGCATTCTCAGATGTTTGCAGAAATATTTCAGCTTGAAAAATACCCTCCAGTCTAAACATGTTGGAATAAACCCATAAAACTTTACAGTTCTTTTTGGTAATATGAGTCCAACTTTGTAGAACATTTTTTATATTGCGCGATAGACATCACAACCGTGAGATCTCAGTTTGTATAGGTGGCCGTTTGACCTGTTTCCTGAGTGGTGTTGTGGGGATTCATTGCACCCCTCCTGTACTGTACTCTCGCGTGTCTACTCCGACCACAGCCCTGAGCTCTGTTTATCAGTATAAATCTGGACATTTTTACAGGCTGGTTAGATTGGCACTTAACAAGGAATGTTGGGTATATTCTGGTTTGGTTTTTTCTCTCCCTATAAAAATACAAATAAAATATCTTCAGAAGTTTATGCTGCTCGGTGGCTTGGAACTGAGGGTGGAACTCTGCAGCGTGTGAGGGAAGTTGTGATGGGAAGTGTTCTCATTCTCAGGCACAGTTAACAGGTTTCATTTGAATAGGTCTATAGACATGTCTAAGACGGATAGTTCACCAAAAAAAAAGGCTTATTATATGTAGTTCCAAAACTTTTTATACTGAATTGATCAAAAAGAGGGAATATTCTTATGAACTCAATTGTTTTGTTTTTTACTTTGTTTACTGAGAGAGCAGAATGATCTGTCTCATACTCTCCGGCTTTCTCATTTTTCTCCATCACTTTCTATCCTCTCTTCGCATTCTCCAACATGCTGATTCTTGGCTTCGGCTTGATCTCGTGTCTTAGTCTCATTAGCAGATGGGTTCACTTGAAGTTGACCCCCAGTGGAGGAGATGTTGTTTTCCCTTGTGAGGAGAAGCGCTAATGAAGTGTTTATTTATGTCTACAGGTATCTGATTGGAGAGGAGGGGTACTGCCTGACATCACTGCAGAGTGCGCTGACCTATGTTGAGTCATTTTTCTTGGGTGGGGCTCCAACCTCAACTGCCAAACCCACCTGACGTAGGTAAAGCCAATTATATAATTTCAGATTCATCCTATCTGACAAACTCCCGCATCTGTGTTCCAAAACCTAGTGAGCTGCCTATATAGGTAGATGCATTTAAGATTTTAACAAATGAATACTTTTATTCAGCAAAAACACAATAAGTTGATCAAATGTAACAGTAAAGACATTACATTGTAATGAAACAGAATGCTTCCATATGTTATAACATCTCTAGATTGTCTACACTTTGCATATAAGTAGAAGAGAGGTACAGATGATGCAGTGGCTTGTCTCTTCAACACCTGTACATCTCTGGGTATTATGCCAGACTTATTTTTGACTTTAGCTCCACTTTCAACTCAATTCAGCGACATCAGGTGATAAAGAAACTACAGAGTCTGCAAGTTCCATCATCTCTAATATATTTGATCCATATTGCAAGTGGTAAAGGTGGACAATGCATTATCACCAACCATTGTTCTTAATACTGACACCCCCCAGGGGTGCATACTTAGCCCATTTCTTTATATTCTATACACAAATGACTGTCAGAGTCCATTTACCACTACTCATTACTTTAAATATGCAGATGATACAGCCAAATTTGCTCTGCTTAAGAAGGACAATGACTCTTTTTAGTACGTGGTGTGAGGATTAAGACTAAGGAACTGGTCTTTAGCTCCCCAAAAACACAGATTCATGCTTCTATCATTACCATTAACGGAGAGATATTTGAAAGGGTGGAGTATTTCAAATATCTCTGCATTACTTTGGATCAAAATCTCAACTTCAACCAGCACACTCTAGGGGTTTACAAGTGGGGTCAACAAAGACTGACAGCAATTCGTAAACTTAGACACTTGTCTGTTCAGCCTAGTCGTCGTCTTTTGTATGGCAGCATTATTGATATATAGTATTATTGAGACATTCTTTTTTCATATGCTAACAGTTACCAACAAGAACAAATTCTTAAAGATAACTTAATACATAAGAGATTGGCCGTTGACACGTCACTTATGCTCTCGTTGTTGTTGTTTTTTTGTGATGTCAGCTATTTATTGATTTATTTTTATTTTATTATGATATGTCGATAATTTAACATGTAATGGGTGTTTGTGTTATGTATGCATCTACAGTGGGAACAAATTTCCTCTCTAGGACAAATAAAAATCTAGCTATCTTAGATGTGTATGCAAGTTGCTACAAAAAAATATATTTCTGAAAGATCATGTGACTGAAGTAATAACTGCTGAAAATGAACCTTTTCTGTCACAGGATGTAATTACATTTGAAAATATATTAGAACAGAAAAAAGTTATTTTAAAGGTACACTATGTAACTTTTGACCCTCTGGCAGTTACAAAACCCAAATTGCATACATTTTACAGAAGAATATTAATTTGGTTGTGCTTCGGCTCTGCGTGACTGAGGATGAATATGACCCTTCACGATAAATAATGCTCTCTGTTAGAGTTACATATTGCAATTTATCTGTTCAATAAATTACCTTAAATAATAAATAAAACACCATTTCACTTTCACAACATTTCAAATCTCTTAGTATTCACCATCTCCCCAAAGCCAAGCCAATGTTGATCTTTTACAAGCTCTGTTGCGTTCTTTTTGCCAGCAGACTGTCCTCTGTTTGGCTTTTTTTTTCTTTTATTTTTTTTTTCACGATTCCCTGGAGGTTCGAGATTTAGTGTGCTCCATGTTAACCTTTCTCGTTCGTTGTAACAACTAACCTATGCCACTGCCACACCATACATGCGTCAAAGTAGCCAGAGCAGTAGGTGAGTGTAAGAGAATAAAAAATTAAGTTTTTTTTAAAAATATGGACCCCAAACATTTGACCAGTTGTATGTGGATGATGATGATAGTTTTATATATATTTTTTATTATTTCTTTGGGTTTATGGCTTTTTAGATATTATCTTCCAGTTGAGTTAAAACTTTAAGTCATATGGTGGGTCGGGGAAAGATAAACTAAATCACTAATCCTACTCGACAATGTCAGTCCGCCTTATCCCATTTTATCCAAGCGTTTAACTTCGCAGAGCGCAGTGTCTGTACAGCTGTCACTTGCACTATGGCGTCCCACATTGAAACGCGCTCCTCTGTCGTCATCATCCACCACAGCTTAAATGAAACAGTTGGAAGGGGAGGGATGGGCGGTTCCCCTGAACACAGGGTAGTGCTGCTCTTTTACCTTGATGGATGGACTACATTGACCTTGCTGAACTTTCAATTTGATTTCAAGTGAAACGTGCAGTTTGTTTTTGGCTACAGGCTGAAGTTTCTATTTAAGGTTGCGTTACTGAAATAATGATGGTCTACGGTGGCTTAAGTTTTAATTAGATTACCCAATGGAGACTGTTAAACATGCCAAAACGTCAAACAAACTTTCAACCCCTGCCAGAGTGATGGAGAACATTTTCATTCACTTTCACTTCTGTTACAGACTCTGTTCTTAAAGTAGCTGGGTGGCTCACATTGTTCTTGTTCATCCAATTTAATTAGAACCCTTTGTGTTTTGATTCTAGGTGCCGTAGCCAGCGGTTTTGACGGTCCTCGGGAGTTGCTGTATCTCCTCTGCATCATCCTGTTTAGCCCCAAATCATGCCAGGGTTTAGTTCTGTTTGAATCTTCCCCACCTGCCGCTTTGAAGGGACTGGAGAAGGTTATACTGTGTTTGGGCGCTACAGGGCAGGTTCATCCGAATGTGGTTAGAAATGAGATCAGTGTTGTAGCCAAAGCAAAAAAAAAAAAAAAAGTAGTTTGAGACTACATTGGATGAAATGAGCCAGATGTTAAGAAGGGACTTGTGAAAAAGTTAGGTTTTTTTAGTTCTATATATTCTAATCCCATTGACTTTTTATTTTTTTTGTTAAAATGGTATTCCCCACTAAATTTTATGAAATATAAATGAGACTAAAGCACTACTAGCATTTATCATTCTGTTACACTCTATTTATTAAACAATATGAGCGACACTAATACAGAGTTTTTGTTGTATTTGAGCTCAGAATTTTAGCCAGAGTAGGAGAAAATAGAGCAAAATTATCAAGTTTGGTCTTACAGATTTTTATACGCTGAGCTGTGCATTTCTCTTGCAAGTAAATAAACCACTAAGCAGATGTTAAGCTGTACAGGTTTTATGTATTTAAAAAAAAAAAAATCTTAATTTGTTATTTAAATGCTTTTCACTAATCGTCAAAGAAATGCAATCGATGTGGAAAAAAAGCTTGGATGTGCAAGAAACACTAATGCTGCTGGAATAACTGTCTTCAGTCTGACGTTACTGATCTTGAGGAGATTTAATAAGAAATGGGTAGTGTGTGTGTGTGCGTGCGTGCGTGCGCAAAGGCATAAATAAATATATTTATATGTTTTGTTTGAGCAGAGTTTTGTGTTTTGTTGCTGAAGATCTGTAATGAATGTGAATATACAGTAGCTTGAATCTCTTTGTCTGAGAGACAGCAACCATGTATTTTTTACAAAGCCTTGCCAGAGTCTGTTCGATCTTTTGAGATTGGATAATGCACATGGGCATGGTTTGAAAATGCATAGCATGTGAATTTTCTAACAATAAAGACATATGTTCCAAACTTTTTTTTTGTGTTCCTCGTAGTGTTTTTCATCCCCCCCCCCCCCCCCCCACACCATTCTTCTAATTGATTAGTTATAATCTGAAGGGGAAGGAAAACGCTGTGAGAAGCGATTGCGCAGAGGGAGGCCAAGCCGCCTGATTGTTGAATTGTTGATGGCTGGATTGTTCTGAAAGTTTCCGGGCCGAAGGAGAAAACATGCCACTCTGCATCAGGAGGCTTAACCTCTGTCCTAGAATACCCTCTATGTGGATGACGATTACTCTAACGGCTTCACTGTGTGACTTTGTCTATGGGCAGCATTTTAAATCCCTTCCAGTCCACTTGTCTTGTCCCTCTACATAAATGCCCCAATTCCTGTCTGTGGAACCCTAAATAACTTGAGACAAGCCTTGGGGTTAAACACCAAAACACAGCAAGAGTTGTTAGGGAAAGTTTGCAAACAGTGATCTCAGTTTAATTTGATCTATAGAAATGGATGTGACTAGATCGATTATTCTTGTCATTGGCAAACAAATGGCTGTATTTGTGACTGAGTTGTGTAACATGGCATTAAAAAGCCAGTAGATAGCTCATCATAACCTTTTTGTGGTTTCTAGTTGTCACTGTTGGTCTGAAATTTTGCGTCCCTGATATTTCCTAACCTAACAGTTCATGCAATTTAAAGAGTTTGCCCTAAAAAAATGAAAATTGTCAATTACTCAACCTCATGTCATTCAAAATATCTATCATAGAAAATATTGATGAGAAACTTTTTTTTTTTTTTGGCCACTTGCACTATACCGTCTCACGAAAAGGGACATCTTTGTTTGCCAAACTGGATTCTTTGTTTTCCATTGTTTTAAATATTTCAAATCCCAAACCATTTTTGAAATATGGACTCCAAGCCAGATTTTAATGAAATCCAGCATTGATCGAATCACACCCTCAGCTTTTGTGGCTCATGTCACGAAGGGTTACTGCTTCAAAGAAACTAGGAGTCTGGGAGATTTTCTTTTATTATTATTTTAATTTCCTCAGACACACAAGATAAATGCGCCAAGTCATGAATTGTTTTCACTCAGACAAACACTAAACTGAGTAACAGAGACTAGACGTTTAGGTGATGAGAAGAGAATGGCACACTTTTTGGTCTGTAATTCAGATTTAAAGTCATAGTTCGGCCAAAAATAAATTCACTCACCCTCATGTCATTTTACACCCATATAAGATTTTCCTTTATGCGGAACATGATTCAGATTTAAAGGCATAGTTCACCCAAAAATGAATTTATTCACTCCCATGTCATTTTACACCCATATAAGATTTTCCTTTATGCAGAAATCGATCTAGTCACATCATCCAATATTATTGTTTGGAACAACATGAGGATGAGAAAATGAGAGAATTGAAACTTTTTTGTGAACTATCACTTTAATAAGCTGATGCAAAGCAAAACCACAGACGATAAACTGACAACGTCTTCTAACCTTCTTCCCCATCTTTAAATAGACACTTCACTTAATCCAGATTTGTTTAATGGCAAATTTACATTCATGTCGCTAAAGCATTTATGCAAATATGATAACCGTAAACAAAGACAATGTCCTCCACTTTGGAGGCCGGCCATTTCTGAATCCCTCGCCCCCTCACGCGCTTATTATGGGCCACACGGCTGGGAATAATTGGAGCCATGGAAGCAACAGCAAGATAAGTTTTGAGTGAACGAGGGCAGGGAGTCACGCTATGGGGACGCAAGTGTGCCAACAACCTGCCATGTTTTTTTCTCTTACTCTAACCGAGGATAAGACCGAGTTTGTTTTCAACATCCGTTCTCCCACGTCTCTCATTTCTTCAACATCAAGCTTACATATCTGTGGCCGAGTTTATGCTCTGTTGCACTCCAAAGCATCTGTACCATTCCATTGCCTATTATATTGATTTGTTTTGAGCACAATGAGTATTTCAAGGCTATGACTGTACTATGACAAAGCTGGCTATTTGCAATACAGGAATGTTTTGTTTACATGCAATTAAAACAATGCACGCATACTAACAGGATAAAGGGAATACAGAGGAAAATCTGAAGACGAGTCTGAGGCTTACAGATTGCCCCCCAGGATAACAGTTTTTAGATCGGCAGGACAGCTCACAGAGAAGACTGTGTGGGACGTGTTGCGGCGCTCCACCAGCGCAGCCACAGCCTCCCCTAAATCCAAGTGATTCAGGTACCCGGGGGCCATTCGGTCTGGGGCCGCCACACCCGTATTGATTTTCACCTGTTGGAAGATTATAAAGACAGGCATCATAGAGGAACAAATATGAGGAAATACTTTCATGACATTTGATTAAACGCGTCTACAGTGAGTCTACATGTCATGGCCGGGCTATAACCCCATGAACTTTTCGTGTTCAGGAGAGTTTGATGAGACTTTGACAGCACATAGCAAACACACCTGGTTGAGTTTGCATGGCACCTCTGGGTACTCCTCACGAAGAACCTGACAGAACGCCAGAGCGCTTGCTGCCCCTACGGTCAGGAACCCTGTGCCAGGCATCAACACTTTCTCTCCAGCACCTCCTGTACGACACAGATTGCATCTAGATAAGCAGTGCATGCATAATTTACTTTTAATTTATCTGCCGGGTTTTTTTTTTACAAAATTTGACTCCTAAAAAAAGATCCCTAAAGGGTTTTTGAACATCTTTTCAGTTAACAGCTCTTAAAGGGATAGTTCACCCAAAAATTTAATTTTTGTCATTTACTCACCCTCATGTTGTTCCAAACATGTATGAGTTTCTTTTTTCTGTTGAACACAAAAGAAGATGTTTTAAAGAATGTTGGTAACCAGACAGTTGACGGCACCCATTGACTTCCATAGTATTTTTATTGAATTTTTTTTTCTACTATGGAAGTCAATGGGTGCTGTCAGCTGTCTGGTTACCAACATTCTTTAAAATATCTTCTTTTGTGTTCAACAGAAAAAAGAAAAAGCATACATTTTTCATTCATACATTCATATTTTTGGGTGAACTATCTCTTTAAATGAACCATTTTTTCTTAGAGTGAGGAACATTTTAATAACCTGTTGTGCACTGTGTGTGTGTGTGTGTGTGTGTGTGTGTGTGTGTGTGTGTGTGTGTGTGTGTGTGTGTGTGTGTGTGTGTGTGTGTGTGTGTGTGTGTGTGTGTGTGTGTGTGTGTGTGTGTGTGTGTGTGTGTGTGTGTGTGTGTGTGTGTGTGTGTGTGTGTGTGTGTGTGTGTGTGTGTGTGCGCATTGTTGCAGCGGCTATGAACAGTGACGCTGTTTTATTGACAAGGTTTTTGAATTTGCTAAAATATAAATGTGGACTTCTTTATGTGCACTTCAAATAGATTTATTATTTTATTTTATTTCATTTTATTTTCCACATACAACTAAATAGCTTTCACTAAATGTTATGGAGTAAATGTCACTATATGTTTTGGAGGGCAAATGATAACCTACCTGTGATAAATGTGTAGGTGCAGTTAGGATCATCTCTCACCAGGGGAAAGAACGCTTTCCAAGACACAAAGGTGCTGAAAAGCAGAGTCTCAATAACCTGGTGATCAGAGAAGATGAGTTTTGAGCAATGAAATGATGGTGGATTGAATGATGGGAGAAGCAGACCGAAAGATGAAAGTTAGGTTAGAAAGCAATACGTGGATGGTGAAATGTTGTATGTCATATGAGCAGGTATAAAGAGTGGAAGGATATCACTGGAAGTAAATGCGGCTCTCTTTATTTGAATCTCACCCATTGCAGTTCTTTGAGGGGTTGAGTGTGCGGTGGACCTCCCTGCCACCAGCTGAAGCCCAGAGAGGACACCACGTCTGTGATCTTTCCCACAGACTTAAGCAAGGCCTGTTTCACCTCCTCCACTCCTTCCACTGAGCCTTATAGATTAGGAAAGTCACAAACAATCCAAAATCAATGAGACTTCAAAACGACTAGAGTTGCAAAGATAACATTAATAATAAAAAAAAACTACAAAGGGTGAGAAGATACTTACCAACATTCCCCACTAAAGTGGTCAGATTACTTTTTGTGTTAGGTGAAACAAATCCTTTGAGTTTCTCCAACTTGCTGTTGTCTCTGGAGATCACAGCAACTTTGAAACCTAAACCACACATTCAGTGTCAGAAGAATTCTATTTATGCAAGAAATATATTGTTACAATTTAAAGTAAAAGATTTTTTTTTTTTTTTTAAATTGGCTTAGACTTAAATTACAGAATCAGAATTGAAAATAATTCCTCGTTTTAACCTCTAATAATCGCATATGGTTTGTGAGGATTTGATTTATGAGTATTTTCCTAATCACAACCGCACTGAATAAAATTGTACAAAAAAAAGAGAGAATAAATTAAGAAAGATGAAAGCAGTGTGGTCAAATGACTGATACACATTGTCTCGTTTGGTTGTGTATGTTTATTAAGTCATGTTGTGGTAAAGCTGATCCTTTATATAGAAGCCTTTTAAAATTAATAACTGGTCTACAAATTATTCGTATTCACTTCCAATATATATTACAGCCAGTCATGTATAAATGTAATATAATATAATTAATATAATATAATAAAATATAATAGACTTAATATAATAAAGTCTAATATAATATAGTATAATAAAGCCTAATATAATAAAGCCTAATATAATATAGCATAATATAATATAATATAATATAATATAATATAATATAATATAATATAATATAATATAATATAGGCCTAATAATAGTTGTTGTTTTAAATAATTATAAATAATATTTCTTTCTTTTTTTCTTATAAAGATAATGCTTATTACTTTGTTAAGTTGAAATACTGAATGTGCTCTTACCTCTGTCCAGGAGAGCTTTCACTACGCCGGAGCCGACGGTTCCTGCTCCACCGAGCGCTAAAACCACTCTGTCCTCGTTTGACATCGCGCACACAACCGCTGCAGCAGTGCAGACGTCTGAGATTGATTATGGTTTATGGGGTTCATGTCTCCTGCTGCTCAAGATCTTTAAATCTATCCGCAGCAGGAATGACACGCCCCTTTCAGAATGACACTCCCACCAAATTATGCATTCTTTTATCTTTATCTTATTAGTTTCAAGTAACGGTTATTTTTTATTTATTTATTTTTTAGGAAAATTATAAATGTTATGACTGAAGAAGAAAAAACACTATAGTGAATAATAGTAATATCATATCTGTAGACAACAAGGTTACAATCGGTTACAATAATCAACTTTTAAAAGTGTGAGAGGTCAGAACTAACATTACCAACAGTTTCCATCTTAGATTATAGCGCCCTCTTGTGAACAATCACTGGTACATATAAATAAATAAATTAAAATTCAATTAAAATAGTCTGAAGTTGTATAAATTATTTTGGGTTTTTTTTATTTTTATTTTTTTTATTAGAAGAGCCTCTGTTTATTAAATGTGGAATAGGGATCTCAAGATTTATATGGAATACTTTCATATATAAAAAAATGCAAATATGCACTGTTTTTTATTTCAAAAAATTGTTATTTCTGTAATTGTTATTTAATTACAGTTTTAATGTTTATACAAGTTTATTTACTTTTATTTAATCCGAAGACTGCAACTTTCACGTGAGCCGAATACGGAAGTGATGTAAAAAAAAAAAAAGTTTCTCCGCCGACTGCGCCGAGAACTACGTTATGGCCGAGAAGCACTGACGCTTTTCAAGCGGTTTGTTTCGGGCGTTGAATGTTGATCAGGTAACAAATCTATTTTTTTCATTCGGAACAGTCTAATGTGAACGGCGTTAATGTGCCACGAGCTTTGATGATTTGATTTTAAGAAGTTAAGTTAGTTGAAAAAAAGATCAGTGGCAGCGGTTTTGGTATGGAAAGATAGCAATTACACAATCTTTAAACGTTTTAGCGTAGTTTTTGCTAATAACAACGCGCTATACATTACATATACTTTTAAAAAAAATAGGAATTTTATGACTACAGTACAACGTAGAACGCTGATTTTAGATAAATGACGGAACTGTGTTTTCCATCTTCACTTTCACTTTAGTCTGTTGATTTAGGAGTGGTATAATACGTTTAATAGTTTAAATGTTCACATATATTCAGCAATCGGTGGTCTTATTGGATTGAATTTGAAGTGCATATTTAATCTTTAGATAATAATATGTTTTTATATTATACATTGATAATAATAATAAACGTTTCTTGAGGAGTTAATCAGCATATTAGAATGGTTTCTGAAGGATCATGTGACACTAAAGACTGGAGTAATGATGCTGAAAATTCAGCTTTGCATCACAGGAATAAATTATATTTTAAAATATATTCAAATAGAAAACTAGTATTTTAAATTGTAATGATATTTCACAATATAACTTTTTTTTTTTTCTTTTTTTTTAACGGCAGTGTATTATATAAAAACGTCATCCACTGTATTCATGCCGTCATCAGATTAACTCTGAAAAGAAACTTCTTATTGTTGCTGTATATCTTTTCAAGTATTATTCAAAATGTTTATATTTAAGTGATTATTGCTATATTTATTGATATAACTTGATTGTCAATAACAAACTTCTTTTATTGTGTCTTCATTACAGGATGAATTCTTTTGCTAAGAAAAAGACGGAGAATGGTCTTATAAATAGGTACCAGACTAACTTGGAGAGACGAATTGAGAAGGGGGATCAAAGTTTAGTATGCAAGGATGAGGGACTGTGTAAGGAAGTAGAGGTGCTCCTTAGCAATAACAATGCCCAGAAGATCCATAATCTACATGGATTAGATTCACTGACAGTGATGGAAAAATCTCTCCATGCATTTCCTTCTAAAACTGGCCAAATGGGGCTTGAAAAACTTTCCAAGGCCTTTGAAGTGTTGGAGCTCGCTGCGTTAAACCTCTACATCTTCCCCTGGAGAAGAGAGTACAGACTGGTTAAGGTATGTGGAAATACTGGTGTTACACCTACAGAGCTAGATTTTTCAATTGTCTGAATTACGTTTTGTTTTTCACCTCCTTAAAATATTCTCTTCCATCTCACCAGATGTTTTCAGGTATGTTCACCCATTTGATCAAACCTGCACTGACCCTTCAGCAGGCTAAAGAGCTTTTTGGATTGCTTGGGTACCAGCCTTCAATCCCTAATGAAGACGAGGAGTTGGCGCTGAACTCCAAACCAGCTCCTACTGATTTCTTACTCGGCCTTGCATGTGGTTTCTTCACTGCCCGGATGGAGTGCCAGCTGCTACTATCCTCCTTGGGCTCAGCGCACAGAGGTGTGGAGTGGGTTCTTCAGCTAGTTAAAGAGAGGCAGGCGGGCCACAGTCTTCAGGTAGCATTAGAGAACACCAAGAGAAAGTCAGAGGTTGCTAGTTCTTCGGACGCCATCCTGACAAGCGGCATGGACGCTGAGCTTGATCTGTACACAGAGGAGACAGACGTGACACCCACTCCTCTTTCACCACCACACTCTTCTTATAAGCAACCAAAAGAGATCGTTCAAAGCAAGCCTTTAGAGAAAGAGCCCCTACAGTCAGACACAGACATGAAGAATAAGGATGTTGCAAGGCTGGGAAGATCGATCAACAATCCAGGTCCAATGGAAAGCTTTGGTGAAGATCAATCAAAAGGTGATGCCCAGAGACAAGCAGCAGTAAATGTGATGTGCTGCTGTATCACACCAGGTTTATTATATATATACCAGTGTGAGAAGTGCAAAGATGTTCACAGTAGATCGTGTAGCCGTTATGAAGAGTGCCTTTTAAAAGGGCATACTTTAGCACTGTGCCCAAACAATCCTGAAGACCTTTATTTAGCACAAGACCCTCTTAGATTGGCCAAGGAAAAAGATTCCCTGAAGACACATAATTGCATGGTCAATTCTACTTCTGATACATTTTTGGTTTGCTACAACTGCCAGGTAATCCATGACCACAACTGTAATAGTATTCAAAAGTGCAAATTAAATCACAACGTACTGCCCACAGGAAAATTACAGCCCCCTCAAGGAGAAAGAGTGAATGCTCAAAAGAGGCACAGATGTCTTTCTTCTGAAGCTCCAGAATATATAATCTGTCACACCTGTAAAGACTCCCATGATTTATTATGTCACGATTGGCAAAAGTGTGTTAAGGATGGACATTATGTGCTGTTCCCCCGGGAAACAGGTGCCTCAGAAACACCTCCTGCACCAATACCATTTGTCAATCATTGCTTGACAGATAAACTGCCTGAAATTGTATGCCTCACTTGTAAAGCCTTTCATTTATCTGGGTGTCCTGATGGATGGCATTGCTCTCAAAAACACAAAATACAAGATATCGGAACTAAATGCATCACTTGCTTCGGTTATGAACTTTACACCTACTGCAGGTATTGTGGTGCCCTGTATTGCAAACGATGTTGCTTTAAAAATACCATGGTATGTAAGTGTGGAATGTCTTTCGTCTCCTCTTCCCCTGTATAACATCTATGCGTCAGTGTTGACCATGTGTGGTTGAAGACTGTTTTTAATCTGCACATTAAGCCTGTTATTATTTAGCTAATTGCACAGTTGATCTGAAATACTTGGGTAATACATGACAATCTGTTACACTTTTGATTTTTGATATCAGCAACATCTTGATAGGAGCCATATATTACAAAAAAGTTACAAAGTTCACAGTAGAGTTAATTATCACTTACCAATTTATGTCCTACTATAACACAGCTCATAACTGTATATTATTGGTTGAGATTGTGCGATGGCCAGTCCAATATTGGGAAAAAATTTTTTTGGGTCTTAGCAATATTTCTAACCAGTTATTATGTTGTTTAGAGTGATGTGCTATGCTGCCATATAATTATTAAATATAATGCTCATGTTTATTATTGTGAGGGTTTCATGGAATTAATATAAAAATAAAGGGAATGTAAGAGAATTCTGCTTGTACTTTTATTTAAAAGATCAAATTCCTAACATTATTATTATAAAAACTGTCCTACTATTGAAGATGGTGTTGTAATCTCAACATAAAGTGGAAACTTGATTGTAAATGCTCAACTTGAGGTCATATCTGGGAGTGAAATGTGATAAACAGTGATAAAAAGGCTTGTTTCAGATAACAAAGGATTGAATTGAATGTCCATTTTATCTGAAATCCAAAGGTAAGGTTCCAATAAAGTTCCCAAAGCTTTATTCATTGTACTCTTCCCATTTTACATTAATGAATGTTTTACTGTCCATGCGATCGATATATAAAACTCCATTGAGGTGATCCATTTCATGCTGCAGTATTCTGGCCGGCCACCCCCTCGCTTGCCAGCTGACGGGCTCTGCTTTCTCATTAAGACCTTTGGAAAGAAGACAACAGTTTTTATTTGATACTTTAAATAACATAATAAAGTGAATATTTAGGTTGCCACAATGATTTTAAGTCTAGCCTCATAGCTATGGGTCACTTAATACAGGTTGAGTCTTTTTCTTTCTTTTTTTTGTGTGACATTTTACAGCATGCTAATTTTACCTGAGACTTCTACAGACACATAGCGTGGAACGGATGCTGAATACCCACAGATGCTCTCACATGCCTCTTGGAAGATGACGGTGTGTCCATCTAGTACACGCAACTGTGGGTTTACAAAAATCATCAGGGGCACTGCCACCAGACCCCGAGCTTCAATGGAAGTGATTGAGCTTTCCTCCAGCATTTTTTTGGGATACTCCAAGGCTAAGATCCGTAGAGGAACACCAATCTGGGGTGCGCTCAGGCCGACACACTCGAGCGTTCTCATCACCTTGACCAGAGTCTTTATGACCTTCTGCACTTCTGGTCCCTGAATGGCTCCAGGTTCCACAGCCGCAGCCTGTGAACGTAACACAGGATCTCCAACCTGGCACACATGATTGTATGGAGGAGCCGGTGCACCTTTGACTTTCCTTTTCATGTACTGTAAGTAGGAGCGCATCTTGATGTTGGTAGAATGAGTACGTGGGGATACAGTACATGTGAGTGGTGACAAGGGTAAAAGTATTGTAACTGGTTTTGGAAGCACATGACTTCTTAAGACACAATGTGAAAATGTCCTCCAGTGCCTGATCATGTTTGGCTGCAGTGGAAAGCTTCTCTCTTGACAACTGGGGAAATTGAATAATAATAATAATGAATGCAATAAATTTGAATGTGGTCAAGTCTGTTTTATTTTAGCTCATCAAAGATGAATGCATATTTAAATGCATATTTACATAAGCAGTAATAACTTAAAAGTAGCTACATTAATTAGGGGTGAAATAAACATAGGATACACAGTCACTTTTATGAGCAAACTGTTAGTACTCACCAGTACTGTAATAATTCCTGTAATAATAAGAATTTCACATCAGAAATGTTTTAACCAGCATTTCAATGTGAGGAGGACAGCCAGAGAGACCATTCCGGAAAGCGGAATTACTGAGACCTATGACACCGTGTTGTTTCTTTAAAATAAAAGTCTGGGTAAAAAATTTTTTTAATTTAATTTAATTTAATTTAATTTAATTTAATTTAATTTAATTTAATTTAATTTAATTTAATTTAATTTAATTTAATTTAAACAGTCTTAACTTAAACACCACAGAGGAAAAAAATGCTTCGAGTTGAAGGCTTTTATTTTGGTAAAATCCTTTTAAAAAAGCTAACGTCCTGTTTCAAAACGTCACGTGATATAGTCGGTGTGAGGATTGTTTACACGTACGGCAAAGGACACTCCTCCCTTTCATATCAAGGAATGAACATTTTCAATCAAACAAATCTTACCATTAATATTACCACATTTAATCATTATTAAATAATATACACGTCTTTAATTCTAAGTAATTATTCATGTCATGCTGCATTATGGCCAGTTTGAGGAGAATAATAGTAGAATTTTATGTAGCTTCATGTAGATAATTATTTTCAGTCCCTGTACAGTTATTTCATCGTAAGAAATTTACTTTATCGTAACCTTTTTATTTGTTCAAAAAAAGAAAGTTATATTAATTAAGTGAAGTAGGCGATCACGTGTTTGCACCGTAGTAGTATGGAGAGAGATATCTCGAGAGGACGTACTACATCCGTGATTAGATGAACATGGCGCAGGGGAAACAGGCCGTTCGTGGACTGTAAACAAGAGGAAATTTTGGGATAAGATCGACATCGTACCATGCACGTGTGAAATGGTCTCAATCTCGATATACTGGACCGTTTGTTCTGCTTCATTGATGACTACGAGGCGACAGATTGAGTGCAACGCATCGAATTGCATTCATAAACATTTCTATAGGACTTCAAACCCCTGAGCATTCATTGTTTTGGATATTGAAAACAAACCTTGTTTTATTGTGGATGACATCCTTCACGACCAAATGGCTGCAACTGGAAAAGTCAAACGGAGTAACGTTAATGATTTGCCTCAAGGTGTTGAGAGGTTGAAAGAGGAGCATAGAAAGGTCAGGAGTAATGTTTATTTCATATACCACCAATGCATTCCTGCGGATATTAAAACTCAGTGTTCATGCAATTTATCATCAGCACCAATTTATTTGTTATCTATTTATATTGTTTTTGCAGTATAGTCGCATAGACGCGTATCATTTTCTAGAAAGTTCCTTTGTGTAATCACGTGTTGGTTAGCTGATTGCTTTGTTACATGTGTGTTTTTTTTCTACTTCGCAATAAAATTCATGTACATGCAATTTATCTCTATAATGTTAACAGTACATTTTCGTACATGTATGGTAGCTAGCAAACAATGTAAACTATAGTTTAATCGAATACAAAGTTGTCCACGTTGCCAAAATGCATACAGAAAGCAAAAGCAAAGGCTTACAGTACTGTTACAGTAGATAGTAACGTTACACATGCTGTAAAATGACTCCGTGTGAAGTTTAGGTTTAACTGACCTATTTATATTTGCATGGTATTTTGAGTATCATGAGTAGGTGAAAGGCAAAAAGTGTTTTTCACCCATGTGTTGACATAGGAGGATACAACTCCGCTGGCTGGATATGAAAGCTACATTTGTGCTGCTTCATTTAACGTCAGCAAGACTTGAATATTTTTCTTTAAAAAAATCTGGAAACTTCTGTTGCATTAGCCTCAGCAACACTTCTTCTATAAGGGAAAATAAGAAACATATAATGCTTATATGTGCATTCTGTTAGACATGCTTTATGTTGTTCTATTGGTGGGTGAATCTCCTAAAGCCTGTAAAGAACATACCTGGGTCATATTTCTCTCCAACTTAAAAATAATCAACTTCTACTTCTGCTAAATATAATTTTCACAGTAAATTAAATGATTTGCACCGTGACATCATTTCCATGACAAATAAGCACGTTGATCTTAAAATTTTCAGTGTCATTATGCTAAAATCTTTCTCATTACTGTAATAGAAAAACATAATATCATTATTATTATTTTTTTAATCACGATAATACACTACTTTTTAATAAAAAAAAAAGAAAAAAGATGTCCGGTCAGGAGGCATTTTCATTACTCAATTACAATTGTAAGAGTGTGAGGTGAAATGGAATTATACAGTAATAGAATAACTGCAAGTGAGCATTACAGTATGTGAAATAAAGGGATTATGAAATTAATGTCACAGTGCAAACAATCCTAATGGGCTTTTGTTTTACGTGTATAGGCTAGCTATTGTTTTTAACAATGACATTGCCAAAACATCCTTACATGGTACCTTGTCTCAACTTCTCACAAGACGAAACTTTCAGGACTATCATTCGCTCTCTCTATAATGGTCAATTCACATTACCAGAATATTACAGATAGTTTAGCAGGGATTGTCACGGTGGCATTTTGGGAATTTCAGTGGTTGTGAAATGAACAATTGTCTTCCACAACAGGTGGTGAAAGATTGCAGAAGTCAAATTGAGCATTGGTGAGTGTCCTCATGCAGTTTAACAGCTCTCTCAGACAAGCATAACATTCTTATCAATGTCAATAACTCTTCATTCTAGCTGCACATTAGCTTGTCTTGTCTTTTATTTGTAATTTTTTTGCATGTTTATATTTGGAATGCAAATGCTGTTTATACTGTGAATCACTATGTAGATGTTTGATGGTTATGACAAAAGACAGGCTTTTGTTATATTCCTTTTCAGTATTTAAAAAAAAAACATTCTGTATGTAGGACAAAAATAGAATTTGTATGTCAACAAACCTTCTAAGTGATTCATTTTTCTCTGTGATTGACAGGGAAAAAGTGGAAAAAGACTATGAATCTCTTCAGGACCGTCTCAGGACCTTGCCTGACAAGTTGTCTTATGATGTTATGGTATGGCATCACTTTTCAATTACCAATGCATCCAACCTAATCTTCATACACAAAATATTTTGTATGCCTGAGCAACAAAATGTTTAATTGTCATCAGAGGATTATTCACTCCTTTTAGCTGGTTTTAAGACACATTTATACTAAGGACGATAACAATAAAGTTTTAATATTTAATAAGTTTAAATAAGGTCTGTAGTGCCATAGAGGAACAATTTGTTTCAGGATAAAACCATTGCCAGCCTATCAGAACTTGAGCATTTAAAGCAGAAAATGACATGGTAACATAACGTTAACGGTGTTGCTGTGGACACCCACCAATATAGTTATCTTTATAATTATTGATCTTGGTGTGAATGGACCTTTTGTCAGATTTGAAAGTGGCACTTTTACTGGAAGCCCTGATTTTGCTCATTATTTTTTTTTATTTTATTTTTTTTAACATGATAGGTACCATTTGGGCCCTTGGCTTTTATGCCGGGAAAGCTAGTTCACACTAATGAGTTAACGGTGCTCCTCGGGGACAACTGGTTTGCAAAGTGTTCTGCCAAACAAGCCGACACTCTTGTGGAACACAGAAAGAAACGTGAGTTATTTCTACTAATATTTCCCATTGACCAGTTTTGAATAATGCGTAGCTTGACCTGATTTATGTGATATTTTTCCAGATGTCAAAAATGCACTAGATGACTTACAAAAAGTGATGAAGAACTTTCAGAACAGGGCTGATTTTACAAATGATCTCGAAAAATTGACTGGTGTAAGTGTTCTAACTATGACCTCAATACTGTGTGACATTATTTGGAAACCTTATACTGATGTTTTCATTACTGGAAGAAACTTCAGCACACGCCTAAAATCACGTCCACTCTTTCTCAACAGGGTACTGGAGATTTTGTAGACATTAGAGAAGAGGTAATGAATGAGGACGAAATTACCAAAGGTAAATCTAGTCTTCAGGCTATCTGTCATGCTATCAGGCTGTTTCTACTTCTATTGTTCATTACGTTTACACTCTATTGTGTTTCCCCAGGAAAACATCGTTTGGCCCACAAACCCAACTCTAAACCAAAGCAGGAGTATTTGTTGGACCTGAAAGAGGACAAAGAGAAGGAAGAAGTTGATGAAGAGCGAAAGACAGGGGTGCTGTCAGAGGAAGAACTGTGGGCTCGACTTGATGATCTAGAGCATCAAGAGGAACTGCAGGATGCGAGATACCGGTAAAAAAACACTCGCAACCTAACACAGTGTTAAATATTTTGCAGCACAACTGTTTTTAACATTGATAATAACAGGAAATGTTTCTTGAGCACAAAACCAGCATGATTTCTGAAAGATCATGTGACACTAAAGACTGGAGTAATGATGCGGAAAATTCAGCTTTGCTATCACAGGAATAAATTACATTTTAAAATATATTATATTATAAAATAGTTATTTTAATTTGAAATAATATTTCACAATATTACTGTTTTTACTGTATTTCAGATCAAATAAATGCAGCTTTGGTGAGCATAAGAGACTTTTAAAAACATGTATTAAAAAAAAACGGTATGGTAGTTTATATGGGGTCAAATGATACTAGCTAATAATTGTTTCCTGTGGGACACAAAATGGTCTTTCTCTTTAAATCAATCAAGTATTGGTTCCTAGCATACAAATGGAGTTAAATAGTTTTTGAAAATAAATCCTTATTCAGTTATCACAAACTTCACAGAAAGGTCATGGAAATTTAGTGGTCAAAAAAAGTGTAGAAACCTTGCTTTTCATACCATGTATTCATACATTAAGTAGTATGAAAATGCAATGCACATACAGTACAGAAAAAGTAGTTGTTACACCAACCATTTAAGAGGATACTCATAGATTTGGTCTATTTTCTTCCCCATTATACCAGATTGGACAGCACAGACACTAATGGAGAAGACACCACTTCCTCCTCAGAGGAAGAGAAGGAAGCAGATGGTGGCAGCGGTGTCCAGGTTAATGGCCATCAGAAGGAAAATGGCTGGTTACCGTCATCTCTCACAAGTCAGATGAACGGCACTAATGGCTTGCACCCTGAGGATGAGGAGGAGGAAGATTGTGAGGAGGAAACAGACAATGGGCTTCCAACTATCTACTTTTCTCACACTGTGGAATTCAAAAAGGTTAGTCGATAGCTACACAAATCTCTTTTAGATAATGTTACAAAATATTTCTATTTCAAATAAATGCTGTTCTTTTGAACTTTTTACATTTTAAAATCAAAATCAATTCTGTATATTTGACTGGCAGCCAATGTAGTGAGATCAAGACCGGCATGACAGATGTTTACGCATCCCATAACGAGGCCGAGCCGCTGCATTCTGAACTAACTGTAGATGTGGAATACAAGACTGGGGGGCACCGACATAAAATAAATTGCAGTAGTCCAGTCGAGATGTTACGAAAGCATGCATAACTGTTTCGAAATTCTTTAGGGACAGAAATGGCTTCACCTTTGACAGAAGACAAAGATGATAAAAACACAGCTTGCTACTTATCAAGTTTAAGATATTATCAAACCAAACAGCCAAGTTTCTGACATGCAGTACTATAAGGTGACAGAGATGCAAATTCAAAATCATGTACACAGTGTTCGTTTGAACCAAACACAATCAATTCAGTTTTACTCTCATTAAGGCTCAGGAAATTATGTTTGGTCTTAAACGCTTCTGCTCTCATGTATTGCCACAGGACAGCAAATGTGAGTAAATTCTGTCATCTTTGCAGGACTGTGATAGCGTGCAATGTAGAATATTTTTAGCAACAGTGTGAAAGTGAATAGCACATAACAGGCACAATACTGGTATAAACATGAATATCTATCAATATGCGTCACATGACTAAATTTACGTCATCGTTTTTAAATACCACCGGTTTCACAGTCCACACTACAACGTGAAAACGCCGTTTTCAAATGCATCCACTTTGGAGTGCGTTTTCAAAAAAGCTTCGTTTTCATTAATGAAAACGCCGTCTCAGTGTGGATGGAAGGCCAAAACGGAGAGAAAAATATACGTTTTCAAATGAAAATGTATTAGTGTGTACATGGCCTAAGGCAGAACTGAGGTCTAACAGAACCAGAACCATAGACTGCCCAGAGTCAGTGATATCATTCAAAACTCTTAAGAGAGCTTACTCCGTACTGTGACAGGATTTAAAACCGGATTGTAATTTTTCATGAACAGAATTGATAGTCAAAAGTTAAGACAACTTTCTCTTGAATTTTAGAAAAAAAAGGTAATGAGATCATGTGACACTGAAGCCTGGAGTAATGGCTGCTGAAAATTCAGCACAATATTACTTTAATGTATTTTTGATCAAATAAATGCAGACTTGAGTACATGAGACTTATTGCAAAGTTTAAAAAAATCTTACCAAACCCACACTTTTGAACAGTAGTGTATATTAACATTTTATGTTTTGCATTGAATTACTTTCTCCTGTCTGTCTTGGAAATAAAACATTTTGCGTAATTATTTCATTCAATCTTCCCTTTTTCCCTTTGAAGGTCAGGATAAATACAGGAAAGAACACCACTCTAAAGTTCAGCGAAAGAAAAGAACAAAAGGAGCAAGCCAAACGAAAAAAGAAAAATGGCAAAAGTAACGGCCATTCTCCTCTCGAAAGTTACAAGATCACAAGCCCAGCAGACATTTATAAGTAACAGCCTATCTATTTTAATTCACGTCTTCCACTGCTTGTGTGTTTTTAGCTCTTCAGTTTAAACACAGTCTATGTTTTTAGGGTGTTTGTGGACTTGGTGAATGGAGAGCCAATACCACGGAAGTCCATTTTGAAGTCTCGCAGTCGCGAGAACAGTGTGTGCAGTGACACCAGCGAGAGCAGCACAGCTGACTTTGAAGAACGCCGTGCAGCTTTTGGACGTTCATGGAGCCATGATGATGCCATGCACAGTGATACCAGCGATGGCATTACAGAGGAGGAGAGCCCTACTGGGACGAGTCCCCGCACCAACGGACGCTTTGAGGTACAGAATGTTTGTTGCTGTTGGTTCAATTTGGTATGAAATGAAAATTCACCCCGTCTATCTCCCAATCCTGTAAAAAACCTTAACCTGAACTGAAACACGCAGTCGTGGTGTCCAAACTCTGTCCTGAAGAATTTCACTCCAACTTGCCTCAACACACCTGCCTGGAAGTGTCTAGTATGCCTATTAAGACCTTGATTAGCTGATTCAGGTGTGTTTAATTGGGATTGGAGCTAAGCTTTGCAGGACAGTGGCCCTCTATTTGTCACTACTTAAGTTTCATTACACTTTAAAGGTGCAGTATGTGATTTTACAACATTTTTGTTAAACTCTGTTGATATTTGAAATCAACCCAAACAAACACACCCCTACCTTCATTGCTCCGCCCCCAAAATGCATGAACACTTAATGCAAGAGTGTCTCTTTTATCATAACAGAACCAAAGCAAAATAATGCTTTGTGAAAAATAAAGCGAAGATAACGAACGATAAGGAAGAACAAAAAATAAACACACACTCACACAGTACACAAGAGTACAAGCAAGAGTTCGTTGTTAGTCAAAACCATGTTACTCATGTATGGAGCAGAAACAATGCAACCTATGCATCCATTTTCAGTCCTTCCCGCTGGGGTCTCTTCCACACTGCAAAGCTTTTCTTAAATTAACGCGAGGTCCTAAAGCTATTGCCTGATCATAACCTTTCTTTTTCCAGTAATATTCCTCTGAGACTTTTGTAATGTCTCTCTCAGCCATCTCTCTTTTCTTCAAATCTCCCTCTTGCTCACTCTCTCTCCCCCATCATGAGTATATACACCCCCTGCTGCTGATTGGCTACAAGTTTGTTGTGATGCTCGGTCCAATGCACTTTCAACAGCTTCTTTTAAAAATCACTTACTGCACCGTTGTGTAAGCCTGAAAATGTCTATTAAAGTAATGCGTGTAACTTGTCCCACAAAGTCTCTTGATTTGGGGCAGTAAGCAACCACCCAGAACATAGACTTAAGTCTGGTTAGACACCATATTGAATTTTTTGCAATGAAAATGAGGCTGTGATAGATAGACTTACAGTCTTTACAATGGCAAGCACTGTATAATGATCGTATTTTGGACGTATTTTGCACAACTCAAGTCACAATTGCCCTAGCATCATGGAAGTAGTTTGATTTTCTTCTCAGTCCAGAATTTATATTAAAAGTAAAGTTTTTTAATTTTTTTTATGTCTTGCTCAGGCAAAAATAATCTTAGTAAATATTTAAATATCTTTTTGTGTTTTAGGCTTTTACAGGCACAGTGATTGAAAAGGACCCCCTGCCTTGCTCAATCCCACACCTGACCATCGCCCCTCCTGCCTTACCCACAATCCCGGAGAGAAAGCTGGAGGAGGTGGGCCAAGAAGCACCTCAGGAGCCACCCAAAAGGATGTCAAAATTCAAAGCTACACGGTTGCATCAGAAATAAGAGTTCATCTCATTAGTGCCCATGGGCGCGTTTGAATTCGGTGTTATAGCTACAAGACTGATGTCTCGCTAGTTGTCCTCTGCCTCTGTTCTCCACACAGCTTCTTTACTGTCATCTGTCTCATGTTTTGTTTTGTGACATGCAAGCTGGACATTTTATTTGATCTATAAGAGAAATAGAGATGTTACATGATTTTTCGTAACAGTTTGCTTTTTTTAAGGCCAAATAGTTTAAATATGGACAAGCTGCTCATTTGGGTATCTTTTTACTTTTATTAGTTAAATAATAGTTCAAATAGAATCGAAGTAAAAATATAAAAAATGTTGACTGCTGTCAATCATGACTGCTGTCATTGAGATATGGTCTATGATGTGGATTCTTTGGAAAATGCTTTATCAAAGGAATAAACTTTTGTTAATTCATAAATTCTGTTAATTCATAAAATATACGTGTAACTTTGACCTATATTGGCAATGAATCAGCTGTCAATTTCTGTCGGCTTAAAAATGTTTTGTATCCCTTCTGAACTCTGTCTTTGACTCCTTTGTCTTCTTTTGTATTGTTTACAGAGTTTTGGCTTTGTTTCTGACCTAATGTACATCAGCTTTTTTTGTGACTGGCAGAAAAATGATGCAACTGAAAAATAACAAAATAAATGATTTTCAATATACACGCTTTTTAACTGGTCAGAACATTATTTATTCTTGTTTCTACACGGAGCATACATGTTTGCCTTTGTTTCTGGACATGAAATGTCTTAATCCTAATGATGTCATCGTGGTGTTGCTCAGTCAGAGCCATTGGAGGGCGCCAAAGCGTTGCACTTTTTATCCTTCTAACTCAAAGCCAAAACAAGCTGCTGCATATAGGGGGGGAAACTATAGACATTTAGCTACTGAAATCGACTCCAAAGGTGACGTGTTTTACCTCAGATATAGCAATCGAGCTCAAGAGTGGCAAGTGCAACGCTTTGAGGCCACAGGGACACCTCATGGGGCTGATAAGAGCTTGCGTTTATTGCTGATGAGACTCGCGCACCAGTTCAGAATGCATAAAAGAGCATTACATTCTTGCATTACATTGAAGTCTACGCAAGGATGATCAACGTGATTTCTTAATTTTGCATGCACAACATGTGACAGTTCAAGTGCTTCAAATATAAAGCATATTTCAAAGATGCTGCTCTTATACTGATTAATCACATGTCTTAATCATCAATTGGAATTTTTCAGGATTAAATCAAACAAAAGGTGTTCATGTAAACGCTGCAAGTGATACACACATTTCAAGACATACATTGTAGATAGTTACACAGAAGCATTATACCCATTCAAACCCATTCAAAAGATTTTTAAAGGCAAAAGCCTTTTATATTTAATTTTCAAAAACAGATTTTTCCATTAAGCTGTGATATTTCGCCCCTTAAATTTATTTCCATTTTTTCTGACCTTATTAATTGTTTGTATTATCATGTATGTCAATTCTTAAATAATGTGTTTTATTATTATTATTTTTCTATTTATTTACATTTCTTTGTATATGTATGTATTGTATGTGTATTTATTTATTGTTTTAGCAGACCAGGCATTCCATAGAACTAATTCAACCAATCACCGTGCAGAAAAATCTCGTAATCATTTGCGTGAATTTATGTGAGAGAACTTTTTTTCCCCGCTGTTGGTCAGGAGTCAGGACTGCCTCTTGATCAAAATGTCTTGAAGTTTGTACACCTAGTCTGCTTTGTGTTGTGTGTAGTATGCATGTGATGACAAGATGACGACAGATGACAAGAAACCTCAGGTGTGTCCGCCATCAGCTGCGGCTGGATGTAACCGATCGGCGAGAGTTGCCGCGTGCAGGCAGAAAGGAGTCTTGAAGTCGGACGCTTTCTGCTTCCCGTAGTGACCTCTCACGTGGTGTTTGCATACTTTACCACAGCTGAAGTGAAATAAATGCAATATTTGTCAAATACACACGTTTCAAATACGTTTCCATGTAATACTTTATGTTTGCAACAGCGTCTGTTTGTACAAGAGCAAAGTTCAATATAAGCCTATAGGCTATACTATTTAAATACCAATGTAGTGGGGTCTGTGTTTTTTTTTATCAGTTTTATTTTCATAAACATGACACAATATAACATCGTGACTACATGAAAAGAGAATTTACTGTTATGAAAAACAGATTAGTGAGCATTAGTGGAACTGAAGGTGTTTTAATAAACACGAAACACACGTGATCGTTTTCATGAGGTGGATTCGGCCAATCGTGGAACAGTTGTGTCGTCATCAAAGCTCGTGCAGCTCCTCTGGAGAATTTGCGCAGAATGAATCAGCCGGCTGCTCTCGAATGATGGCATACATCACAGTCACGTGGCGTCGGCGCTGTATCAAGTCGGACAACATTTCTAACCGGCATGCACTGCTTCAAGTCAGCCACCGATCGGTCTGCGCAGAGCTGCATGAAGTCGAACAAGCCTCTTGTTGTTTAGTATGACCAGTGTGAGCTCAAGGCTGCGTGCAAAATGTATTCGGACACTGCAACGGTCATGTGTCTTTTTTATAAACATGAATAACAAATAGTAAAAAATATACAACCTACTCAACTTTACTGCTAAAATATTGTTCTCTTAATTCAGCCAAGAGGTCATATTATGTGACATATCGATCTTCTAAAAACATTTTCATGTGATGCGCATTTTATTCACGCAACGAAATGTGAAACTTTTCGCATTTGTATGCGTTTGCGGTCTATTGGAGGCCAATAGGGCCAAAACGTGTCAAACTAAAGTGTTAATGCATAATTATACGTTTACACTTTAGTTTCACACGTTTTGGCTCCGTTGGCCTTCCATAACAGTCTGACGCATTCGCATGTATGAATGGAAGTCAATGTTAACGCGAAATGTGTAATGTGACCGGCGAATGCCCCTTTAGCCAGTGATGATATACTGTATGTATATATATATATATATATATATATATATATATATATATATATATATATTTACTGTATAGTAACGCAAATATAAAATCAGCCAATGGTGTGTGGCAGGATGTCTTTTTGTCACTAACTTTATTGAGGCAACTCAAGCTTGTAGGCCTGTTAGTCATGTTAGATTATGTATTTGTGTTGAATGATGTGATATGTCATAATAAATCACAGGCACATCTTAAGAGTCATTTATAAGGTTCGCATAGCATTCACCTTCTTGGAAACAGTCAGAATAGTCCAGAGAGTGCTCCATTATTACTTTTGGCATTTAAAGGCAAGGACTGAGTACTTCTGAGTAGGACTGCCTCCATTAATGCCTTTGTTTGTACCGGTATCAGTCATTTGTGTTTGACTGCAGACTTATCCATCAGCACATTGACATTTGGATGTGGACAGATTCTGAGTCAGCAGCTGGGCTGACTGAAGCATAGTCCATTCAATTAATTTCTGTCTAGAAAGACTGAATGATCAACTCGAATCAAATTTTTTCAAGCATGATCTCAAGCCATGCTTAAAATGGCTTGGAGTTGATTTTTTATGTAATTTAGCTGGACTTCCATGCAAAGCTTGGTTTCAAGGAAAAACTGTTAATATTAGTTTTAAAAAAAATCTGTCAACATTTACTCACCCTCACGACTGTCACAGTTATGTTTAGTTAGTTTGTTTTCATGGACTTTCAGTTTGTTTTCATACATCACATGTGTTCCTTTGTTCTAGTTCTTGCCACTCATCAGTCACTCAACATGGACACTAATCATCACAGCTGTTTATCTTTTAGTTAATCATCACTGTGTATTTAAGTTCCTCCCTTCGTTCTGTTCATTGAATTGTTTGTGTTCTCACATGTTGGTCTCTTATTAGTTATTATTTAATAAACCTTGGATTATTATTATTATCATCATCATTATGGGGATATTAGCGTTACAATTACGTTCCAAGACTGTAGTTTTTTTTCTTCTATTGAACACATACTGATTATCATTGGTCATTTTTGACAACCTCTAGTCACCATTCACTTCCATTTTACTGAAAATAGCAGCATGAACTTTCTGCTATACTTCTCTTGTGTTCCACAGAATAAATACAAAAAAGTTTAAATCAACATGAGAGTAAGTGCTGACAAAATGTTCATTTTTTGGGAGAACCATCACTTTAATTCTCACTCATAGGTCAGTGTTTTCAGATTTTTTGGTGTGTCAGTAAATAATGAATGTAGAGCCACTATGGTGCCTTCTATTTTATGCCACTGTGTCAAGGGCTTGGGGGGGCATCTGTGTTACTGAAACTGTCACTGATAAGGATTGCACTAATAATCGCTTCTGGGCCAATGAGCTCTATAACGTCCAGCTGGTCTCTCATGCTGATCCACCATTTTAGGGGTCAGAGTCTCTCCGAGGTGACTGAGCTCAGTCTGGATATGTCATCATTAGACTCAACATATCAGCTATACCAAACCATAGTGCCTCAGAGTGGCCATTTCACCCCATAATTGAAACATCTGATTCTCATCTCAAAGCAACAGTTATTAACGGCAATTACACACCAATTAGTTGTGTAGTTAACACATCTAATGGAGCCAGATGGGGAGTATCAATTTATGCTCGAATGACAAACCTGCCCTGGATTTAGCTTGAGTGCAATTAGCAGTATGAATGAAGCTGAAAAGATAGAGAGCTGTTTTTTTATTGCATGCTTGAGATGGATTCTTGCTCCTGATTTTACTATGCATGTTATGCATATTTTGGTCTGATTTTATATAGCCTATTTCAATTTTCAGAGACAAAACATGTGAAGCAATTACATTCATTTTGGAGATTTGCAGTGAAAGTGTTCTACTATGCATGTGCTTGACTGGTAAAACAATAGATCACCATGGGCAGCTGTGTTACCTCCCTTGTTTCCATGGCAATGCTGCTGATTGACAGTTGCCCTGACAACTCCATTCAGCCACCACCTGCTAGCTGTCAATCAGACCTGCCATCCTGGGGCTATTGACAGAGCTGTCAGCCTGTGTGAGATGTGCCTGTCAAAGCTTCCAAACACTTGTGGTGGCAGGGAAACATCTTTTTCCTCCATTCACATTGTCTTCTCTTGCCTTCTTAAACTCAAATTTGAGCTGTCCTTTTAGATTTACATATACATTCACATTTGTATGCCATGCACACCGTTTCTTTTTTTCTTTTTTTTTGTTAGCAAAGTGAGAAATGTTATTTAATGTGTAATGTGTAAAAAAAATTTTTTATCTGTTTCTGTTGTTTGAATTGATAATTGTTAATTGCTCGTATTTGCTTCTGTTGAAGCCGTTAGCATGCATTATTTCAACTTAGTTTTGAAATAATCGTTTTTAACAGCAGAATTCGAGTTGAAAAACTACATTACCCATGATGCTGTACCAAAAATGACATCAATCAGAGTCGAAAAAAGCAACATGTGCTAAAAGATCTCATTAGCTCCGCCCACTCCCATGAAGCACTGCGAGTGACGAAAATCAAGTCAATCTCTCAACGCTCTCAAAATACTTAAACGTTTGTATATGTATGCATATTTTGCAATAAACTTAAAATATATTGTTGTTATATATAATAAACATTTTTAAATGATAAGTTTTTAATCTGATTATGCTGTTCACAATACTTAAAGCAGCGCTATGCAGTTTTGGCAATTTTATCAAAAAAGTTTTTGCTTTTTGCTTGCGGGTTTCTCTATAGAGCTCCCCCTACAGCTTCGGAATAGATATTTGACAACACTGTCCTCAAAACTCGTTGGCGACTCTCCCCCCTCCCATCTTCTCCCTTCTGTCATGTGCATTTGTTTTCAAAGAAGCCGGTGAACGCATGGATACCCTGTCCACTGAGGCATGTATGATACACAGAAGGCTAGCATATAAATGTTTAGATAGTGTATGTGTGCAGTGCCGTAAAGCAATTCGTTACATCGCAAGACCTGATATCACGCGATACTTCCTGACGCTGAGGCCGGCGGCCCAAAGTTGCAAGGGTGGTTTTTCCGCTCAAAGGCGCTAGGGGGGTGCGAGAAGACCACCATTCAACCTGAAAAAAGTCATATAACCATTCCAATGACTCCAAAGCTGTTCAGTTAAGGTAAAAAAAAAACCTGCATAGTTCACCTTTAATGGGATTGAAGATCTTTCCCTAACTAAGGCCTTAATGGCTTTAGTTAGGGAAAGAACTTCAATCCCATTAAGCATTGCGATCAGCAGTCTTGAACCTTTGTATTCTTGTACACAGTCTTGAACCTTTGTACTTTTGTCCGATTTTCAAATAGTTTTTGCTTCAAATCATAGTTTGTAGTGTTGTGATTCACCTCGTTGATTGGCTTGGTTAATTCATGGTCTTTAACAAAGACTTTTTAAACCCAAAGGAAAAAAGGAAAAACGGGGTGGACCCTAATCTGTCCAAATGACAGATTCTTCAGCCAATCAAATGTTTTATTTGTACCTGGTGGCCATTGAAACTGGTCCTGCTGAGGCCTTTGAGCAGGCATCGAGTTACGCAATCACGCATTCAATAACGTACGTAATTAGAATGAAGATCACAATAGAATTTAAAATGAAACGAGTCACTGATTATTTTTAATAAGTGTTTCCTGTGCTTGTGTATCTTCAATTTGTTGATTTCTCACAATGGGGTGAATGAAGTTTTATAGACTGGCTTATGAATTCCATGTCAAGTTCATGAGTGTTTTTTTGAAATGTCATAGTGTCATTGGTGCAGTTTGCCGAGATGTAAATGTATGATGTCCATACAGGAACAGGACCATCAGTTAAATCATTATCTAAGTGTTTTAAAACATTCCCTCTTTCTGCCGTCCATATTTGTAAGTGTCATCAGCCCAGCAGAGCTTTGCTCACACCTGACAGATGACAAGCCCCAGCTCGGAGGCTGACGCTGCAATCAAAGTTCTGTCACACCTGTCAATATCCCGCTGTCATAGCAACACTTCTTGTGAATGATGATGTGAGAGACAGTGGTGGGTTGGGGGCTAACTTTGCATAAACAGTCACCCCCACCTCCAGACGAAGCATGGTTTATGTTCTCCGGGCTTCATAACTTCATAGCTGTCTGTTTACAATGTAATTTTTAAGACTTTTCTTAATTTAGAACTATCCAGGGAAATGCTGTTTTTTTATATGTTCTGATCATGCAGAAATTATTATAGTTCCTTCTTAAAGTGGTTATTTGTATCTCTGTAGCCTCTTGTTGAGGTGATGAATTAAAATGTAAAAACAATCTTTATTTTTAGTTGTTTCTACTTATTTTAATGCTTGTTTTGCCTTATTTTAAATCATTTTGAGTCATCTTGCCAATCACATTTTTTAAAAGTACATTTGTTTAAAAGAGACATATATGCTTACTGGGCTTCGAGGAACTTATATACTGACAGGAGAATAAGACGTTAATTTCGATTTTGCTATTATTGGTTTCACACTTGGACTCCAAACATGACAACAATAAAGTTCATTTCAAAAGAACATGAGGATTAAATCAAATAGCCTATTAAAGTATGCTCAGAAAATTGGCATATGCAATTTAATGAGTGTCTTGCATTTTGTTATATATCACATTTGAAATCCCATGATTGGGTCAGTGCAGGGGAGGAAGGTTCTATTAAATCTGTCTGGATGAGGCATTCACGTTTTTAAAGAGTTTACAATATCCTGGCCATATTTCAAAGCCTATCATCGCCTTCAGATTAAAGCTGACGCTGATGTCTGCCAACTCACATTAATCAGAAGAGTGTCAGAATGGGTTTTGCAACAGTTACAGTTAATGCTAATGATGTCTGCATTTCATGTTTCCTCTGCAGTGGATTATTAATCATGATCTATGATATTTGCTGTCGAATTGTTGTCTAATCATTCAAAGAGTTTGTATTTACTGTTTCACTGAAACAAAAAAAGATTTGATTCCTGCCACGCAAAAAACATGAAAACTCTTGTCTCTTGTGCATTTACATGAAGTGGAATCGGAAGGGACAGGCTCGTCCTTGACAAGTACACCTGTCACAGGGTCAAGTCAGATCACATTGGCAGAGTCAAGCATGTTGCGCTCGGTGCCTGCGTTTGTGTTTATTTCAGGATACATTTGTTTAGTAACTAGCTGGCTTGTAAAACAACAGCAAAATGAAATAAAATGCAGATTAATTAACTATACTTTATAATAAACAGAAAATGTAAAGAGATGAGAGAAATCATCATTGGAACATGTTATTTTACTCTAAATGCGACAACAGTATTATCCTTTTTATACAACGCATTATTTCACTGTCTACAATTTTTGTGCTTTTTGTCACAAATAGATACTTACATGGCATGATGATTATTAATTATATAAATAGTTACATTAATAAATAGAGAAATGTTACTTACATGATTACATCCTCTTGTTTTTGTGTTTGTATTCTTAAGGCTATGCGAATGCATTAAATTATTACATGATGGCTGTAGGAAATATGTGGAAAATGAACAATGATGACCAATAGGATTATTTATTTTTGATGATTTCTTATGATCTTTTCAAACAGTTTTAATATACATTTTTATGAAAGGTAAGAATTTCATGCATTTTCCACATTTAAGTTATATGTGCACACATTTTATCTGAAAAACGGTTTTATTCAGTTTAGCAATAGCATATTGTTTTATTAATCTTAAAGTAAATGTTGTTAAGTCTAGCCATTTATAAATGCACAATGAGTTGTTCTCTAAAAAAGACTACAGATGTTTCCTTTGTGAATTCTTTCTTAGGTAAAATGTAATATCCTCACACCAAGCTGATGGACAGAGTTGACACCTCTGTCTCACAGCTCATGTTATTATTGGGGCATTTTTTCATGAGGGAAGGACTCACCCTGCCAAGCACACAGGCTGATGTTCACAGCTTTGACAAGATTCTGCACCTCTTTGATGTCTGTATGCAAAGATGTACGTGCGTGTGTTCTCCAACACGTTATCACATCTCTGTCATTCTTCTGTGCTGAACTGACATGTTGAAGGTATAGGGAAAGCAGCATGAGAGACTGTGGGTGTGTTTGTGTTCATGTTTGTGCTGTCTGAACAATATTAAAAGGCTACAACTAAATGACTGAAAAACTGAAACGGCTTATATGACTGATTGGAAGAAGTGGCTGTCCTTGCTATTGTTATTCAGTGTTTCCTGTTTGGACAGATTTAAACAGTGTAAGCAGAGTGAAACTGCTAATAATAATTTTACTATATAAGACATTGATGTCGCATTCAATTTCCAGCAACAACATTTAGGTTAAGGTGTAGCCTTCATTATCCCAAAGCGAATATTTGTCTTGGGCTAAAAAAAAAAGCAGCCACTGCATCACAGGCCTACAGTAAATCATAACACAACACACAACATATGCATAAACACAAATACATAAACACAAGCATAGGCATTAGGCTATATTCAATCAAATCAACAGTGTCAGTAATTGACACGCTAAAACTCTTGCCTCAAAACTCTTTCTCCGATAATACCAGCCAACTTCGAGCACTGCTAGTACATTTACTATTAATAATAATGCTCATAATATTATATTATACTTAAGTTTAATTCTGTATCCATTTAGTACAGTTATTCAGTATATTTTATATTGTAATTTAAACCCTAAACAACATTAATAAGAAGAAGAAAAAGAAGGAGTAGAAGAAATTTGTAATGTTGTCTCGAAACTGCTGCTATTCCTCTATGGATCCTCGCGCTGCTTCCGCGCAAAAAAAAGCTCAGCTCATCTTTGAAAAAGTAACGGCTCCTCTCATCAAAGCCTGCAGCTACTTCTGCGGTCTTTTCCATTATAAGGTTTGTGCACTCGCCAAATAAAGAAATACACAGTCTACTCAATATATGTTCACACATACATATGCGTAATTTATTATTATACATAAAATGTTTTAGTGTTTACCACTCGTTAATAGGCTATTGCATGCATAGTAGGCTATGGGGTATGAATGATTTAGCCGCTCTGCTAACGAATCTAATGAACAATGTGCTACAAAATCAACTTAATGCCATTTATTAGTCTTTTTATGTTTTTTAGTCATAATTGTACAACTGTTTTCATTTAGGCGACATTTTAGCAGTTAAGTGCCATCATTGCCATTTATTTAGGCCTACAGGCCTACAGGATGTTATAGCCTACAAGTGGTTAATATAATTTGTTTATTTACTTACATGTGCCCCCATTCCCTCAAATAATTTTTTTAAAGCCCTTTGCTTGCCAATAAGTATATATTTTTTTTATTTTGTGCTTGGATATAATCAGCTTTGTTCTTTTGTTTCCCCAGAACAACCAGTAGGCCTACATTTCTGAAATAATTTTAAAATGTCAGGCTACATTGAATTTCAGTATCAGCAGCACATGTAAGTAGGCTACTTTATTTCGATTACCTTTTTTGTGTGAAATTGTAGCTATTGTTTGACTGTGCTTGTGTTTTTAAAGGAGACATATCATGCTTTTAAATTGTTCCTTTTTACATATAAATCATACATTTGTGGTCTATATAAAGCGGAACTGCAATGCTTGGGTCTGAATTCCTCATTATTATAGCTCCACAGGCCCCTTTTCTACCCCTTTTCTAATGTGCTTCTGAAAGCAACTCGTTTTGGTGCGGTCTCTTTAAATACAATTGAGACACTTCATACCCCTCCCCCTCTCCAGGTTGTAGCGGTGACACTCGGTTCAACTCCACCCCGTTCGGCCATTTTTGTAGTCTGGTAGCAGAGATAGGATTATCTAGCGCACAGAAACTTTTATACACACGTTATTAACAAAATGTCAACAACGGAAGACTTGTCCAGCCAGCCTTACATGTTCGAGCCAGAGCCGGAGCGAGATGAAAATGAAGACGACGAACCTGCAGAACAACGTCTTCATATGGATGTATCGCAATGGTGTGTACTGTATTTACACATGAAACTTTGGTCTTCCGACCTTTTACCACCGTGTCGATTTATTTTGATTAATATGTCCGAGGGAGAGAGAGCAAGACAGCGTCTAGTTTGGAGACGGTGATGTCTTGTTTACACTTTCGCCTGGCTCTGAAAAGAGAGAGTGAGCGCGCGCGCGACCCGGGTCTCTCTCTCTGCTCGTTCTTTCAGTTAAACATGCTCCTGTCACAAGCGCGGCAGTTCATCTAAATTAGACGGTGTAATGAAGCGTGTGGGTTACTACATCCAACAATCGAACATTTTAACTTACCCTCTCGTAACTTCTGCATCCTTTAGCTTGGACTACAAAATTGCAGCGAGAAATAATAATGGCGGATTGCTCGAAGTGTTGGGCCGGAAGTCAATGTCCTTATTTGGCAGTTCCGCTGCAAATACTGTGACGTGATAGTTCAAAAAACGTCATAGATAACAGAAAAATCTGAACCGGTTGAAAAATATGACCAAAACAGAATATAAAGATATCAACGAAGCACCTGAAGAGAATAATTTCATATTTTCTGTACTTCTAAACACTCCAAATATACAACAAAATGCATTTAAGGGCTAAAAAAGTGCATTTAGCATGATATGTCCCCTTTAATGTGTTATTTATTTATCCTCTTTACCTATCTGTAAATATAACTTCAATGATAGTTTGGGAGATATTCACTGATAATGTTAGACAAGGTGCTGTAATGTGGTGAGTCTTCATAAGACTTTCAACTCATAACATAAATTGTGGACTCACATGATACTTTTTATATTTTCTTTAAGATTTTTGTAGCTCAATAGAATACTTATCCATTTTTACATAAATTGTTGCATTGCATTGAATGAGATGAGTTCACGTAAGAATGGATTCATGAATGATATACAGTTTTTTTCATGATATGAAAGTGAACGGTGCCTGGGGTTGCATTATGTCTGAGACATGCTTTTGGGTTCTACAAACAGAAAGTCAAACAGGTTTGAAATGTCACAAGGATTGGGAGATGATTTTTATTTTCACAACTGTCACGTTAATATAGTATTTGGCATACTTGGCATAGTATTCTGTACACGTTTGAACAGGAATAAAAATCTCTTGTAGACCTGAAAATCAAGTGCCAGGACCATCCACCAGAAAAGAGGAAAAACGAAGCTGCAGCACCTTTTCACTTTTCTGACTCGTTAATAACCTCAGACGTTCCTTGTGAATATTTTGTTGATTGCATTTTATGTCGGAGTAAAGGTGCAGTTACATTTGTGAAATTTCTGTGAAATTTAGTTGGCAAAAAGGTATATTGTCCAATGTTAAAGGTGTAGCGATGAAGAACAACTCACAGAAATCTTTTTTAACCAGCTCAACTTTTTAAGTTGGTCAATAAATGCAGCGAATTCGAGTGACCTACTTGGACCCATACTGAATTTTTTTGACTTCACAAAAAATTCCTGATTATGATTCCTACTGAAATGACTGGAATTCACCTGTGAACATTCACAGAACAACAGTAAATGTGACAAAATTTAATCTCATAACAGATTTAAGGTGCAAAGTCATGATGTAAGGAATACTGTTTCCGGGTCCAAGCCTCTACTCATTTTTAGTGAGAATACTCAACAGCCGTTTATGATCACTGTTGATTCACTGGTGTTGACATTCTCTAGGCTCACAGCGTCCTGCCCTGGACTTCAATATTTTAACGATTCATAAAAGCTGAATAAATGTGACCATCTGAGATTTTGGTATAGAGATATAGGTTTGGATCATGATTTTTGGGTAGTATTACAACAAACTGTGAGTGTATATTAGCACCATAATTATGTTGTTTGCTTTTGGCATCTGATAGAGCTTTTGGACCTGGAAACAGCGATGTCTGAACAAGCGGATTGAGACACATAAATGTTTTAAAGTTAAGTATGCAAAAATATTTGATGCACTTTTAATTAGTGTTGTCAATATGTAACAACACTAAAATAATTACATTTATTACATGGAATATATTTGTATTTACATGCATTTTTTTTTTAGGTATTGAAAAGCCTTCCATATTGTGTATGAATTTTGCTTATGTATCATAATATTTGTTTTCTATGTATTGTTATTTAGTCTATTCCATGTACATGCAAGTGTATGTATTAAAAAAATTATAATATGCAATAAATATTTCTTATTATGTATTTGGCTCAGTTTTTCAGTTTGTTTATTATAATGGAAGTTAATGGCAACCATAGTATCAACAAGAAATATAAATAAACTAGACAAAAATGTTTGTCGAGACAAACTGTGAAGTTGGCTTGAGAAAGCCTGACCAGAAAGTTTGAAGTAGACAATACAGTCTATCAGAAAACAGATAGATAGATAGATAGATAGATAGATAGATAGATAGATAGATAGATTTTAGCATGAATTAACACATTGCTAGCATGTTTTAACATTGTTAGTATTAATTAGCATGTTGCTCACATTAATTAGCATGTTGCTATAGCATGAATAAGCACAATGATAGCATTAATTTACATGTTTTTGCACATTACTTGCATGAATTGGCACAATGGTGGCATGAATTCACGTTTTTGCACATTGCTATCATGAGTTAGCACATTGCTACCATGTTTTAACACATGGTACGCATGAATTAGCACATTGTTAGCATGTTTAAACACATTGCTAACATGGATTAGCACAATGCTATCATGAATTAGCACGTTTTCGCACGTTGCTAGCATAAATTAGCAACTCCAAAAGGTTCCTCCGTGATCTTTTCATTTTTACAGTCTATTAAGATTTTATTTATTTGTTCTGTTAAACTTTTTATCTGTAAAACTTTCTTAATTAGGTTAGACATAACTGAACTGACCATTAAATGCCGTAGCAGCACTATCTGCTCCCCTGTAATGCAGATTAGAGCTGGCATTGACTTTGAATGAGAGGTGGCCAAACATGATCATCACAGTCAAACAGAAAGCCCAGACAAGCAGACAGATGTCTTATCAGTGATTTTCAAAACACTGTATTTCAACTCCCTCAATGTGTGAATAAAGGGGACAGGAAGTGGCAGTTTGGCAGCTCCAACCAGGAGTGTCACACTGAATCGCGTCCCCTGCCATCTCCGGACGGCTAGCTCGGCCCAGGAGGTCGCGTGAAGCGCTCAGCTCATGCATTTCTGGGACGTTGCATCTAAACGCCACCTATGCATACGGCTGAGGCGTGCGGAGACGGACGATGGACAGGGATGAGACCATTACCACATTTCGAATGAGCCTTGACAGAACATGAGTGGATGCCTTGTCAGATCATTCTGAATACACAATGTCAGAAGTCTTGCCACCATGTCAGACAACTCTGGCGATGGAAGAAAGCTAGCATGCTACAATGTTCAACTTCTTTTTTGAAATCTTGACATGTCTGACATTTTCTGCTCAAAATGAGGTCATTTCAAATGAAACAAGATAGACAAAAACATTTGTCTATGACTAGTGATTACTATAGTTTGCATTAATTTTTTATTTAAAACAATATATATATATATATATATATATATATATATATATATATATATATATATATATAGTTTGTTATTTTCAGGTTTAAGGTGAGATTTTTTTCTGGTCTTAAACATTTGGCACAATTGTACATCCATACATAAATGGACAATCAAACAAACAAGATAGACAAACAAGATCTGATCTGTTTAAAGATAGTTCAAATAAAGGTAAAAAATTCTATAAGTGAAAATGTTTTAAGTGAAGTTCCTAAACGTAATTTCAGGAGGAGTGAACCCATCTAATCTTTCAATTAACTGCGGAGCACATAAACAGCTACTTACCATTCTCTGGCATCAGTCGTTTCGGCATCCCTCCACCTCCCCAACTCCACCAACATAATATATGTATCTTGCTACCGTACTCATCTTCCAAGCAGGAGGGGGTATATCTCAGCTCGAGTTGAAGCTGCTTCCTCGAGCCGCTCCATTGCAGACAGCAAGCCAAAAAGGTTAAATGGGCAAATGAACTTGTGAAATTAAAAATCATGCAATGAAATTGGAATTTTCTTTTTATGTCATTATTTTCTTTATTAAATGTTCAATATATATTTTTTAAATCCCAAATGATCAGCTCTCAGACTTTTTGTCCCCATTATAATACAGCGCTAAATGGACAAAGTAAATCTAACCAGAAATACTGGGTGCAGAACACATCTTATAGATATGCAGTCAGAGTCTTTTGTTTGTAAATATTTGAAATGTATTTATTTGATTTCTTTCTGTGATGACTATAAGATTTTGTAGGGCGGTACAGCTAACATGTTCAAAAAATATTTTTGTTTCTTAATTCTGTCAAGAGAGGCAGGGAATACAATAATAAATTGAGCAAAACCAAAACTATAGTTCTCAGAGAGATATCACAGTTCTCTTGGGGGTTGTTTGGTACACTCTAGTGTATTAAATGAAATATATGCTTTTATTTATACACCAACACATCTTGTTTTAGACCTTCCTTTTCTTGCAAATATAGCTAGATCAGCCAGTGTGTTCCTCTCAAGCGTTTTACTTGGTCAGCACTTCACTCGCAGTCAGAAATGTTGCTTAAGGTATCACTTAAGGTGTTGGAAAACAGGATCAAAAGGATTGATACACAGCTTTTGACATGCTATTTGAGCATGTAGCTCACTATAATTGGTCGTGTCATCATGCATTAAATTAACAATGTATGGTGTAATGCCCTGAAACGAGTGTCTTTTGCAAATCTGTCAGATATCATGCCAAAATGCTCTTGACAGCTGTCTGGGGAAATGGTAGTGAATAGCAATTCAGCTGCTCAAAATATTCCCTGTCCAGCTGTTAAATATTTTGGACATACAACAACTTTCTTGAGTTTGTTTATTGGGCAGATCGAAAAGGGTGTAATGCACCATAATTCTTCATACTGCTTAGTTTTTAACTCATGATCTTCCATGACTGAACCAATAACACATTTAAAATCATACTTAAAGCACTTCAGCATAAATGATGTCCAACTTAATTTAAACTGACTGTACTTCAGTAGTAGGACAATTTTCCCATTCTTTAAGAAAAGGAAAATGACCTTAACCCGTACCCTTGTGCTGAGAATAATTCAGTCAGTGTGGACTCTGTGGGCAGCTGCCTCGATTCTGTCCCATGAGTGCTCTGGAGCTGTCATAAACTGTCACATCAACTCAGGTCTGGTCACAATATGAACTGACACTCAAGAAGCGGGTGAACAGGATTTCCAAGAGGCCATGATAAGATGAAGATTGTTCTAGCTCAGTGATCAATTTCTTTCAGGTTAACCATGAAATGTTTTGCTAATTACACCAGAACAGAGATCCACACTATAGAAGTAACATGTTTTGAAAATCTATGTTTGAAGTAATTTATCACTTTTTTTCAGGTGCTGGCCCACATGCTATAGTTTTATAACAGCTAACTTCAGACAAGATGTCAGACAAGAAATAAGCATGACACTAGTACAATCTGTACAGCATTTCAAATCAAATTCAAGCTACTGTTTCCACATCAACTTTTTTTTCTCGATTGGCACATGTGTCAGAATTCCTGTTCAAACTTGTCTGATCAGGTTGAAGCTTATTGCACTGTCAAACGTAGCTCTCTTCTCATTAGTCTGGGCCCCTTCCCATCAGTGCATGCGCTCAAATTAGATTGACATCCAAACTGTTCAGATATACAAAGCAATTTAGATGATATTCATTAGAGCGATGACATAGGCTGATGTGACTCTGACAGGGAGCACTTCTCTCTCTTTCTCTCTCTTATTTTATTACCACTGAGGCGTGACTACCCCCACTAAATTCACTGTGCCAAAGGAACAAAACAAAAAGACACAACAATGTCAATTCAATTCTATCTGTCAATACTGAATGGGAAACAAGCTAACATTACAAAGAGTACAGATATCTGAGATGATGTTTAAACTTGGCATGGTAAGAGTTAAAATATCTGCACTAAAGAGGAAGTAACTGCAGCACAATCTTGAGATTTCAAATTATGAAAAAGCCTCGATCCAATGACTGGTCACACATAAGATCATTGAGTGTGAAAACTGAGTGTTTTGGACTCTTGGATGACTAATTAAACAATGGGATTTAAATATAGCCTACTGAATGCTGAAATCAGGTTAAACTGGTGCCAATTAATCAGAAACACAATTAAACAGAATAAAAATGTGAATTGCATGTATGACAGAAAGTCAAGTATTTAAGACAAAGACAACTGTTCTTTTTGTTCTTCTAATTGTTTTGGTTTTTTTTATATAAAAAGATTGCAGTTTTTTACATTTTACATATATGGATGGCATGCCTCATTCAATGTATTAACATTCAACAAAAATTGTGTAAATAAAAACAGTCAAAAATGTCTGGTTAAATAGACTGATTAACAAATCTGGCTAGAATAAAAATTAAGAAGTGATACAGAAGTGAAAACGCATCTGTAAAAAAGCAAGTCATGGCAATTTATATAAACAACAAAGGTTTGAAGACTAAGTATTTTATAACACTTTATATACAGTTCTTTAATTATACATCTCAATAAATCAGATTCATTATGCACAAACAAACCAAGTAGTAGCACAGGCAATAATGAAAGCAAGACATATTTTGGAAAATATGCATAACGTAGTTTGTCTATGTACAAATTTACATTCTTTTCTCATCAGAACAGAAACATCTCCCCCCAAAATGTTCATGATTTTTTTAGAATGTTCATAATTTTAAGACACATGTTTACATATAATAGATTTCTTATACAGAGTATCTATTTGGTAAAGCTGGCATTAGCCACCTTAGAACTTTTAATGCTAAATTCCCTTGACAACACCAAAGATCACAAAGCTTAGCCTACAAGGCCAATTATGTATGTTAATGCAACAATATGTAAGTAACTGTGAATGAATCGTTACACTATGATCCTACTGTCTGTTCTCAACTTGGAGTACAATAAATATCCTGGCATACACTGTTAACTGTACGAGTTTTTGTGTATGTTACAGCGCTGGCACTGGTAGCAGTTGCTCCTGACATCCTCTAGCTGGCTGGAAGCACAGGTTTTAAGGAAGTGCTTTTAGAATGCTTCGTAATCTTCCGGTTGAAATTCTTAGAAGAAAGTTTTGCCAAGTCTTTCATTTTAAACCCAAGGTGTGACTCAAGGTGACAGATGTAAGTAGAACGAGCTTGGAACTGTGTTGCACATTCGCTACAGTAGAAAACTGGGTGTCCTGAGTCAACGTTCTTTATGAACTTTGTTCTGCCTGTTCGTCTGAGCTGGTATTTCACATTGGCCAGCCAGTGGCTGATGGTTGTCATAGATAGACCTGTTATTTGTGATATGACCATCCTTTCCTGGGAGCTCAAGTCTGATATCACATACTTTCCATCAGCTGTCTGCCTCAGGCAGGACGTGAACTGAGCCTGCAAAATCAGCAAGTGCTGGGGTTTCCAGTGTGACTGCCTACCTTTACGTTTGTGCACCACTGACGTATCCTCTGCCTCATCTGATGTATGAGAACCTTCGATTTCTGACTGCCCTGGCCTACATAAAAGTGTTGGGGGTTTCAAAACTTGAGAGTCTGAGAGATTTCGCAGCATGTCTGATATGTCAGAGAGGGCATTTTCACGCAAAGGACTCGCTGGTGTGAAGATTTTTGAACTAGTTGATTCAGTCACAGATGCACCAGGCACAGAGGAACTCACAGCTTTGCCTGGGAGAGTAGCAGCTCCGAGACATTGTTCACTTTTGCCTTTGGACAAGTCTATCGGTTGGTCTCTGCAAATTTCATGGCAGTCCGTATGTGACTGGCTAGGTTTCGTCAAGTGTCCAGATGGAGCGGCAAGAGCGGCCCTTTCTGCCATGCTGTTGCTCATCCTGAGAAGCATACTCATAGGGTCCTGGACAGGCCTTAGCGGTTTGGCAGCTTTACCCAGATGAAGGTTCATAACAGACTGAAGGGCACTTAGAGGACTGACAGAGGGTTGTTTTGGCTCAGGGTGTGCAGATAATAGACCAGCGTCATCATACAGATCCGAGGTGGAGGTGGTGTGAGTTCTGAAGTCTTGAGTGTGCTTCTGAATTTCCCTTTCGTTTGTGTTACTCTCAGTGATATTGCTCATAGATGTAATCATGTTATCCAGGCTTGGAGAGTTTGACACCAGTGATTTCCCTTTAAGATTCAGCAGCTGCCGATGTGGTGATCCCTGCCCATTCAAGTCATTAAATTGCCTGTCTACTTCAGCAACTGTTACGGATACTTTCTTTTCCAGTTTGTCCACCTCATGGAGATTAGCTGTGGTTGAGGAAGTTCTTGGTGGAGTGCTTGGAGGAATCAAATGACTTTTGTCTAAAGACTGGACTTCCTGACTACTGGATGATTGTTTTAAAGAGGAAATATAGCCTGAGTTGTGCAGAGCAGGTTTCAGATGGTTTTGTAACTGATAAGCTGCATGAATGCTCTGGTAACCGCCCCAGCTTGGGGCACCCCTCTGTGCTTTGTTAATGGCAGATGTAACTGTATTCTCCAGTGATTTTAGAATATCAAAATCCATTTTAGGACTCTCTTTCAGATCATCTTCAGTAAGGTAATCAGACTTTGTTAATGTGCTGAATTTCTGCTTAGCATCATTTACATTTGCAGACTCCTTGCATTCACTGTCTTTCTGAGAAGTAATTTCTTGTGTCTTGTTCTTGTTGTCCCCAGTTGTAACAGATGTGATGGATGATGACTCCAAGATTCCTGTGGCTGAGAGAGGGGAAGAACATGTTGTACCTGACTGAGACTTCTCAGACTTACTTTTAGGATGAGGAGGCTTGTCTATTTTTTGCAACGATTGGGTAACTTTTACAAAGTGGCCGGTCAACACCATGTGAGCACTCAAGTGCTGAATAGAGTCATGCAAAATACCACACTCCATACATTTAAGATTCTGAGACTTGAACTGTATACCACGGCTTGTCGTCTTCTGATCTTTAACGTTTTTATTGTCGGTTTGTTCAGAGTACATCTGAAAAATAACGTTGGCCTGCCCATCATTAGGACTTTTTGTCTGCTCCGTTGTTTGCAAAGATTTTGCAACATCCAACTCCATTGGAACCCTCTTTCTGAATGAAGACACAACTTTAGCAGCAATTGCTGTTCTTGGCTCTCTCAGAGGAACCTTTTGGTAATGCTTAGTCTTTATCATGTGCACGCTGAGGTCTTGCAAAGATTCAAAAGAGTGTCCACAGTACATACAGCGTAGGACTTTCTGGGCATCTTCCTTTCCTTCCATCTCCAAAAGAGAGCGCTTACGTGGCTTGGACCATGACTTGGCACCCTTGCTAGCACTTTCGAGGTTGTCATCACGGTAGTGGTCTGTTTCATTCATGTGAACTGTGAGATCAAGTAGCGTGTCATATGCTGCACTGCAGCTTTTGCAGTGGAACTTGCTAGCACCGGTAAAGATGGATCCGTAGAGTTTAGTGCTTTGGCGGTAGAGCTGAACAGTGGAAAAAATACTTGGTTCAAGTGCAATAGGTTGTTTTTGAGAGACCTGTTGGAATGTCTTTGCGATAGCAGATTGATGCCAATCGTAGCAGTTGCGTCCAGGACTGCTGTTGCTGCTACTGCTACCGCTGCTACTGGCTGTCTGTTCATCTGCATACGGTTGAGAGGAATTCAAGTTCAAAAAGGACCAGTAGGGATTATTGAGGAAGCTTTTGTAAATAGCCTTCATCTGTTCTAGGCTGTCTGTAATACATACAGAGTGTTCAGAACTGTCTTTTAGAAAGTCTCTTGTGGCCTCCTCCTCTTTTTTGTTTGGGGTGCTCTCTGTATCTGATGTAGGGTCACTAGATTCACTTATGTGAGATTCACTGTCAACATCCTGACCTGATAGCTCAGCAGCAGGGGAATCTTGTTCATCCATTGGGGTTTTTAAGTCTTCTCCCAAATCATTTTCATCCTGTAGTGTCTCCTTGGCCACTGAGCAATCACTTCCAGTATCTTCAGTCTCTATGGGGGTCTCCTTAACATTCTCTGAATCATAAGCTAGAGAGGGGGGAGGAGAAAAAAAATGTATTAAGTAAATGCCACATAAGTAGCACTGAAATGTAAACAAACAAAACAAAATTTAGCCTAATGACATTCTTCTATGAATTAAGAGAATGGGCCACACCCCACATGAAGTTGAATTTAAATTGCAATTCAGCAAATTCCTCTTTCTGAAATTACAATTTAAAGAAGTTCAACACAGGTGTTCTTCCACCCTGGCCCACAAATATCCAAGTCTTACATTCAGGTTGCAATTCTGTATACTGTTGTCTGCCTCAATTAAAATACAAATCAAATTCAGGAATTCAATTAAATTCTGAATGGCACATAAGCACGTGCATTCACAAACAAATAACGGAGGATTAAAAAAATAACGCTCTTCTAGAACTAAGATTTTTAAATAGGCTGGTCTGGTCTAGTCAAGAGTACATCAAAGCTTTTTTAAAATCTAAATGTTTGCTGTTGAGCTTCTAATCAGGCTATTTACAAGAGGTTGCACCTGCTACCATTTGGCCCACCTCCCCACATGTCCACACACCTGTGCACATATAAATAGACAAATAGATAGAGGGAAAAGGTGGACAGATAGATTGAGAGGTTAAGGGGAATGACATAAGATGGCGGCACATAAGCCACCTGTCACTTTGAATCCCACCTGACGACTGTTCACCTTGGACAGGTGACATGTTGCGAGAAAGGTGTCTGCTCGAGCACCTCAAGATGACAGATCCAAGGGGACACGGTCGCCCTTCTCCCTGCCAGCTGCCCTCACACCCTCAAAAGAGCCCATCCACCACCGTCCTTCGGGACTGATGATCCCGTCTCCTGACAGCCTGTCCCCTGCTAGTTTGACACTGTCACTCTGACTCCGTAAGTGGAACAAATGCCCTCTTGAAAGCCATACCAACCCCCCCGTCTCTGTTCCACTCTATTCACTCTTGTTTGTGTGCGCATTTGTGATTATGTTGCTCATGTCAAAAGGAAAACGTTTGACATGTCAGATGTTTGGAAATACAGCAGGCCTTGAATTACAAGCTAACATGGTGTGCTGCTGCATGTGTGATTCAAGTGCATTGTGCCACGCTAACGGTCTCTCTTCCTTTCTCTCTCTTACAAGATCCACCACAGTCTTGACAAGAGTGTTAAAGCACAAATAGCTCTCATTTCAAATGATAATACACAATCTCACAAGCCCACGCTTCTCTCATTTAGCCTCTCACTGGCTGTCAGCCAGGCGGCCCGCAGGATGGGGGCTCTAAAGGATAACTGGCAGGTGCAGGCCAGTCTTATCCCCTCTGTAGATTTGGATTGTCACTAGGTATCCATTACTTGCCAATCTCCTCTGATCGTGCCCGACAGCCTTGATCAAAAGATGTCATTTGAAAGGCCTGATTTGGCATGAACTCCAAAGCAGTTCGAAAAGAGGGTGAACCAGGTGTAACTACAATGACATGATCATTTTCCTGCCCTCTCATATCCCTGAGACAATTACGGTGACACACTGAGGGTTCACAATGGCAAATTGCTTTTTTCTTGTACAAATGCCGAAGACTACAAGACTGTAACTTTTTTTGGGGGGGGGGACTTCATAAAAGTCTTAGGGGGTGGAGAAGTTAAGAACACGTTCATCCTAAGAAAAACCATAAACTTTCACTAATGTGTGTGTGTGTGTGTGTGTGTATCAAAACCAAAGCCCACTAAATTTGAACACAATCTTTAACCTCAAATGATTTATAATCCATCTCAGGAGGCACCTACCATAACCAATTATTCTCAAAAGGCTTGATTGACAGGCTGGGTGATTTATTAAGCTAATAAAATGTGATGTGTGCAATGAGCTCTAGCAGGACAAAAATCCAGGAGACTTTAGTGGCACTCGCCCTGTTTGATTTATGTAACTATTACATTTGTCTCCATATGACCAGTCATTAACCCCCTCCACCCTTCAGACAGAAACAGCACATAAGACATTTAAATTGGAACATCAAGTACTATACATAACATTATTTATTTAATGTGCATGCATTATTGATTACTCTAAGACAGTACAGAGGTCAGACACATGATTACAATTAAAAGTAGGCATTTTTGTGAAGCATCTACTCACAGCTGCTTTGCACTTTATGTGATTCTCTAGATGATAACATTTTTACATGAAGTAAAAATCAGAGGAAATCATTTATTGCCAAAGATTAGTCTTCTTACATAGGTCTTGTTAGGTAACTTTGCAATAATACCCAATAAGATGATTATGACATGCATTTGAATGGTTGCTCGACATACATAAGTGTACTTTGTGTACTTCTGTCAGTAAATACTTCAGCTTTTCATCCTCAGAGCTCACATGACTCTCTTGCAACCTCACAGTGTGATACAGATTGAGGCTAACTGTGAGAATTGTTCTTGCTTCAGGCCATGCTAATGTGCAACACATGACACTTTGATCAAAATAAAGCAGCGTTCAGGCAACATGTTGAGATGCCCCCATGCCAAAAATAGTGTTCTTTGCTGGAATCAAAGCAAAGAACAGAGTTAATTTTTAAACTACAACAAAAACACTGTTGGCGTATATCGGTGCCCTGGGTCTTAACCTTTCTGTAGTGTTTCTCTTTCCCTGCTGAAGAAACTTAAAACTCACCATTTACTGTAAATGCGGGAAGGCAAACAGTCTCTGCTGACTGGAATTCTACTGACCATAAACGTCCTTTCAGGGGAGATATCTCTCTAATTATCACTCTGTGTGCCTTTGATTCCTTTTCCCCCTTGACAACAGTGTGTCTGATGTGTCTCAGCTGCCAAGAGTGATTGGCAACAATTCTATATGTATCTAAGCCAGCAGCTGCTGAGATGATGGCCCAGCATCAAAGAACTCAGTGAGATGGATGGCACTCATAATTCTACTCTGCAGGGACAAGGTGGGGGAGGTTGGGGGCAAAAACCAACAGAAAAAAAAAGAAACAAATCAGACTGTCACCCACCCACTCACCCCCCAACCTTTCAAGCGATGCTTTGTTACCCTCTTTAATGAGCTTCCGATAACTAGGAATTGAGTTCACTGAGAATACTGGAAGGGTTCGTTGGGAATGCAATACCAAACTCCCAATCTTATCCGGCAATGACCACCCGGTGGACAGCTGGTGTCTCGTAACAAACACAGAAAGAAAGCAAAGCTATCCATCATAGAGAGGACATCTAAGACCCTGTGCTCTGTCTATGCCTCTCTAACGCTCAGGTTACAGGCTTACACAGCCGTCCAAATAATATTCACTGTGATAAATGGTCCTCTAAGCCGCCTACCTCTCATTAATCTCTTTCTTTAAAGGAGCATCCATCATGGAGCAGGGCTAGAGCTGTAGAAGAGAACGCTAGAGTTCATTTACAGGCCAGCTGTGCTTGAGTGATGCGTGTCATTTTTAGCTTGGACGGGAATGCGCAGTCGTCAACACGTACAAATGTCCACGTACGTGAATACCCACAGACGAAGATGAACGCACATGCAAACGTGTATTCTTGAGAAGCAAAGTCGGTGATTGAAGGACTGATTGATTGATTCAAAACGTGGTTTGGTAGGTGAAAATTTTGAAATGTGCAATGAAAGACATTCCCACCTTTTGCTGAAGTAGAAATTATCATGCATTTAGCTAAATTAGAACTCATTTGTCGTTTCACTTGCTCAACATGTAATATATCTTAGTCTGTCATCGGCTGAGTTCTCTACTCAAAGAAGGCTTTCAATGACTTAATAGCTTAACTCAGCAGTGTGACAATTTATTGAATTGTCTTGCCTGTGTCAATTTCTTTTAGTCTAACTACAAACCCTCTACAGCACCATCTCCGTTTCGCTTTTAACATTTGGCCTGTATCTTTCACTTCCTAACTTTCTCCCCAGCCTTTTCTGTCCAATTCTCAACAATATTTCTCCTTTCTTCCCTCCCTCAGTGTCTCGGAAAGCCTGGGTGATAGATGACATGTGTCAGGATGCCAGAAGTAAAGGGTGGCAGCGTGATTAACGGCTCTGTTGAAAGGGTAATTGACGGTTTGGCATTGTGCTGATCTTCTCCACCAGGGTTTGGTTTCTGGACCCCTGAGGACCAGACTGACTCATTTTTCTAAAATGGACCACAAGCTAAAAGCCAGCTCCCATGAGAAAAAAAGAGATGGATTCTTGTCTTCTTAACAGAAGATTGATATCTTCATTGTCAACACAGCAAAGTAACATTCATATAAGTTTACAACCACAATAGAGTGCTAGTTCAAATGAGAGTTTGGATAGATAGCAGGTCAATGATGTGACACTCATCTTTTGTCCTATTTAAATGTATTTAAAAAATGCAATCAATAGGCCTACATACTATGACTTAAATCTTGTACACCTCTTCTACAATGAGCATGATTTTAATTCCTGTAAAAAAAGGAATTGTGATGTTTTTGCAGGGGGCATAAGGTGAAAAATATTTGAGTAATACAACTCAGATATCTTAAGATTTTTGGGGGGGGCATATTTTACTATTATTTCTAAGAAAATAAAAATAATTTGCTTCACTTGAAAAAATAACACTTTTATCTGCAAAATCTTTGCAGTTTTAAAATAATAACATCAAACAGGAAATGATGTCATAGAGAGGATCCCTGCAGACCTTCATGACTGTGTCAATAAGTCTCTGCAAATCACACAATTCAATTTTTTTTTTATGACAAAGCAAGGTTATTCATGTGCTGTGACTTATAAATTAATAATTTTTAGTATTTGTAAACAAAGAGCAGTAAAACACTATTATAACCATACAATTTAAAAAAATATATAGTACAGTTTAGTATAGTTATTTCGATGAACCTGGCACGTGTTTTAAACTAGATTTTTCCTTTTAATTGTCATGGACGAGCTCTTATACCCCATATAGTAAAAGGCATATACTTATTTAGTCAGCTAAGCCTATGACTTACAAAATTTGGCTTCAATTTAAAAAAATAAGCAATTTTAAAATATTAAACAGAACATTCACAAAGTAAAACTAAATTTGCCCATCACATCGATAACAGTTATGAACACATTAAACTTGTGAACACACCATCTGTGTGCATGTGTGAAATGTGTATGCAAGAATGTGTATGATTACTTTAATCTTTTGTCTCAGCCATGTGTAAATCAATGGGGTTCTAGCCGTTTTGAAGCTGTTGGCAGTGATTACAGGCATGCCTGGCTGGAGAGGTATGTTGACACTGGTTTGGATTAGGGAATAGTGGGCCTCTATGGTTTCCTGCCCTTTCATCACCGCCACCATCAAGCCCAGCTCCTGCGTCACATCCACGCATGACTGATGGCCGCTTGTCCGGATGACCTGCCTCGCACCTTAGATCTGACAGCGACTGAATTTACCCTTAGAAAGAGGGAGAAGGCAGGGCCTGGAGTCGCGCCCAACAGAGCCTGAGAACCGAGAAGATTTTTGGCCAGGGTGGCCCGTGGGATTTGCGGAGGAGTGTCCGATTAACTCACATTATCAACCCACACACAGACGGAGAGAGATCTAACTAACAAAGTTGAAACAAAGTACAACTCTCAAAATAGATTTGATGTCTAATCTGTCGTTCCAAATATGGCTCAAAGCCTAACAGACAGATGAAAACATCCATTTCAGAAGGACTGTAGGTGGTTCCACATGTTTGTCTCCTCATAACAGTTCAGAATCGTCTAGATTCAAGACAGGCACCAAAAAGCTCATTTGTCACGTAAAGGTGCTAAATTGGGTTATGGCAATAGGAAAGGCCAGTAACAGTGGCTAATATCAACTTGATTACATCAAGGGAGCACAAACCTAATATGACTTGGTGACAGACGCATACCTTGTCATCTCCAATCACATGTCAGGAATCCATCAAGTTAACAGCTAATTAGGTGTGCTCAAATAAAGCAAAGCAAAATGTTTCTTTTTACAGAGCACTGCAAACCTTTAGGGCAAGAGAGAGATAGGGAAAGAGTACATTGCTCTAAATCTTTCATTAGGACTTCACCTACAAGATTGGCTATTGAGCTGCACATCCTTTATAGAGAAAAACAATGCATCAGAATCAAGAATTCGGTCATCATTAGGTTAAATGTAAATAGCACTTCACTAAATGTGTTCATACCTGTAAACCATAAACTCACACTTGTAAACCACTATGGTCACCACTCTGCACAGGGTCCATGAGTGAAGTTTGGTGGAGCATACTGATGAAATAAAAGCCTAGGCAAGCTTATGGGAAAAAGAAGGAGAGCACTCACATGGCCTTGCTCTGATTGACCATTAAAGCCTTTGATGGATGAGGCTGTCACAAGGATAACAATTAAATCCAACATGAGACAAAGCTGTTCTGACAGGCCAGTCTAACAGAGCAAGCCATACCCCTCCATTAAACTCCACATCATCTCTGCCTCAAACACACACACAAACAGTGAAGGCTATATAATAATGGCTTTGTATCTGTTTCAAAGAGCTCTGCTATAAATATAAAAATTCCCCAGAACTCCTCCTCTTTCAAATAATAGGATAGCATCTATTCTATTAACCAGACAGATAATGTTTTGGTTAACATGAAGGCAGTTTCAGTGGTTTTCACCTCTTTAAAGAAGTTTAAAGAGTCTGAAATGGATATGTGTAAATAATAAGCTGATAAAAAAGGATTAAATTTAAAATACCATATATATATATATATATATATCATTTCAATAACTTACTATGCAACTTAATTTAATGACCTTGATATACTCAACAGATTGAGGGTCTAAACGGTTTTTTTCTGGTTTCTTGGGGGGTTTTTTTTCTTGTCACATGACAACAAAATGGCTTCCAGAATGTTGGTAATATTTTAAAACAAAATTACTTAGCTCCATTAAAAAAAAAAAAAAAAAAAAGATAATAAAGGATAGTGTCAAAATTATTTAGGCTACAGTATGCATATTTCTTTCTCTATCACTCACTCTCTATCTTTAAAGAATTGCAGCCTTTAAAATAGTTTTTCTTTTCTTTTTTTCTTCTTCTTTTTTACAATTTCCAGACAGTTATCAAAGACAATTTTGTTTTTAAGCCCCACAAAAATGAAAAATTCTAATTACAAACTGGTCATTATTCAAAAGCTGTATTCAAGTAATTTTGAACCAGTTGTACTGTACCTTTAATTAACTTCTGACAAAAAAAAAAAGCACAAAAAAAATGTATCAATAACATATTAAAAGACTCAAATTAGGATTAGGAAAATATGTTTAGATAATCCAGGCAAATAAAAGCGATTATACACTGATTTTGTGCCTTATGAAATGTACTAAAACGATATGTACATAATGGAGGACAGATGAACAAGAGCATCTTAATGAAATTCAGATAAACTTACCTGCCGCTCGTTTCGGCGCCTGCTGTTTTCTTCGCGGCATATTTGCGCGCAGACTGTGTGTCTATATACGCAAACTGAAACGATTTTCTACTATGTATGCTCCCAGTCAGACGTGTCACCATTAAACAAAAGTACAGCGCAGTCACAACAGCTACGCCACTTCGCATTGGGCATAGGAGAAAGCCCAGGTGCTCCGTGTTCAGCGGTAGTCTTTGTTTAAAGCCAGTCCGCTGGAGTGATGAGGAAAACTGCACGGCAGGACAGTTAACGCCTAGCCGATCGCTACGAGTTTGTCACGTCACTCAAAAGTCCGCGGCAACCGATACACTAGCAGAAAGTATGGGGGCGTTTACACGTCTGGTTGTGTCCAAAACAGCTAGATAATGCAACGAAATGGCACAGAACACTGGGGTTTCGTGTCGCGATTAAAAGTTAATAAAAGTTACACAACGTTTAACTCGACAACGCTGATGGCGCGAGACAGTGAAACATCAGAGAGACGCGACGAAGACCAAAGACATCATGCGTGCGTAGTGCGTTGACCAACAATTATACAATAGCAGACAAACAACGCTTCCTGTGCTCCTACCGGTCACTCCCACGCACAATCCCATGCCCAAAAATGCAGGCTAGGTAGGCAGCTCGTAGGACTTTGAGACACTGCCAATATGTCACTTACTAGGAGTGCATTAACAAGACCGCTTACACTGACAAGGAGGATGTAACTTAACCCTTTCATGGGTACACCCAGAACGGGAAAAAAAGAGTTTTTGTAACAATAACAACAAACAATGTTCAGTGCTTTTACAGATTTTAAGCATATGTTAGTGCATTTTTCACAATTCTACATTGATGTCAGTTTATATTTCATTAAAAGACGCTGTTTGAAACCACTGTCATAAAAAATATATTTGTTTGATGTGTAAATAAGACATGCTTTAAAAAATATTGAAAAAAATATATAGATGCAAGCAGAAATGCTTGCCTTTAAGCACATGCGTAAAAAGGTATTATGTTTAGCAAGCCTGTAACCAGATCATAGATGGAAAAGACCATTTACAGTTAAAACAGGCAATTTACTAAGGAAATATAGCCTATGTTTTAAAGCTTTTTAACAGTTATCGATGTAGAGCAGCCAAAAGCCAAGGATTAATTCGCGAAAGTAAAGGTTATGAAATAATCTCCAATATTTAATGAACGATATTACAATAAGGTTTCATTAAACTGCACTTCTAGAGCATTTAATAATCTTTTTTAGTTAATTTCAACATTTACTAATACATTATTCAAATCAAAAGTTGTATTTGTTTACATTAATGCACTGTGAAGTAACATGAACACTGAACAGCTGTATTTTTATTAACTAACGTTAACAAAGATAAACAAATGCAGAAACAAATAGTTCATTTTAGTTAATACATTAACTAATGTTAACAAATGAGACTTTATTGTAAAGTGTTGCATTGATATAGTATATTTGTGCTTAACATACAGAGTTTACGCAATACAGTATTCTTCAACTGGATTTCATAAGTGCTTGGGTCTATTAAAGGGTTAGTTAACCTTTTATCTGTAAAGATCATGCTCAAAATTATTTATCACAACTTTCAATAATAACAATAACCATTATTGCATCTCTGATGTATATACATATATTTATAAATGTCATGAAACTTTTTTTATTATTATTATATTATCATAGATATTCATATTTAATGTAGGCCTATATGAACTGACCTGTAAAGCATTTAGGACTTGGAAGTTATAAATTGTGATTGACCTGTTTTTGTGCATAAAGTAATGAATATCACTACAACATACTTCCATAATACATTATTATCCTAATACGTAATACTGTTTTTATAACATTTGGGGTTTTTTTAAAGCGAGATGATAAATCTGAATCATTACTGCATCAAACAATGAGCAACAAAATAACATTTGCTACAATTAAAAATGTACTACATTTCTGTCTCAATGTTTTCATTTTAAGCCTCTTATTAAGGTCAAATTCTACTGAAAAACAATAAAAGACGTTTGTTGTGCATGTCTCTGTTGTATTTCCTGAAAACAGTCTCTTGTGTAATCAAAACTGCATGGCCAAAACAAGCTTGCCCTGAGGACTTTCTTTTACAAATCAGCACTGTCTGAGGATGTCTTTTTAAGTACTGTAAAGTCATTCAGATGTGGGGTCAGAGTTCTGACCGTGCCATTAAAACACAGGCAGAGATATAGTGCTCTCATTTAACTGCTCTGCTGCATCATATATCATCCCACTGCCACCGAGCTGCATTAGAGAGGATCTTTGATTTTTACTTTTAGAGCAACATAAATCAAATGCAAGGCAAGGTCTGCCAGTGACATCCTGTATTGGTCCTCACTGAATGGGATGCAGAGGGTTTGTTGACTGAGGTCAGGAGAACTAAACTAAACAAACCACAGTTGCAAATGAACAAAATAAAGACTGTATACACACATAACTGTCCAAACACAGAATTGTTCATTTAACACTTAAATGCATGAATGTTTCGCCAATCATAATGACATATTCAGGTCTGTATAGCGACCCGGATCTAGACGGATGGATCTCTACCAGTCATAATAATATAAAACTCTACTGATATTAGAGTAACAATTACAGAAGAATAAAAGAAAGCATATTTTGTTACCTTTTGGAGCTTGGAATGGTTCAGTTTGAGCAGATGTTGTATACCATCATCACTGTCCTCATCAGAGCTCATTTCCTAGAACATTCAGCATCTGGCTCATATTCGCCATCTCAAATAAAGTCTCAAAACTATCATATTCAACATCTTCAAAATCAATATTTTGATCGCTGACAGCTTCCTCAACAGATCCAACATCAAGCGACAGTGACACTAATATTTGATTGCGTTTAGTACTTGCTCTGCAGTAAATCGCTGAGCCATTTCAAGTTTTGCTGATGATACTTCCTATTTTTGTTTTCTGCCTGCGGTAACTATGAGTGAAACGAAACGTCACTTCATCATTGTGTATCAGACATGGCCACCTTGTGGAATAAAGGTCAATTGCACTTATTCAGTCATCAAAGATTTAATTATTATACTTACCCTGTTACTGTTATGAACTGCTCCGACACGAATGTTGAGGATCCAAATGCAGTTTATTGAAGTAAATCGTAATCAGAATCCAGGCAAAGGTCATACACAGGCAGGCAATCCAAACAAACAGACAAATCCAGAGGGTGAGGCAGGAACTAGTGATGTTACATTTGACACTGAAGCTTCAAAGCGCGTATCGAGTAGGGCTACGCAGCGCAATTTCTCATGAAGCTCCGTGCCAGAGCGCGTATTGTTTTCAGAGAAACACGTGATCAACGAAAAAGGAAACTTCACTTTCTTTCCATTCACGTGAATGCTTCACTTTGCGTGTCGGAGTGTTTGAACCGGTTTGAACCCAGACCACTACTCTACAGGTTTTTGGAAGTTTAAGTCCATTTACAAAAAAAAAAAATATATATAAGCCTATGTTACATGATCATATATTCTGACACATAAACAGCATAGAAACTATAATTAGACCAACATTTACTTGCATCAATCAACTAAATGGTTGGTATTTTTACAATTAATATAATTGTTACATTTAATTTATTGCCACACTTTAATATGTGAATTATATTATCAGAAAACTGAATAGTGTTGTCAGGCTTTTATTTGTGCTTAAAGGGATAGTTCACTTTGAAATTAATTTTTGGTATGTTTTAGCTTACCTCAAGGGCATCCAAGATGTAGGTGTCTTTTTTTCCGCAGTAGTTTCAATTTTTATATTTTTAGGTCAAACCGTTCTTGTCTGTCAGTCATATAATGCAGGTCTATGGTCACGGTCTCAAAACACATGCACAGAGTCCAAATTAAAACAATTGCCCGTCATCCAAATTAAACAATTCCCCATCGTAAGTACACATTGATGGCCTAAGACACGAAACGAGCGGTTTGTGTGAGAAAACGAACAGTATTTATATCGTTTTTACCACTTATACGCAGCCATGTCGAAGTGATCTGACGTGTGCGCAGACTGGTGCATAGACATATACACACTAGATGTCGCCTTGTCTACGGCAGTTCATTGAACGAATGTCTTTAAGGCGACATCTAGTGTATATATCTATGCACCAGTCTGCGTACACGTCAGATCAGATCACTTCGACATGGCTGCGTATAAGTGGTAAAAACGATATAAATACTGTTCGTTTTCTCACACAAACCGCTCGTTTCGTGTCTTAGGCCATCAATGTGTACTTACGATGGGGAATTGTTTAATTTGGACGACGGGGAATTGTTTTAATTTGGACTCTGTGCATGTGTTTTGAGACCGTGACCATAGACCTGCATTATGACTGACAGACAAGAACGGTTTGACCTAAAAATATAAAAATTGAAACTACTGCGGAAAAAAAGACACCTACATCTTGGATGCCCTTGAGGTAAGCTAAAACATACCAAAAATTAATTTCAAAGTGAACTATCCCTTTAATAGATTTAACAACGGCGCTGCGCACTCGGGTTTATGGCTGATATAAATTTGACCTGCCACAAGATGGCGCTGTTTTCGACACTCTTGATGCTTCGAATCTTTTCCCGAAACATTCAGGGGAAAGCCTCAGTGTTTCATGAGACTTCATTTGCCCATCCCTAGCAGGAAGGGGATAACCAGGACACGGGCAGAGATCAAGAACCAGGAACAATGACAACAAAGGAAACGCTCAGAAATGCAGTGGAATAACGTACAAAACTTCGCCGGGAATGATGAGGTGAACCAGGCTTATATGGGGTGAACTAAACAGTATAATGAGACACAGGTGAATGTAATAATCAGGGATGATGAGTCCGGGCAGTGAATTATGGGAAATGTTGTTGTGAGTGAATAATACCTAATAGTCTGATGTAGAGTGCCCTCAGGTGGCTCTCAAGGGCACTCCAGCTGATGACCGTTACAGTTACACACATCGGGTCTTTAGCGACCCTATACATTTTTTTTTAAATGAACGGGGAAACAGACATCTTTTATAATTTTAATTTAGTTTTTTCTTGGTGTATTGTATTAAACAAATGAATGAGGAGGAGGGTAGTGAATGACTTCCGGGTCACTGAAAACCTGAGGTATGCATTTAAGGGTTAATAACTGGTTAATTTTAATGAAATGTAATGTAATGGTTTCAGGAAATGTAAGTTTGATCAAATCTTATTTTATTGCTCATTGTTTGATTTCTGCAAATAAGTCTGTTACTTTGCTCAGTTCATTCTGTTCAGAACATTAAAATACTCAAAAGGCCGTAACTAGTCAGATATGTCTTCTTGTTTTTGTGCTTGTGCAATGATGTCAGGGCAAACATTAAGGAGGCAACTGTCTCATTACCCAGACCTCTTTGGTCTTCCCCACCTCAGAGCAATCTTGTCAAGCAGGATCTGAAACGAAAAGGGACATCTGCCAGCAGGACACCCACCCTCCCTACAGCTCACAGGAGGGTGTATTTGAGCCACATGTCCATCAGTCCTGTTGTGAAGATTTCATTTAATCTCCTCCTGCCCGCTCTCCGCCACTGTTTTGAGAGGTGCTGTCCTCTACTTTGATCTATGATGAACAGATGACCTTTTTCCCAAGTCAGATGTCTAGCTCTGTAACATCATGTTCTAACAGTGTGTCAAAACAGCATGGCTCACCTTCTCCAACTCCGGTTATTTGTCTCGGATAGACTCACAAATCTGTTTTGAAGAGATGGTGAGGTGAATGCGTTGGAGATGGCAGCACCTGGGTGTATTATAAATGTTAAAAACAGAGCGAAAGTGATGATGTTGATTAAAGCAAACTAGAGAAAGTATCTGCAAATACTGCTTTTAGCAATTCATTCTGACTCAGTATTGATCAGGCAGAGAGATTACAAGCCTAGGAAGTGTTGATCAATGACACAATCAGGATGTTATTCTTAACCCTGCAATAATTCAGTGTAACTGCAGTAGGTTGTTAAATGAAAACAGTATTGCCTCCATTACAACAGTATGAAACTTTTTTTTAGGAACAATTGTGTAGAAAAGTCCAATTATGAATGTTTAAAACCCAAAATGTTGGTTTCATATGTTATATTAGAATAATATTTGGGTAATTCAATGCTAAAACATCATATTCTTGTTAAAGCTGATGGATAAAGAAATAAGCACAATGAAATCACACTAGGATACATTAAAGCACATTTCAGCTCTATAATGATTGTAATCTAATGTAATGTAAATGTAATGTAATGTAATTTATGATTGAACTGTGTTCTCAGGGCAGTGTTTATTTTGCACATTTATATTGGAGCAAGTTGTCACATGTGTTCAAATCTTTACATGTTGTTTTGGTCTTTCATAATCATTTCATGTTTTGCTGAAATCTCAAAAATTACGTTTTCATATCATAATCTCATTGTGACAACTTACCCCATAGTGTGGCAACATGCTCCATTATCACAAAGCATCAACACGTCTGAACTATAAAGTGCTTTTCCCCATAGTGGTGAATTATTTGGACACGGTAAATAATATATGTATTTCCACTAACAAAAGCCTTAACCTTGCCAATTGATCGGAACGGAACAATACGATAAGATTTCACAACGAGAATCGCTCGACTCGATGGTGAAAAAGTCTTTTTTTGCCCCTAAGCAATAATGGTGAAAATGTTTATTAGACTTTTGGAAGCCAATACTTTTAAGGTGCCCATAGATATAAAATAAACCTAGCCTGAGAAATATTCACTAAATATTGCAATAGTGTTACAATATACCCTGGTCTCGCAAGACATTTAATTAAGGCAGTTATCACTGAGATATCACCACGTTCACATTTCCACTAATCCAACTTCCTCTCTTGGATGACAGCATAGGCACGGTCATAGGCCGCTCTGAATAGATAATTAAGTCTTGATCTTAAAATATAAATGTACAGATGGGGCTTATGACAAAAATGGAAATTTTTCACCTTTAACCACCATTAGTTTGACAGTGACGCAGTTTCCCCTCAGTGCGAGAATACAGTGTGCCGAGTTCAGTCAGGTGAGAGGTGACAGGGCCGTATGGTGGATCTCCTGCCACTGACAGGCTGTCATTTGGAGATGTGTGCCATGTGGCTGTCTCTCAGCCTGTCTTTGAGCTGAAGGATGACCCCTCCTGCTCACTGGGGCTTCACCGGCCATGCCATTCCTGTCTCTCAGCTTACACGTCTGACAGGAGACATGACGTCCGAGACACATCGACTCCATCTTCAGGTAGGCCTGTCCTGCGTTTTCTCTGATAGTTCAGGCAGGGAGAGAAAATGAGAGAAAGTGTATGTGTGTCTCATTCTTCCTTGTAAGAAGCCTATAAAAGAGATTATATATGGACCATGAGTCTGCAATAAAAGTCTATCTATCTATATGGCATTATTCTTATAAATGTACAGGTATTATATGTCTTTCAAACTAGTCTGAAGATTGAGAGACAGCTCAAGGTTGAATGTTTTGATTGAGGTGAAAGTTGTACTTATTATGATCTGGAGGATATATTTTCACCAAAAATCCATCATCTGTGACTTAAATGCATTTTTGCAATTAACTGTCCCTCCTGATGGAGTAATTTAACTTGATTTGTGGCTGTCGGGAGGAGCACAAAATGTGTATCAATACTCCAATAACAAACAAATGAATCACAAACATAATTTGTTCACACACAGTTTAGTAAACCCTAAAAAGCACATCCAAGGACATGCATGGATTTTATCATAATTATATGTCATGTACTTAGAACAAAGGTTAAAGGGGTTCTATATAGAACCCTAGGGTTCTTGACTCAATTTGAAAGAACTATTAATTCCAAAAATGTTATATATAAGGAGAAATTATTGCATAATACTTACATGTTTAATGGTTTATTTCAGTTTTTTTCTAGTGATAAAGTATGTTTAATTCATAAAATTTTATCAAAACAAAAAATTAATTAAACATTATATTATTTAAGCTAAATTGATAAAATAATCCTGGTAATGATGGGAACAACTAAACAGTTCTATAAGAGCCTGATAGAACTTTAAGGATCTATAGAACCTTTTCTTCTAAGAGTGTATACAAGAATAATTAGGATATAAGTATAACTTGGCATACTTATTAAGTTGTAATAAGCATAATGTCAGAATGTACAGACTTTCAACTGTTTACATTGAACAAATCAAGCAAAAGTAATTTAAATAGCTCAACACAACAAATGTTTCAAGTGGTTTTCCCAAATTCAACTGAAAATGCTGGCATGCGCTTCTGCAGTCTCAAAATTATTCAACCCCCTGAATAGAGTCCCTCACAACAGCACAAATCTGCAAAACAGGTCTTGTCTCAAGCACACCTGATGCAACTAATCAAGGTCTTCATTAGTTGCACCAGGTGTGCTTTTGCTAGAACACATGACATATCTGAACTGGCTAGGTTTGTTGAGTGCCACGTTTGACTGCATGTTAGAAAAATGGCTAAGTCAACAGAATGGTCCAAAAAGTTGAGAGAAGATATCATCGCCCTTCGCAAACAAGGAACAGGACAGAAAAAGATAGCTAAGGCACTAAATGCTCCTAGACACCGTTGGAAGCATAGTTCGCAAGTTCAAAGTTAAAGGAATAGTGGTTCTACCTGGACAGGGCAAAACCCTCGAGTGACTGCAAAAGACCTGCAGCAAGACTTGGTGGCAACAGGCACTGAGGATTCAGCTGCACAGTAAGGTGCGTACTAAACACATGCCAAAACTCCAAGACGTACACCACTACTGACCCAAAAGCACAAGAAAGCAAAAGCATTATAGTCCTTCACGTCTATTGCAATCTCAAAATTCCGGCCAGTTAATAATACCTAGAATATCAAAATCGACTGCTGGCGGTAGATCCTTTCCTATTTAGCACCAAAACTTTGGAACAGTCTTCCTAACATTGTCCGGGAAGCAGACACACTCTGTCAGTTCAAAGCTAGATTAAAGACACATCTCTTTGACCTAGCATTCACATAATACATTATAGACTTCTATAATTCAATGTTAGGCTACATAGATTAGGTCAGCCGGAACCGGGAACACTTTCCATAAATCCTGATGTACTCGTTACATCATAAGAAGAATCACTTTAGTGTCTTTGTTTATCCCGAGGTTTTCCCGCAGCCTGCCGGATCCAGGCCGTATCCAGATCTGACGAAGGACCTTCGCCTGGACCCGATGACAACGCAGTGCTGAAGTGCCAACTAGTCTCTCCCTATGGAGGATCCCTTTACCACTCTACAGATAAAGCGTTGTCGGGAAAATTCGTTTTGCGTACCTACCCCGAATTGACAAAATAAAATAAAATTCTGTTTCAAAATTTATAAGGAAAGACCAGTACTTTGTTTAGGCTTGGTTTGTAGGGAATTACAAACCTGCGCACATATATTAAAACGCACATAACTATAGAACCAATTCTTAATGCGCATGTGAACGCCATCAGCGTTTATCACAGGTTCGCGTTTAAAGTCTGCGTAGAGAGAATGGTGTCGTCTTAGCGGCCCCTAATTTAAAAACAAATGATCGTTGCGACGGAAGCGAATCAATCAAAACTAACTTTAGCTGGAAAATAACTTTATTAAAGAACCGCTATAAAGCCAAAACAATCTCTGTTACCTTAAATGATACGTTTATCTCTGTAAAGCTGCTTTGAAACAATCTACATTTTTAAAAGTGCTATATAAATGAAGATGACTTGACTTGACTTGACAAGAAAAGTCAGCTCCAATTTGCTCAAAATTATATAAATAAGCCACAGAAGTTTTGGGATTCTGTTCTGTGGAGTGATGAAACAAAACTGGAACATTCCGGCCCTATGGATCAGCGTTATGTCTGGAGAAAGAAGAATGAAGCATATGCTGAAAAGAACCCTCTGCCTACAGTTAAGCATGGTGGAGGCTCTGTGATGCTCTGGGGCTGCTTTACATCCTCTGGCACTGGAAACCTGCAGCGTGTGGAAGGCAAGATGGATTCATTGAAGTATCAGGAAATAGGAGAAAACGTCATGCCGTCAGTGAGGAAGCTGAAGCTTGGGCGTCATTGGACCTTCCAACAGGACAATGATCCCAAGCATAGCCTACCTCAAATTCCACCAAGGCTTGGTTGCAGAAGAAGTCCTGTAAGATTCTACAGTGGCCATCACAGTCACCTGACTTGAACCCAATAGAAAATCTCTGGTGGGATTTGAAGAAGGCAGTTGCAGCATGCAAACCCAAGAATATTACTGAACTGGAGGCCATTGCTCAGGAGGAATGGACTAAGATTCCTCAGAAAAGCTGCCAGAAGCTGGTGTCTGGTTATACATCTTGTTTGCAGTAGGTCATAACAGCAAAAGGGTGTTCTACTAAGTACTAAATAAGCTTGCCATGAAGGGGTTGAATAATTTTAAGACTGTGGAAGTCATTAAAAGTAGCATTTTCAGTTGAATTTGGAGAAACCAATTGAAACATTTGTTGTGTTGAGCTATTTCATTTAGTTTTGTTTGATTTGTTTGATTGCAAACAGCTGAAAGTCTGCACATTTTGCCAATAAACCTGATTTGAAATGGGGGTTAAATAATTTTGTTTTTGGGAGGATTCTATTGTACTGGTCAATAGAACATAAATAATTAAAGACTGGACAGATTCATGTGACATTCCTTTCCCCACATACTGTATCCTCAAATTAATACCCATCTCAAACTCAATCTACTCATCCAGTTATTGAGAACTTCCTGAGAGCATTCTGACCTGCTGCATCACAGTCTGGTATGACAGCTGCACATCCTCAGACCGGAAAGCCCTTCAGCGGGTAGTCAGAACTGCCCAGCGCGTCACTGGACTCGGCTACTTGCCATCGAAGACCTCAACAAACGTCGCTGTCGGCAAAGAGCTCTCCAGATCATCAGGGATTCCATCCACCGCAGCTACAGTCTGTTTTCTTCCCTGCCATCTGGAAGCCACATAGACACATACAAACACGGACCGCGAGGCTAAAGAACATTTTCTTCCCTTGAGGTGTTGCATAAGCTAAACTCTGATCTCTCTTTTATTATCATCTGACTTGCTCTAACAAATCCTCTATACAACCCAATACCAAACCGCTGAATACTGATGATTTATTTCACACTATTGCACAACTAAATATTTTATACCAATGATACTGTGTGTTGCTGTATAACTGATATTGCCATAAAATCACACAGACACACAGTTTTTATATATTGCATAGATACATTTTCATCCCACTTTTTAACTCTTACTCCTAAGGTTCATCAGGTTTTTATAACCCTAGGGTTCTTGACTTGATTTTAAAGAACACTTCATGCCAGAAAGGTTATATATGGAGAAATGTCTTAAATGATTACATAATACTTTCATATTTAAAGTTGAATTCATAAAATGTAATTAAAAATGAATTAAAACAAAATCCATAAAATTATCCCATGGGAACCCCTAAAAGGTTATATGAAGTGCCGCGCCTGGCCCGACAGAACCCTTTAAGGTTCTATAAAACATTTTCTTCTAAGAGGGTAAAGGAATAACAACAAAAAGTTTTTTTGTTGCAAAGAATTGTTGCTAAACGCTTTTGAAATGGTATTAATCATTTTAGAGACAAAAGTGGATCTGTTTTGCTTTGCATATGGCCCTAGAGCAACAGCAATAAAAAAGAAAACAGAGGAAGTGCTCTTCATTAGACAATCTGTCTCTGAAATGAAGTGTTTTTTAGACTGTCTAAAGACTATATTCAATGATGAAGACACAAAAGGAAATGGGTTAAGAATAAACAGGAAAATAAGATCATACAGGAAATTTCAGTTTATAAACTAGCCTACAAACTAGAATTAGTATAACCACTGTTACAAAGTGCAATGTAATAGAATTAATTTCTACACTATATATATATGAGCCTAAAAACATATATATGAAGCACTATATACATGAAGCTCATGGTAAATGAAACATTAATGTGACAAATTATTAATCATCATGAACAAAATTAATGCAGAGTGAGATAGTCAAACAGGGAGTCTTTTTTTTAAAGATGTAAGCACATTGTCCTCCCCTGCTGCAATATCAGAGTGTAGCTGGACATATTTGCATGCTCAGCGCTGTGTGTCTGCAGTAATTCATCATTGGTCTCTGAGGTATTGAAAGCATCAGCATCCGTCAGCAAGCTTATGTCAATGGCTTTGTTTTTAAAAGAACAAAAGAATTATTTCTCATCAGTACACCACTTATTTTTAAATAGCTTGTGTTATGTCTCCAAAAATATCAACTGCAGTAGAGAAAAAAAAAAAAGCCACACCTAATGGCCAGCAAGATCACAATATTGACAAAATAATTAGAAAAATAATCAATGGCTAAACTGCAAAACCATTTAATGAGATTGTAGCCTATGTCCAGTGCAGCAAGAAAATTGCTAAAAAAAACATCTGCTCTAAACTCTAATACAATCAGAATAGAAATAAATACACTGATGCCAATGTTCAATTCCATGAGTTACTGAATTATATAAACTGGTCACTTATAATGTATAGGCTTCAATACCACATAATATATGCTCTATAACCCTAATCAAAGAGTTATAAATATAAACATACTGGCATACACTATTCTAATATCTAAAATGCATGTTTCAGTCAGTCATTGAATATACCATTAAATCACAGTTAAATAGGCCACAAGCACACTGATATAGCATGCACTGTTACTATAGTCCCATATGCTGTAAAATCATAATACCAAAGAGTTACATGCCTATATAACAAATTCACATGTTTCTCTTTACAAATGTTCTTGATGTTCATCTCACGCAACTGCAGTTAACTAACTTTAACTTTTGCTTTTTACGGTGACCAGGAGGGGACATGTTCAGTTAATTTTGTTTTGTTGTGGCCACGACATATTAACTAGTGGGAGAATGTGTTTGGGTGGATGGGACAAAATAAAAACAACCTGATTCTAAAAAATAGAATTGTAATATTAGCACTTTTTTTTTTACTGATTTTGTTGCAGTAGTAAGCCTACATCATATTCATATTTCCATCAAAGGGTTGTGCAATAAAGTAGCTATGACGATTGTATGACCTTATTATGAAATCTAACTATGCCATTAAGGGTCAACTTCCTGTTTAGGGCCTGCTCCGCCCACCTACATGACGTCACATCAACAATGGCATCAGCAAAAAATTATAAATAAATAAATTTCACTCACTGGGCGAGAAAATAAACTCTGTAGTTATACTGTCCCATTTTACCTTATGTCTCATTTACCCTTAATTAACTTTGTGTTTAATCAAAGCTACCATATAGAATGTGTTTTGGTGTAAAGGCCCGAGTCATGCCAATGTCGTGGCCATGACCACACCCCTTATGTAAATATCATACTACCATAAATATATAATACACCGTTCAAACACTGAACATTTCTAAATTCATACAGATAAACATACAATTCCATCCCAAAAGTCCAAAACAAGCAAGGCTTTTACCCAAGTGTCCCTGTGCGTAAGTGCTTTCCCTCTGCTGTCCCTCTCTAAACGCCCCCCTATACTCCAGATCAGATCAGATCGCATTGCTCAAGATGTGTTTATTTCTGCTGCGCTGTCTTGTTTGCGACGTGGCTCCATCAGTATACAGTCATGTCTCGCATTTGCAGCGGAGGAACGTGGATAGGCAGACGAGCGCGTCTGTCAGGGAGAATGACACGCGTGCCACTTTGCTGCGCGACTGACGGCGGGATGCGCACCAGTGTCACATCCCTGTATGTGTAGCCCGGAGCGGAGTGTGAGGGTCCCGTCCATCAGGAAAGGGGGGGATGACGGCGACGGGGATGTGATGAGTGAGTGAGTGAATGAGTGACTGGAGCCGAGGCTTTTGCCTCTCCTCATTCTCACGATCTCCAGCTGCCACATCAAACGCCTCCTTCAGCCCACGTCCGGCTCTTTATCCCATCAATTAGATTTAATCGCAGGGATGGGTCACATAAACCCCACATGCGGGTAATCTCGGGCACTGCTGAACAAAAGTACAAAAGATCAAAAGAGCCTTCATGATCTGTAAATGAGTAAATGGGATCACACACCTTTTCATACTTGGTAGCCAGTTCTGTGCATAAAAACAAGTACATTGTTAGTGAGCTAGGCAGAACAGTACCCTTAAAACAAAGTAGCTTTGGTTACTGTGGTGTGGTAGTACCATAATAAAAGTAGGCTATACCACATTGGTATATGATTTGCATATTCATAGGTATTACATGGACTTTCAAAGCAAAGTATACCATGGTATCATCATGGTAATGCACAAAAATTATAAATGATATGTAATTTATACTATACATACTATGGTACTGTATGATTGTACCAATATTCAGTTGTATTTACATGGCCACAAGGCTTCAAAGCATATTATAGTATCACCCAAAAACTTGGTAATATATACCATTATACTGTATGACTGTATATTCATATTAAGCGGTATTTACATGACACTCCAATCGTGGTAATGTCCAACAAACATTTCATTACCATGCTACAGTGTACAAACAAACAAACAAACATCTGCTTCATAAATTAAGGAACTCACACCACCTGCTGGACATTTCCTATAAAAAATGGATGGCGCATTTCTAAAATTATCCACAAGTATTCAACAGTTTTTTGTTCAACAACAACAACAAAAACACTCTTTACTCTGGTCTAGTACAACTGATGTGCTTTATTTGGCAGTTTACAGCATGTGCGGTGATTCGATTGTGTGGTCCATCTGAGACTGAGCTGCGGTATAAGCCATTTTTTGCAGCTTTTCAGTTGAGAACAAGACTTTGGCTCTTTAGAATAGTTACTTGTGGGAAGAGAAATGTCTTTTTTTTTTTAAACATAGCATTTACATAGAAGTAACATGAAGAACATAGTCATTACAAAGTGTGACTCCAAAAAAGGAACAACCGACATTACTATTATGTTAATACACATTTTAAACATTACATTCTCGTCCTTCAGGCCATAATATGTCCATCATAATATGCCTATCAAAGAGATACAAGTCCAAATCTGGTGAATATAACTACAACAATAATAGTCCAGATGAGTATTGTGTCCAAACACACTCAACATGTAACATTGATACTGGCCTATTAGTTGTTAGATGCCAGATTTTAACACTGAAAAATCACCATCTTCTCATATCTCACATTATATATCGTTCCTCTTCATTCGGCGAGTCTATAGCAATAGACTTGGGCAGGATACGCAGTACTGAACTATCGCATGATCCTTGGTGCTGATCTGTCGTTGCAGGCCGCTTTTCTGAGACGCACCCCTCTACGGATGGTCTTCAACATATCTTCTCCCCCTTTCTCATGCCCTTGATCCTGCTGGTGGCCCTGGGTGGCCTGAGGGTCCGTGGGGAACGGGAACTGGCCCTCACCGAGAGCCTGAGCATTAGCGACCAGCTCTCCAATCTTCTCCACCAGACTGTGGCGATTGGCGGCAAGCATCTGCTCTTCTTCTGAACTGAAGCCCGCAGCTCCGTGTTGCTGGGCATAGACACTCCCGCCGCCAGCTCTTCCCCACGATGGCAGGCTCATCCGCTTGGGAGAGGCTTTGTACTCTATAATTTCCAACGTTTCATCACTGTACAGACTTTCCTCACTTCCATTGTGCTCAGGAGGAGGGCTGGGGAATCCAGGTGAGTCTGGGACAGTAGGAGTCTTTACGGGGACGATAGGTGGTCGAATAGGGATCGGACCCACACTGGACGGGGTACGTCTCACGTTTGTTTTAGACGAAGGGGTTCTACGAATGGTGGCCGTTCCTGAGGCTATAACACCACTTCCCTTTCCGTTGGATGTTGAGGTTCCCTGGGCACCCATTGCTCCGTGCAGTCCTGCAGTGCTGGCGGGCCTCTTGGTCTGGATCATACGCCGGTAGTTCTGAGCCAGGTTGCTATGGCGAGGGACGGTGGAGGACTTGTCGAAGTCTGTCTGTGTGTCGTTATCACCATCGCCATTCATGGAATAACAATCATATTCAGATCCTGCAAAGAGAAAACGGAAGAGAAGATGTTATTGAACTCTCTTAGCCTGAACAAGCAACAAACAAACTCTGACTTCAAGCAATGGATTGTATTTGTGTTTTTGGTCTGTTAGCAAAAAGGTTTAGAATCAAATACAGTTTATTAAATTGATAAAACTGTGGCTCTTGTAGTATTAGTATAATCTTAGGTAGTATTTTAAGGCATCATAAGCACACTTTCGACTCAAAGACTGTTCCAGAAGATAAGCTAAGATACAAGGAAGCACTTCATGCAGCCATCCCATAATGCATAAAGATAAACTAATGCAACAGAAATGTTGATTATAAGTACACTGTATACACCAGTGACTTTAACTGGGTATTCTGGGTGGTGCGTCATGTCAAAAAAAGCACTCGACCACAGTAGTGGTATGATGACACACAGAAGCCAATGGCACATGTCGCTATGCTTACTGGCATATCCGGTTTTCATTGGCATGTGCCACTTAAACCCTGTGACATGTGCCAGTGGATAGTGGCAAGTGCCACTGACATTATCGCGGAATACTGACACCGTGTCACAGAACATGTCGCCGTATGTTGTGCCACCTCCATTAGTGACTGACAGATGATAAATAAATAGCCTATTTTAGTGATATTTTTAAATAAATGACGATTAAACGTATTAAAGTCTGTAATATTTTTTTTTTCAAACCTGTCGTCAGTTTGTGGCACATCAGTATGAATGTGCCACTGAATGTTATATGTAATGCCAATGTTGTTTGATCTATATATACATATATGGGTTGGATTCTTGAATCCACTGCTACTTAAAAATATATCCTTTGAGTGGTTGTTAATCAAGTTATCTTCTAAATATCAAATGATTTGAATGACTTCTTCAAGCTTATGAGATTTAGATGTCTGTTCACTGAAACCTGCTCTCTCCATCTCTGTGAGAGAAGCACCCAACACAAGTTAAAACATATATTTACTCTTCTAGCTGACCATGGCAGCCTAGGTCATTTGGGTCACTCAGGCCTGTCTCCTATATGACCAATTCACAGTTAAAGCATTTACTTTATTTTTCATGATGAATATTGTCTTTATTAAAGTTTAAATAAGTCCAAAGTTTAAAGGGGTGGTTGATAATAATTTCACTTTTTTAACTTTAGTCAGTGTGTAATATTGCTGTTTGAGCATAAACAACATCTACAAAGTAACGAAGCTCAAAGTTCAAAGCAAAGGGAGACATTCGCTTTTAAAGAAATTATCGTTTTTTAATGACCACAACAAACGGCTGGTAGGGATACACGAGCTTCCTCCCGGGTTAGTGACATCACTAAACCTAAAATGTACATAAACCCCGCCCCCAGGAACATGATTTATAGATTATCATGACAGAATATGCTAATCAATGACTAGAAGATAACTATACATAAGCTACATAAATTCATCAACTAAACATTCAGAAATGTCTACATGTTGTCACTTCTTCTTGAGTCTCTCCATCGTCTAACTCCGGTTTGAACATAAGGCTAAATGTTTTTGAAATTTCAGTGCATGTCAGTGTGAGGTAAAAGGACACAAGTTGTTGTAGCTCCGCCCCCTGTGCGGGAGCAGCAGCTCATTTGCATTTAAAGGGACAGACACAAAAACTGTGCGTTTTTGCTCACCCTCAAAAAGTGAAAACTTTAACATGCTATACAATTATCTTTGGGGCATTTTGAGCTAAAACTTCACATACACACTCTGGGGACATCAAAGATTTATTTTACATCTTTTGAAAAGGGCATTATACCACCCCTTTAAAAGAACAGCATTTATTTGAAATGAAAATCTTTTGTAACATTATACATTTCTTTGCCGTCACTTTTGATCAATTCAATGCATCCTTGCTGAATAAAAGTATACATTTATTTTTAAAAGAAAAACAAACTTCCGTAGAATGTCGGTAACCAAACAGTTGATGGACCCCATTGACTTCCAAAGTATTTTTTGTTCTACTATGGAAGTCAGTGGGGTTCATCAACTGTCTGGTTACCGACATTCTTCCAAATATCTTATTTTGTGTTCAACAGAAGAAAGAAATTCATACAGGTTCGAAACATCCTGTAAGTGCAATTTTAAGTATATTTCTGAGAAGTACATAAAGTATATTTCTGAGAAGTACATAAAAAGTAGACTTTCTTATTTTTAGTTTAAAAAAAGTATACTAATAGCACACTTGAATAAACTTATTTATAGTACGGGGACCCCCAACCTTTATACGGTAGTGTATTTACATAAACTTGTAGTTCATTCAGTACTGAAAACTATCAATAGAAATTGTTACATCTATGTAAAACTGTACATTTTATTTTTATTGGTTACATGATTTCTGCATTATACTGTTTCTATGCTTTTTTGATTATTAAAGTTCAGTTTCGTTGACTTGGCAGCAGTCTGTTGAATCTACAATTCGCATCCAGTGAGCAATCAAAATTGGTCAATTTTGTTATTGTTTTGCCAAACAGCAAGACAGCTTACTAGTTTTCAAAAAAGAGCATGTTGTCAATATTTGTGTGTGTGAACACACACTATGCTCTGAATGGAATGGACATGTGTTTTAAAGGCTGTACCACCTGTACATGTGCAACTGTACTTTTTTGTGTGTTTATGTTCTTACCCTGTGAAGGGATAGTGTCCTCTGAACATGATGGTGTAGTGTTCTGTGTGCTGTATCCACTGGAGTACTGCAGAGAGTCACAGCTGCTCTTCTGCTGCTGATCTACACTAAGCCCACGAGTCAGAACCATAGCCAGCTCACTAGCGGCAGATGACATCGGCTTAACATGCTATGGGGAAAAGAAAAGGAGAGAAAATTTTAATTGATATATATACGTTTGGAAACATTACTCATTTGAATGTATTTGATAAAAGTCTCTTATGCTCTTAAGCCTGCATTTATTTGATCAAAAATACAGAAAAAAACTGTAAAATTGTGAAATATTTTTATGATTTAAATAATGGTTTTCTATTTTAATATATTTTAAAACAGGATTTATTTCTGTGCTGCAAAACTGAATTTTCAGCATCATTACTCCAGTCTTCAGTGTCACATGATCCTTCAGAAATCATTCTAATATTTATTATCAATGTTGAAAACAGTTGTGCTGCTTAATATTCTTTTGGAACCTGTGATACTTTTATCAGGATTCACTGATGAATAAAAAGTTAAAAAGAACAGCATTTATTCAAAATAGTAATTTTCTAACAATATAAATCTTTACTATTACTTTGTATCAATTTAACACATTCTTGATGAATAAAAGTGTTCATTTCTTTCAAAAAAAGAAAGAAAAAAATGACTGACCCCAAACATTTGAACGGTAGTGTATATTGTTATAAAAGATTTCAATTTGAAATAAATGCTGTTCTTTTTTAAACTTTTTATTCATCAAAGAATACTGAAAAAAGTATCACAGGTTATAAAAAAATATTAAGCAGCACAGATGTTTCCAACATTGATAATAAATCAGCATATTAGATTGATTTCTGAAGGATCATGTGACACTGAAGACAGGAGTAATGACTAATGAAAATTCAGCTTTGCATCACAGAAATACAGTATATATATATATATATTTTTTTTTTAAAACATCATTTAAAATTGTAATATTTCACAATATTACTGGGTTTTTTTTCTGTTTTTTTCGCTCAAATAAATCCAAGATTGATGAGCATAAGAGACTTATATAAAAATACCAGTACTGTATATATTTTTATATATAAAAAATACATTCTCAGGACCTTGACATCTTTAGAATTCATCCTAGCAAGCCTATAAGGATCCTCAGGGTGAATTATTCCATTTCCTCCCAGTCCACTAGAGGGCTCTGCAGCCTCAGTCCTGCGCTGTTGGGTTACAGCCGTCTGCTCATAGTGACCTGCCTTTGACCAGTCCTGCTGCAAGAGGAAATTGTTTTCAGGGTCATGGAAATATAGCCAGAATAGGACAGGACCTGTGCATTGGGTCTGCAATTTCAATTGACTTATTTGGTAGATGTTCATTTTAATCAACAAAAATAACCAGCAAGCCTGAGCCAGATGTTGGTTAATAAAGAAAAGCTGATGGCAAAGAAATTAAATGGGATGAGATAAAAAGTTAACAAATTAAAATTAATAATGTTTTGCAAAGAATAACAGAACATAAAGCAAACAATGGCTGACCGAATGGTCGAAATGAAAAACAAACCTTCCAGTAAGGAACCTTTGATGTGGGTGAAGGGGAGTTTGATCCAGGGGATTGATTATAGGAAGGGGACGCAGGAAGTATGTAAGAGTGAGGCCTGATGGAGTCATTAAAACAGTGAGCAGGGCGAAAGGTAGCAAAGGATGAGCCGAACTGTGGAAACGGAACGACAGGATGGCCCAATCAAATACGGAGAACAACACCATATAATGCCCATATACACATTATATGGGCATTGTGCTTGAAAGTTTTAAATCAAAGAAACATATAAGACAAATAATGACAACAGAGTTCTGTCAACTTAACAAAAAAAAGTAAGTTTAAGGTGCCGACCAAAGAGTTTAAGTAATTACACCATATATTTATTCAAATTCCAGACATAAAATAACACTTACTATTGTGGGAGAGCCACACTCACTGACTGACTGACAGGTTTCTGAAGCCTCTGAGGATGCAGAACTGGAGGACTTCTGTTTACCAGAGATAAAATAAAGATAGGTCAGTGAAATGGATGTGGAAATTAAACAGCATTAAACATAACGGATGAAAACAAAACACCAGATGAACTGGTAAAGACCTGGCTAGTGATGTCAGACGGCATGGGGGAGGGAGGTTTGGAGTGCACGTTCGCATCTTGAGAGACAAATCCAGAATCATGAGAGGAGACGCTGCTCAGGCGATGAGCGCCACCTGGTGGCAGATGCACCAAACTGAGAGGAGCACAGAGAATCGTTAGTGTTATTCCCAAACGGAGAATTGGTGAGACATATACACTTTTATTGGCATCTATGGTTCCATAAAAATCTTTAACATCCACTGAACCTTTTTATTCCACAAAAGTAAGGAAAAATTGTTATTTTGAGAGTTGTTCACTGAAAGGTTCTTTGGGTAACCAAAAAATGGTTCTTCTATTGCATCACTATGAAAGCCCTCTTTTGGAATCTTTATTTTTAAGAGTGTTTGGCTTAATAATATCATTATAAAACAGTAGCCGACATGAATTAATTCAATTTTGCACTGATGGGAAATCTTAATTGTGATAAAAATGACGAGACAAGAACCTGCAAAGGCTGCTCTTCCTGGATCCAACACTACTGGGAGAAGAAGGTGGGGTCTGGTAGGACCAGTTGTAGTCAGACCCCTTAAGATCCAAAATCACCTAGTGAGAGTCAAATGAATATGTCCTTATTATTATTATCTGTGTGTGTGTGTGTGTGTGTGTGTATGTATGTTTGTTAAATGATTTTCATGTGTATGTTTAAGCACCTGTTCACTGGCCTCTGGTAGTTTATGTGGGTCAGTGGTCAACACAGTGAGGTCATCAATAATGGCCTGAAGGTGAGTGGCCTCTCCCAGCATGGCAATTTCACCGATCTGAGGAAAGAGGTTGATGTTGATTAATTTGATTAATTAGATATTTGATTTATTAAATTAAATTTTGCCATTTAATTTTAGATAGATAGATAGATAGATAGATAGATAGATAGATAGATAGATAGATAGATAGATAGATAGATAGATAGATAGATAGATTCCATTTTAAATCCTCTGAAAAAATATATACAATATATTACACACAAAAAAAATATATCTTGAAATAATCTTGCTAGACCTCTAGAAGTAAAACTCATCTTTGAACACCAAAATGGCAATTTAAAGTTTTTAATGGATACATGAATATGCAAATGAGCCTCGACTCCACTCACTCATACAGGCTCTTCTACAAGTCGATGTATCAGAATGGAAATGCGTTTCATTTATCACTCTCTTCAGCGTCGGACACATAACGGTAATTAATACGATTAGCCTTTTGCTTTACTATGTTATCATCAAACAGCTAATAATGTGTTGCTAATGTTACACAAACGACAAACCATGTTCCCGTTCGCCATCTCAGAGTCATATACGGCTGCCTTCTAAAAATCAGCATCCATAGAAACGCTTTGAACAACTTGGAACGTCAGTGAAGAAAGGCATATGTGACCCTGGATCACAAAACCAGTCTTAAATCGCACGGGTATATTTGTGGCAATAGCCAACAAAACATTGTATGGGTCAAAATTATCGATTTTTCTTTTATGCCAAAAATCATCAGGATATTAAGTAAAGATCATGATCCATGAAGATATTTTGTAAATTTCCCACCTTAAATATATATAAAAAATGTATTTTTGTGAGTGGATGCAGCACAATCACCTATAGAAATGGACAACTTTAAAGGCGATTTTCTCAATATTTCGATTTTTCTGCACCCTCAGTTTCCAGATTTTCAAATAGTTGTATCTAGGCCAAATATTGTCATATCCTAACAGACCTAATATCAATGGAAAGATTATGTATTCAGCTTTCAGATGATGTATAAATCTCAATTTAAAAAAAATTACACATAAGACTGATTTTGTGGTCCAGGGTCACATATAGTTCATCATAACATCGTAATAGACATCATATACATAATTCACCCGCTATATTGCTATATGTACACAACTTTTCATATCAACAGAAAACTATACCAGGATAACCTGGCTTCTCTTGAGACTCCCCTGCTTTGCAGCATATTTAATGATATGCTAAAGCCCACCCGCACGTTGACGTGATTGGTTACAAGGTAGTTTGTGACGTAAGTAACACAGGCGGTTTCAAACCGTGTTTTTGAGAATTCACTACAGTATTAAAGGGATAGTTCACTTTGAAATTAATTTTTGGTATGTTTTAGCTTACCTCAAGGGCATCCAAGATGTAGGTGTCTTTTTTTCCGCAGTAGTTTCAATTTTGATATTTTTAGGTCAAACCGTTCTTGTCTATCAGTCATATAATGCAGGTCTATGGTCATCACCTCAAAGAGCATGCACGTTAAAGTCCAAGTCCAAATTAAAACAATTCCCCGTCGTCCAAATTAAACAATTCCTCATCGTAAGTACACATTGATGGCCTAAGACACGAAACGAGCGGTTTGTGTGAGAAAACGAACAGTATTTATATCGTTTTTACCTCTTATACACAGCCATGTCCAAGTGATCTGATCTGACGTGTACGCAGACTGGTGCATAGATATATACACACTAGATGTCGCCTTGTCTACGGCAGTTCATTGGAACGAATGTCTTTAAGGCGACATCTAGTGTATATATCTATGCACCAGTCTGCGTACACGTCAGGTGACCATAGACCTGCATTATATGACTGACAGACAAGAACGGTTTGACCTAAAAATTTCAAAATTGAAACTACTGCGGAAAAAAAGACACCTACATCTTGGATGCCCTTGAGGTAAGCTAAAACATACCAAAAATTAATTTCAAAGTGAACTATCCCTTTAAGGAGAAAATACTCAGCAATGGTGTTGACTTATGAATTTTCACATAGTTTGTCTTAAAGCATATTAAAAACACCACATAGACACATAAACAACATTAAAAACTTGATTTTCACCACAGGGGGTTTAATTCTCACCACAACAGGCTGCAAGAAGCTGATGAAAGAGCAGTAGCGCCCCCTTTCCTCCAGGAGGGCTCGGCGCACCGCCTGCTTCTCAGTCTCCTCCATCAGCAGGTACATGTCACTCACATCCTGCATGGCACTGTCCAGCTGTGGCTGTAGTCCTCCTCGCCCTGAAGAGAAGGAGAGGAGAGATAAATGAAAATAAAATAAAGACATTGGCGAATAAGCAATCCATGAATGGAAAATTACATTACCGTTCAAAAGATTGGGGTAAGTAAAACATTTTTGGAAATAAATCAATTAATAAGAAAGTATGACTTTTACATTGTTACAAAAAAAAAATTTGATTTAAAATAAATGCTGTTCTTTTAAACTTTCTGTTCATCAAAGAATTGTGAAAAAAATATATCACACTTTCCACAAAATATTTAGCAGCACAACTGTTTTCAACGTTGATAATAATAAGAAATGTTACTTCACTAAATCAGCATATTAGAATGATTCCCGGACGGGAGAAATGGTTGCTGAAAATTCAGCTTTGCCATCACAGGAATAACTTACATTTCACAACATATTAAAATAAATAAATGCTATTTTAATTCATAAAAATATTTCACAATATTTCAGATTTTAATGTATTTTTGATCAAATAAAGTGTGCATAAAAGACTTCTTTTTAAGAACATTTTAAAAATCTTACCAAACGCAAACTTTTTAACGGTAGTGTACACCAAGATGCACTGAATGAACTGAAAATGCATATTTGAGCATTTTTAACACATGAAATGTTTGATGCAGATGTCAACACAGATGTCCCATGGGTCAGCACGATGAAGACAGATTAGGGTGGATAATGTCAACACAGCAACCAAGCATTGTCAGGCTTCATGCAAGGAAACCTTCATGACCATAAAATGAAAATAAATGACATCGAGTTGATGCTCCGAATCTAAACACACCAAATATTGCATGATTGCACATTGTGATTTACTTTCACAACACAGATGCTTATTATGTCTGACGGAAAGAATGACAATGAAATGAGCGCGCTTTTGCAAACAATGGAATTGTGTGGGGCGTTCGCAAAGGACACTAAAACATTCTTATGAAATGCACACAGAATACCTCGGATGAAATGAAATCGATGACAGTCATGCTAAACGTGATGAACGATGAAGGAACTCGCCTGAATACATACCTGATAGTTCTACAGTTAATAAGCAGAAGCCAAGCCAATCACAGTATGAAAGAGAGAAAAAGAGCATTGCCATGAAGAGATTGCAAGAGAATGTATTATGATACATGTAATTATACATTTTCCCCTTCAAAATCATTATTTTGTGCCCCACAGAAGAACGTCATACAGGTTTGGAACAACATGAAGATGAGTAAATAAGGACTTTTAAATATGAATATTCACATTTGAGTGAACTATCCCCTTAAAATCAAGAGAATAAAATTAAAGGGGTGGTTCGGGATTTTTGACATCGGACCTCATTTTTAAGTCAGCCTGGTTGTTATTCATCAGTGGAGACATTTTTTTTTCCAAATTATCCAGTCCTTATATTTGGATAGTTAGCCGATGCTAGGCTAGCGCGAGTCAATGGTATATGTTAGCCAGCCATTAAAAACCGTTTTACCCACTCCACAGTGCACCAAACGCAAATCAATTATAACACTAGACTATCGATGCAAATGTCCGTTGAGAGAATAATGTTACAAATCAAACTTACCTTTCATCTCAATGATCCCAAAGGAACTAGTTTCTCAGCAGCTGCGGAATTTTACTTTGCTCCGGTTAGTAATGCGGCAAAAAGTAAACACAGAACAGAAGCGCACTACAGTCGTTACATCCAGCTAACGTTAGCTAGCATTCCTCAGCGATATCAAAGTCGCGGCAGGTAAATACACTTGCGTCATGTGTGTACCGGCTCACTCGGTTGCCTAGGTAATCAATATCACTCCGCTGCTGCTGTAGACAAGGCTTATGATTACAGGGAACAAATTATAACTAATGCAATGTGATGAAAAGGTAAGTTTGATTTCTAACATTATTCTCTCAACGGACATATACATCGATAGTCTAGTGTTATAATTGATTTGCGTTTGGTGCACTGTGGAGTGGGTAAAACGGTTTTTAATGGCTGGCTAACATATACCATTGACTCGCGCTAGCCTAGCATCGGCTAACTATCCAAATATAAGGACTGGATAATTTTTTTTTTTAAATGTCTCCACTGATGAATAACAACCAGGCTGACTTAAAAATGAGGTCCGATGTCAAAAATCCCGAACCACCCCTTTAAAGCTAGATGTTGCTATGGTTTACTGGTCATCTGATTCAATAGGACTACTGTGACCTTTTGACCTGATTCGAACTTCATAATCTGTCTTTGACCTAATTAATCTTGGCATCAGAATTAGTTAGCATGCAAGAGAGGGGGCTGAGTGAGCAACACCCCAGCAAGGCACATATTCACTGATTCTTTAACATACTGAATGCAGTAATCCTCTAAAAACAAAGCACATAGAGAGTGTGAGCGAGAGGGGAAATCATTGTGCTGACAGAATGGGGAAAAAAGAGACCGACCTTTTCTGGCTTTCTTTTGCAGCTTTATTGTGTCAGATGATTTCTTCTTGATCTCCTGCCTTGAGCGCTTGTACTCTGGTAATCAGAAGGAAGGTGTAAATTCAGGACAGAGACATTAGTATTGCAGAAAGTACAGGTTTGAGACCACTGTGATGAGTCAGTCCCACCTTTGGCGTGGTCTTTATCCAGCAGGGCAGCGGTTTTCTTCCACTCTTCTATCTTGTCTTGGAGTGGGGCGATCATTTTTTCCATTAGAGCACTTTGCACAAAAACAGCAAAAAATAAACAACAGAAACAATACAGTGGTCAACAAATGTTTGCAGTATTATCAGTAGCAACAATAAAATTAAACAGGCAGAATATGGTTAGTTATACACAAAATATATATAAATTATATTTTACACACATATACATACATACAATTATATATATAAATATTATGTATATATAAATATTATTATGGAACTACATTTACAGCAAATGCCTTAACGTGTAAATATTTGTATGAACAAAATTAATTCAACAACTGAGACATAAATTGAACAAATTTCTCAAACATTTGACAATATCAATATGTCAATATCAAAGGTAGCAGTCAGTATCTGGTGTGCATCAGCAGCTGCTTTAAGTGCTTCAGTGTGTCTCATCTTCATGCACTGCAGCAGATTTACCAGTTCTTGCTTTGAGTTGTTACTCCACTCTTCCACCAAGGCATCTTAAATTACGAACACTGCGGTTTACTGCTCTGGCTACATCTGCAGTCCGCATGCCCCCCTGCTGCATGTTCACACAGGTGATCAGGCATCCTGGGCATCATTCTCCTGCTGTTTTTCAGATTCAAACGTAACTGTGACCTTAATTGTCTACTGCCTATAAACTATCCTCTGGTGCTCTTCGCGGGTTGGTCAAAAATGACAGAAATGAATTATTTTATTTCAATGAAATTAATGTACTATATTTTAGTTTGACAATTATTTAATATTTTGTGGTACTAAATTATATTTACACTGTATTTATAATCCATTTAAAAAAAATTTGAGCATTGACCTGTAAATTTCCAACTTTAACTGTTGTAAATCTTGAATGCTTTAGAGCACAGACTCAAGTTTGATTTCTTTTCAAAAACGACACTTGGCAGATTATTGCTGAAGTGAAAAATGTTTTAAAAAGTGAATTAGTTTTTACGTTTATTGTTATGAAAAATTTGCGAAAATACTATTTTAAATTTTTATATGAAATATATATTTGCAAAAACATGTTTTACTTTAAAACTGTGAGAAAATCAAAGCCATAAATCTAAACAAGTTGTGTTCAAAATTTGAGCCATCTCAAAAAATGAGCTTTCGGTAGATTTTGTTTGGCCGCAGTACCAAAAGTTTCCACTAAATGAAATTCTCCCGTTCATTTCCAATGAGGTCATTTTTTAGGTCAAGTGTGACTGTTTTTTTCAGGACCATTTAACCTGTTCGAATCATGTCCATGATTTTTTTGTGTGTGTTCACATAGCAAGTGCCAAAACCTTTACCAAGTTTTGTACCATTCCGATGAAGAAAAGAAAAAAAGGATTTGTTCGGTCAAAAATGACGGAAGAGCACCAAGGACTGTTCCACAGGTGCATGTGCAATAATTGTTTATGGTTCACTGAACAAGCGTGAAAACCACTGTTTAAACCCTTTTCAATAAAGATCTGTAAAGCTTATTTGGATTTTACAAAACTATCTTTAAATACAGTATCCTGATAAAGGAACAATTATTTTATTGCTGAGTTTTTATACATCTATTTGCTTCACAGCCAATGGTTACTATATGAAGCCAAGGTCAGGAAAGGAACAGCATGAACACTGCCTGACATCTCCTTTTGTGTTCCACAGAAGAGAAAAAATAATAAGAGTAGTTTGGAATGACATGAGGATGAGTGAACTATTCCGTTAAGGTCAGCATTTGAAATCTTTGAGCTGTGAGCTAATTTGGTCTCTCTGAAGACAGCACATTAAAGCCTTAGAGCAGGCTGATTGATCTATGGATGTTTGCTGATCTCCGCAGTGGAAAATCAATGCTTGGCACAGACATAAAATCCTGTCTGTGCCGTCTGACTGGCGGGGAGCAAGGCATGAAAGTAGTCACGCCATGGATGGGTCGATCACTCACTTGGTGTAGTGGCGCAGTTTGGCCTCGATGCTGCGGTGTCGCATGCACATCCGGGTCAAAGCGGAGCCAATATCCCTTGTGGCACCTGACAACAAGACAAATGAAAGTTTAAAAAAAGAGATAACATTTGAGTCGTGAATCAATATTTTTAGAAACATCAGACAACTTTGTTTTCCACATATAGATTTTAATCACGGATATAACAAATGACCACAAGGGGGCAGAGTAATCAGAAGCATCAAAGCAGGTATATTAAAGGGAAAAGTATGTGCTTAGTCGGAGAAAAAGCAAGATAATTGCACCATATTCACAAGAGACAGAACTTCAGAGACCACAAATAGAACACTTCCCAAACTGCATGGCTCTGATCCATCAAGAAGTGCTCACTCGCTTGGTGACCTTGAACACAATTACTTAGCGGTGTTAACTTTCCTCTCCAGCCAAGTGTAATTAAAGTGGGGTCTTAAGCTATAAAGCCCGGCCTGCCTGGGCCTTAATACAACCAGCTCATCCAAGATTTCCCCCAACCCTGCAGCCAGATCTGATGAGATTGAACTCTGCCGTTATGAGGGCCTTACACGGGCTAGAAGGGCCAAAGTCTCTACTTACAGAGTTCGAAGGGCCAGTGGATAAAAGGAAATATCTGATTGATTATGATAACTAGACCGGTAACCGTAAAAAAATAAACTGTTCTCGTATTGATTCGACTTAATGATTCTAGTTTCTTAACTGTGCCTTTTAAAGTCTTCAATGCAATCAATGCAACAAACAGAAATGTGGTAACCTATTTCATTCATTAATATTTACTATAAATTACTGGGCTTGCTTGTTTGTTTGTTTATTACCAAAAAAAGTTCTATTGTTGGCAAAAGTAAAAGCCCTTTAGGCTGAAGGAAATGCAAATAAACATTTCAGCTGTGCTGCCATTTTGGATTGCAGAAGAATAGGATGCAGGAGAAAAAAGTTCAACACTCTTCAGCAATAAAAAAAAACACAAACAAAACACAAATGTGATGTTTAACTAAAGTCATTTTTGCTTAGTTTGGTTGAATTGGATCATCTAAGGCAGTGTTCTTCAACCCTGCTCCTGGAGGACCCCCAACACTGCACGTTTTCTTTGTCTCCCTAATCAAACACACCGGATTCAATTCATCAACTCATTATCACATGGGTTAATGAGCTGATGAGTTGAATCAGGTGTGTTTGATTAGGGAGACAAAGAAAACGTGCAGTGTTGGGGGTCCTTCAGGAGCAGGGTTGAAGAACACTGATCTAAGGTCTCAGCAGCAAAGACAGTAAAGTGAGATTAAATACATAAAGTATATGTGTTATTTAACGTATATAAAAATGTCCACAAGGGGGCAGAGTAATCAGAAGCATAAAAGCAGGTATACAATTATTATTGCAGGTTTGAATAATAGTCTGAGTTTGCATTTCACTGTTTTTATTCATTTTGAGGAATACTGAATCTGTTTTTGTGCACATGAGATGAGTAAATGAATGCTAACATGTAGTCTAGAACTAAGCATTGCAGCAAACTCTGTCTCCATACTTTACTACCATATTTTGTCCGCACTGGCAGAAGAATGCATGTGCGAGAAATGTTTTTCTTCTTCTTGCGTCGTATTATTTTTTTTTCCGAAAAGTGTTCTGAAAAAGAACTGATTCTTGGTTCACAACCCAAACTGATTGTCAATTTCACAAAGTTTTAAAAGAATTGAATATGATGGTGTTTGGTGTTTTTTATACACCAAATATAAATGTGTGTGTGTGCAATAAGAAATAGGAGCAGCCCAGAAGAACAGCACTGCCGCACTCTCCATCTCTCCATCCAGGTCCAAAGGGAAAAGGAGGGAACCCGGTAAAGGGATATCCCTCTATTCTTCCACTCTGTATCTGCCTTTCCTGTCTGCTCATGTTTCCTAAACACCATTATTACAGGAGAGAATGGGAAAGGCCGGCAATAACCTGCCCTCCTATACCACACATGCACAAACACACTCTCTCAATGAAACACACACACAACTACTGAAACACCAGAACTGAAAACTCTCAAAACAAACAGCCACATGAGAGCTCACCGCGAAGAGGCACGACTTCAGATACGAGTAAAGTCAACATTTGAAGATTTTTAAGCTTTTAAAATTCTTCAAACCAATGATTTTCACATTTGTCCCATTGGGTGGGGCACTGACAGATTGAATGGTGGCCAAACCAGGTGTGAATAAGAAGAAATGAAGGTTAAAGATCAGTACTCAGGAAATGATATGGCAAAAAAATTTAAAAATAAAAATCCCCGTGTATCGCATTTGGCACAGACCCACAGGTCCATCCCAAGGTGTCTGTCTGCTGAGAGAAAGTCCTACTGTCAGTTCACAGTGTGCTTGTCCAAGAGCACGCACATCTCGCAACCTATTCCCAAAGGTCTTCAGCCAGGCAAATCAAGTTCAACGCTACTGGTGTTGAAACATAACAGAGCTGTAACACACATTTCATATGATTTATTAGCTGTTTTCCTCATGGGGACCACAAATGTCCCCACAAGGTCAAAAATGACTGGTGTGGTACACACACATTGGCATAGACGTTTTTATACTGAGCTAATGAGATCTAGTAGGGCTGCACAATGTATCGGAAAATTATAATTATCGCGATAATAGTATATGCGATATCCGTATCGCAGAGAGGTGCGATAAATTGCATTTATTTTATGTGCCAAGAATTTGTGTGATGCATGCATGCATAAGTTGTTTATCCAAATTCGACCACTCCAATGGGGCCTTACTATCTTTATACCCGCCTCCCCAGTAGGTGCTATTATGCTATTGGCTAGATCGGGCCCAAAGGGGAACCTAGTGGCTCAGAGCAGAGAGTGGAAAATAAAAACTAATGGCGGGAGTAGAGAAAAGCGAGGAAAATGACAACAGCGAAGAACCTGTGCCTAAAAAGAACTGTACGTCTGAAATAGGGCAATATTTTGGCTTCAATCGAGAAGACGTGTCATAAATGCAGGTACTGTGTAAGGGGCCATTCACATATCGCATCTAGAAACGCATGGAAAGCGCGGGCGCGCCACTATCTCCTTTCCACAAGCGCTTGCGTCTGTCGTTGCTATGCAACCATGACCTGCGTGAGCTTGCGGAATTCTGAAAAGTTGAGATGTTCTCATCTCGTCGCGTCATAGGCGGGCCTGGAAAAATGTGCTTCCATTTTGAGCGCGCTTGAAATAACGAATTTGCACGCGCAGAAAACGCGATATGTGATACGGTGTCACTAAGTCGTGCCGGAAAAATTTGGCCACGTCGAGAGGAAACTAATCTCCACAGTCATCTGGAACGCAACCTCAGGGAGCTATATGAAGACTTCAAAAAGTGTAAGCCCAAATCTACCAAAACTGCAAACGAAATGCCAAGTAACAATAACAGAGTCTCACAGGCAACCATTAATCAAAGTGTTGCATGTGTAACGTTAACTCGCTATGAAAAAACTGAGATATTCTTCTGAAGATCAGAAGAATATCTATTAGTCTACCTGTTTATTTTAGTATGATCATTACATATAAATGATTAAAAAAAACATAATAAAAATAGCATTTCTCTAGGGAAATGTTACATCGCAAGAAATATCGTTATCGCAATACTCAACAACAATATCGCATATTTTCCCAGTATCGTGCAGCCCTAAGATCTAACGCAGAAAGCTGCATTTTTAAATTTAAAAAATTGTTTAGTATGTTTTTTTTGCGATTTGAATTATAAGGACATCGATCGGCATGCCCCTATAATGTAGGGGGCGTGCCATGGCCTGAAACCTGAATGTACTCTGCAATATAAGAACTTTGGGTCCTCATGTAGGTCAAACCAGTACACACACATATATTTGCATGGCTCAATGCAAAGTTCACAGCTGCACTTTAGCTCAAAAACGAAGGCTTCTTTATCTCAAAAACAGACCTTCTCAACGTCACTGCTACAGTCAAGATGATATGCTACACAAACACACACACTCACACACCTGCCAGCATCCTCTTCCCTTCCCTTGAGGGATCAGCTGACAGCTCCATCCTGAAAGCGTTCAGAGACTTCCTGTATCCAGGAGTCCCCTGGCCTCCCACCCTGACCGGACACACACAACTCCCACAACCTTCCTTCAGATCACGTGACCAGGCTTCAGATGCTCCATTCAGTCAGACTCTCACTGCCTCCAACACCTGCCCACGACTGGGAAGCTATTTAGCAGATCTGTGAACCCTTGAGGAACTACTCATGTGATCAATGACTATTTAAAGGGATAGTTCACCCAAATATGAACATTTTATCATGATCTACTCTCCCTCATGTCGTTTCAAACCTGTATGGCTTGCTTTTTTCAGGGGAATACAAAAAAGGTCATTTTAAAAAACAGTTTTTGTCCATCCAATGAAAGTCAGTGCTGTTCAAAACAACATGTTTTTTCATTGTATAGACAAAAAACACTTTTTCATTTTTCAAAATATCTTGTTTTATGTTCTACAGAAGAAAGTCATACACTGAAAAAATTCAATAAGTATTACATTTTTTATGAAATGTACTCCAATAATATTTGTTTTATTTACAACTTTGAAAAATCATTTTTACAGTGCACAGGTTTGGAACGACATGAGGATGAGTAAATGCTTACATAATTCTGACTTTTGACCTTGCTGGTTCACTGGTGACCTCAACTGAGAATGAAAATCATTTTATAGCGGTACAACTTTTTGCGCAACCACAAGTGTGAATTTTTGTTTAAAGAATAACGTGCATAGATTAATTGTTCACGATAACATGAAGAATCCGCATTAAGAAAGTAAATGTTTAAAAAAAAAAAAGTCTGTTTTAGCCACCTCAATGTGGAAACAATTAAATGAGACCCTAACATTATTACATCTGATAAAGTAATCACTAAAGAGGCCTTCACTGCCATCTAAACTGAGAACCAATGGCCACGGACCTCTCAGATAAGCCCTCTCTCTCTCTCTCTCTCTCTCTCTCTCTCTCTCTCTCTCTCTCTCTCTGAATGGATACGTGTGCAGGTGCAGAAGTGGTTGGCAGACACTCTTAACAGAGCCTGTGAATGGCTGGCATTGCAACAGTCATCATGAGAGAGTCAAACAAGATGATTCATGGTCTTCCAACAGGTCACTGTGAAAGTTCTGCTTTGTGCAAATATATATATATATATAACCCTATCAAGAATATTGGTCAAAATGTTTAAATACTCTTATTTGTTACAACCAAAATCATTAGTTTACCTCCAATTATATTAATGGTTTACATTTTGATGTAATATTAATAAAAAATATTTACTGTACAAAAGACAAAAAAAATGTATACAAAAATATTTCTTATAAAGGCCATACCACACATAATAAATATTTTTTCTAAATCAATATTTTCAATAAAATGTTACTTAATTTAGGTCAATATAATATTTTTCGGGATTCTTACAACTTAATTATACCATAAAAAAAAAAGCTAAATTAGCTATAATATAACGAAAGAATTTTGTTAGTCAATGTTTAATTAAGTTTACTTACTTTAAATAAGGACAAATTCAAAAGACCTTAATATTTATTGTGATGTCTTTTTAAAATATGCACCATAAGTTCTGTCATGTAAAAATCTGAAAAAAAGAAAGAAAAAAAGAGGGAAAAAACACGAATTTTTGCAGTCAGTAAAGCTTGCCAGAATGTGTTCTGCACGTCAACAACGTGATGCCAAGCGAAAATACTATTTAAACAAAAAATATTCTGGTAATTTTTTCAATGGGGAACAAAAAAGGTTTAAACTGGAAACCATGATTTTCGCTTGGGCAATATAAAAATGCACTTAAAATAATTGACATGTTTGTTTCACTTTTTTCAGTGTAGCCATTGTTTTAGCAAACTCACATTCAGATTGTTTCCATTATGAGACTCTCCAATCAAGTCCTGATGGTTAAAATGAAGTCTTTCCCAACATTTTTTCTCACTGAATATCTAGTTTCACTCAGAAATGCACCACATTAGAAAAGTACATTGGGCTACGAATGAGGATTCACTTTACATTTAAGAAATATCTCTTTGGGGCCAGAGCATGAAGTGCAGAAATACTCAATGCTTCATATAAACACATCCACGTAACCCAGCGGTAACGTCAAACATAAATGCACATGAGTAAAAACAAACACGTGCACTTTTTCCCTCTTCTCACATTTTTAGACGCCTGAAGATGTCTGTGAAAGTTTCTGAGTGTTATATAACGATCTAATAAACCATCAGACTGATAAACTGAAAAAAAACCTCAATGTCAAAGACACTCTCACACGTTCAGTCTAGCACGAGTACATTGAACGAGACAAGAGACAGGAAGACCAATGACAGCAAAGCTGAATTTGGCCCCCTGCCTTCACTCTATCTGTTCTCAATTACTCCAGACTTCCCAGGACTCTCTCCTGGCATGAGGCGGGGACATTAAGGATGCCCATGTGTGTGTATGGCTTAGTGTGAGTTTGTGCATGTGTGTTTACAGCCTGTATAAGACTTCCTGTCTGGGGGATAGAGTAGAGCTGCTAAAAATACTCTGCAGTCCTTCTCGCCAGATGTGCTTCACATTATAGCTCCAGCAAAAACACAGTCACACATTTTACTAAAACAGACATAATAGGGACCCCTCCTCTCTGTCTGCCTCTCTCTCTTTCTCTCTGTCCATCTGTCTCTCTATTAAGGTTGACAGTAGTTCGGTCAGGCGTGAGTTGGAGATAACAACATCAGTTACTTTTCCCTGGTTGCTATTCCTCATCTTCTTTTCCATCGCTGGCTCTTGTACGTGTTCCTGAGGTACTTCTGGGGGCACTTGAACACATTTTGCTTTGCTGAACCCATATATTACAAAGGAATTCACAAATTTAAATGTAAAATTATAAATTAAAGTGATGTCAAAAGATAATTAATTAGTAAACAACAGTTAATTGATTTTAATCTAACAATTATATCTAACAGTATATACAGACCCTTTCCAAAAAATTTGAATATCATGGAAAAGTTTATTTATTTCCATAATTCCATTCAAAACGTTAAACTTCCATAGATTATAGATTCAGGGCCCACAATTTAAACGATTTCAAGTATTTAGTTGTTTATTTGTACATAATTTGGGCTTCCAGCTCATAAAACCCACGAAAACAGGATTTCAAAAAAATTCGAATATTACATGAAATCACAAGTAATTACACAGTGATACCATGGTCATTGAACCAGGTTTTGGTTATTTTAGCACTGTGGGCAGGTGCAAATCCTGCTGGAAAATGAAGTCAGCATCTCCATAAAGCTTGTCTGCTGAAGGAAGCATGAAGTGTTCTGAAAATGTCCTTGTAGACGGCTGCGTTGAGTGGACAGCACAGTGGACCAACACCAGCCGATGACATGGCTCCCCAAACCAACACAGACTGTGGAAACTTCACACTGGACTTCAAGCATCTTGGATTGTGTGCCTCTCCATTCTTCCTCCAGACTCTGGGACCTTGGTTTCCAAATGAGATGCAAAATTTGCTCTCATCAGAAAAGAGGACTTTGGTCCACTGTGCTAAATCCAGAGTCAACGCAGCCGTCTACCAGGACATTTTCAGAGCACTTCATGCTTCCTTCATTTTCCAGCAGGATTTGCACCTGCCCACACTGCCAAAATAACCAAAACCTGGTTCAATGACCATGGTATCACTGTGTAATTACTTGTGATTTCATGTAATATTCAAATTTTTTGAAATCCTGTTTTCGTGGGTTTTATGAGCTGGAAGCCCAAATTATGTACAAATAAACAACTAAATACTTGAAATCGTTTAAGTTGTGGGCCCTGAATCTATAATCTATGGAAGTTTAACGTTTTGAATGGAATTATGGAAATAAATCAACTTTTCCATGATATTCTAATATTTTGGAAAGGGTCTGTATATATGTGTGTGTGTGTGTGTGTGTGTGTGTACTGTATATGTATGTAAATATATTTATACATATATGTGTATGTGAGTGTGTGTGTGTGTGTGTGTGTGTGTGTGTGTGTGTGTGTGTGTGTGTGTGTGTGTGTGTGTGTGTGTGTGTGTGTGTGTGTGTGTATACAACGTATACTATATATGTGTGTGTGTGTGTGTGTGTGTGTGTGTGTGTGTGTGTGTGTGTGTGTGTGTGTGTGTGTGTGTGTGTGTGTGTGTGTGTGTGTTTGTTTAATAATTTAAATAATTATAAATAATTAATCTATGACTTGTTTGTAAAGAAAAAAATAAAAGTCATCCACACAAATGTATGAAATTATATATATATATATATATATATATATATATATATAATATTTTAAAAATGGTGGTGTTGCCATAGTACACAGCCAGTTTCATGTGACCATGTGCAAAAAAACATTGTTGTTACTGAATAATTATGGTAATCTGAGGTTCAAAATCCATTTCCTTACTGTTAATATGTACACAGCAATGTTTTGTTATATATATATATATATAGCCTATATATTATATTCAAAGGGTGAACACAGTAAGCCTCATTTTAGCAAAGATAATGACCACGTATGAACAAATTCTAAGTGCTTAATAAAACATTTGGGATCAGTTTGGGGACCCACGGACCTGATAAAAAGGTGAGTTAATAGAAAAGGGTGAAATGTGGCAAGTGTGAATCTGACGGTATAATCTCCGGTGCCAAGTAAGGCAAATTCTTGCCCATGCCCCACACTCCAGATGGCTGGCACGGATACATGCCATCTGCCAGTCCAGAGCTGCAGGGAAGATTAGCAGCCCACTGCGTCCCATTGACACACACTCACACTAACATGCACAAACTCAGTCTGTGTGTCAGAACAAGGTAAAGAGGATTACACATTTCTATCTTGCCACTGCAAGCCGGGGGAAATCGCTTCCAAGCTCGCTCCTTGTAAAGCCATACACACTCATACAGTATATACATACGCTGAGAAGAGCCTTTCATCAGCATGGATGGAAAACACACAAATACAGACCCAAGAGCCATCATTAAAACACACCTCACTCCAATCCCATGATAGAGAGGTTTGTGAACATCTCCCATGGTGCATCTCTCACAACATAAGAAATTACCCACAGGACTAACTATACACTTACACAACTAAATCACTATGGGGTGGTGCAAGCGCTGACATCATATAAACAAAGTGACTTAGATGTGCTAATAAAGAACTAGATGAACAAAGCATGTATCATTACATGTGACTTGTGTTCCAGTAAACATCCCTGTTCCAGCATTCATCACTGGAAGTGAATGTAAGCAAATGCAGCTATTCTTAGAGGCCAGACATCCAAATGCAAGTCAAACACAGACATCAAACACTTCCACGCCTGTCTAACACGTGCTCTAATAGACTGCCCACATATGCTCTATAAAAAACACTGACCATGACGCCATGACTATAAAGATCACAAACAAGCCAGACTGCTGGACTCCTTTGCTATCAAAGGCAGGGAGTCATAATAGAAGAGAAAGGTTTAAGAGAGAGAGAGAGAGAGGGAGAGAGAGAGAGAGAGAGTTATGTTATTTCCTTCCCTATTGACGTTCCTTGTATTGGTATTCGCAAGCCTACTAACACTCAACTTAAACTGACCTTTTCTTGACAATCTTAAATGCATTTATGGAACAATAAGTCGAGTTGAAAGGAGATGAAATGCTTAATACCCTCTTAAAAATCCAGCAAGGCTGGTCACCAGCATTTTTTGCATGCTGGGACCAGCATGGGATGCTTGTTTGTTGGTCCCCAGCATGGGAAGCGGCAGAGCTGATGGACCAGCAAGCCAGCTCAGTTTTGCTTGAGAACAGCATGACTATTCTAGTCCCCCAGCTTGACCAGCACTATACCAGTTCTAACCAACATAAACCAGCCTGGACCAACATGGAATTCATGCTGGTTTATGATGGATTTTTCAGCAGGGTAGTGGTCAAAACTGAAATCCAGGCAATCATGAAGACGAATTTGAAAGGTGAACAGGTAACACTGTACAATAAGGTTAGAAATGTGTTCATGTTTAAAAAAAAAAACACCACAGCATTTATTAATTTCTACTTTTATTGTTGCTTATATACTAACATTTAACATTAACATTAATGTATTCTCAATAAACATGAATTAACAATGAACAATAGTATGTTCACAATTATAATATAATTAAATATCATGAATAATATGAATGTAATTATAACATATTGTAAATTATATTGTATTATATTATATTTAGATATTTAAAAAAGCCATTTTATGAATATGAAAAAATTGTTGTTCATTGTTAGTTCAGGATACCTACTGCATAAACAAAATGAACCTTACTGTAAAGTACTGTACTGCCACATATTCAACCACTTTACATGTTCAGGTCACTGAAAGGCTGTGGTCGTTAGTTAATGTGACTGTCCGGACTGTGTGCGATTATGGGGCTGCTAACTGGGGTGATGGGGGGGGAAATGAGTGTCACTGGAAGCCGGTGAGACGAGAATCCGTCTGATGTCAGTGTTTTAGCGAGATCTCCAGCTGTGCCACTGCCCCCAGCCTGACCCTAATTCAAAGAGAACGCAGGCCTACTGTTGCTGACACTTAATGCCAGGGATTATATACTGTCCTCTCATTGGTGTAGAGTAGATATCATTTCAGTGTGGAGCTACTGTAACCCTTTTAATTAAATAAAAGTCAGAAGCTTGTAATGAATTCTTTCTTTTGGAATCAGGGCAACAATCATTTGATACACTATGGCGTACAGTGCAACTTGTGACTTTTATATCAACGCATATGCAAAGTCATAAGCAACAGCCAGACAAGGTCAGAGGTGAAAATGCTCCAGTGACAGCTATCTACTAAAAGTATTGACAGTTCACTGAACTAATTTATGCCAGTGCTGTATGTTTGGAGTCCGGTGCAGAACAAAGCGCTCCCGCAGGACAAATGGAATCAATCTGGTTCACTGGCATCTGGTAATGATTCTGAACTGGGCAGAAGGGTGAAGGTGGATAGGTTTGCATTTGCTGTTACTAGACTGAAACAAAATAAAATGTGACATAGTCTGCCTCTTTAGACTCTAGTCTATAGTGTATAGTCTGTATCTTAATTTCTTATCAATGCAAGTGTGCCATTTTTAACCAGCTGTATAGCTGTAGGGTTTGGGTAAAATTTTGATTGATTTATAAATATATCTCCATGGATATATTTCTCTAGCCAAAATATATATATATATAAAACTATTCCACCATAATTTCTCTCCCACACTAAGGAGATATTTAAAACAAGAGCGATATATACCGTACGTCTGAGATGTAGTGCTGTAACCTTGCAGCACCCATTTTGGTACCCAATAGCAACCATCCATTTTCTCCAATGTGATTGGTTGGTGAACACACGCTAATACACACAAACCCACGCACTCTACATGGGATATAAAGATCCATTGCATTCAGCGCTTGTGTACATATGGTGCAATTTACAAGAAATTTACAAATGAGTAATTCAGCTCTAGGCCGACAGCTATGCCTGACCCACATCCTTTAACTGTGTTGATGAAGACTAGATTTGTTTGGCCTTGTCTGATCCCTGCAGGCAGTAACTAGAGGATTTTAAAGGCACAGGAAGGATTCAGTTTCAGAGATCCAATAGCAGCCAAGCTAGAAGCAGAATTAAACTATGGTGAAACATGACTCTCAAGCCATTTCCTAGTTATCAGAACAAACCCAAAGTGACCTTTCTGCTGTATTCATATTTAAGTATGACTTTCAACAAGGGCTGCACGATTGATTGAAATTAAAACAAAATCACAATATGCCTTAGTGCGATTATCAAACCACAGAGCCTGTGATTTAATTACATTTTAATCTGCATGCTTCAGAGTGAAGCGCAGCACAGTGTTCTTACAGTACACGTGAGCATCTCATGACCTGGTGTTTTCAGTGTCTCAGAACAAGTAAATGTTCGCACTGCTCAACACAAATCTCTGCATCTGATCTGAGTTTGGGTCACTCTAATGAGCATTTGGGGACGAACATGTGCCGACCATCTTCCCATACTTGTAATGAGAAGCGCTTATCAACAAAAGAGAAGCATTAAGGGCTCCCTGCATACTTGTATTTAAAGGAATAGGAATGAAAATGAATCCCAAAATGTATGGCCATCCTAGGTGTATATGACTTTTTTCAGTTATATTAAATAATTTCCTGGGTCTTCCCAGCTTTGTATTGGCATTGAATAGTGCCTGAGTGTTTGAAGCTCCAAAACGTGCATCCATCCATCATAAAAGTAATCCATATGACTCCAGTGGGTTAATAAATGCCTTCTGAAGGTTTTTGTAAGAAAAAGATCCATATTTAAAACTTCATAAACTATAATCACTGGCTTCCAGAAACAGTCGTACACGCGTTCACGAGAGAGCCGAGTTCCAACGGAAGTGTGACCTCTGACCCACCGTAGGACATATGACGTTAACTTTATCGCATTTTAAATCACAATCACAATTTTTTTCTGAAAAATCGCCATTCGATTCTTTTCTCCAAATTGTGCAGCCCCAATTCCAGCTTCTTTACAATGCCATATTTTGGAATGTAGTTGTGCAATCTGACTATGAAAAAGTTTGTTATAGTCTCCCAAAACACCGTCAACAACCTTCTGCAACTCAAAAATGTTGATCGTTGTGACCTCAACTTTTTAACTGGAAAATGTACCTCTCGTGTTGGTCCCCATGTCTGCCACCTTCTGAAAAGCATCAAGGAACGCTGAAGCCGCCAACACTGTGGTTCTGTGAAGGGAGTAAACAGCAAAACATTTATAGTCATCAATGCCAGTGCTGATTAAGAACAGCAGGCAGACCTGTTGAAAATCTGATTCACTTCTTGAGAATGCAGATAAAGGCCCGAATGGAGGGCTTGCTGTGGACTTGTGGTCTCATGGCCTTCGCTCGTGCAAATCCATGAAGTCCATGAGACCTCAGGGTGTCCCGTTTGTCATTTTATGATTCAGAAGGGTGCTCATGAGGGCTATTCGACTTTTTGTCGATTCCACATTGGTGTGGCTATTACCCAACAGCAAAATATAGACCGCAAGGGTTGAGGCTGACATTTGGGACAGGACCTATAAGGTGAGCATCATTATCTACAAAACGATTAAATAAATAATCAATAAAAGGACATCTGAAGTGTAAAATCACCTTAGCTGGGAATGTAGTTTTGTAGCCTTTGCAATGAAGTCTTCCCACACCGGGTATGAATACTACAGGAAGGAAGAGACACATATAAGAGAGTTAGTAAGGAGATAAACCTCAAAATCGAACTGCACACATACAGGTACCCCAACACGGACACATTCAGAACTCCATGCACCACAAAGAGAGAGCAAAGCACTTCAGATGAGGACCAGATGTCTCATTGAATACAAACAGTCATGACACTCTTCCATGTGTTTTAGAAGAACATTCTCGACAGAAACACCAGCTAAACTCCGTCCAGGTGTGTCTGTCATCATAGTTTCCTACGCGGTTTAAAAGACCATGTTGTTCCCCAACATAGGATGCTGGTGTTCTCACAATAGGTTTCTTAAAGGGATCGTTTTTTGGAACATAAAAGAGGATATTTTGAAAAATGTATCAGTGTTGGTTTTTTTCGTACACTGAAAGTCAATGGGCACCAAAACTGTTTGATTGCCACCAATAGAGGTTTGGGGTGACATGAGGGTGAGTAAATGTTGACAGAATTTTCATTTCTGAATGAACTATCCTGTAACTAGCTTAACCAGCGTAACACGTCCTTGGTCAAGCAGAACCTCTGTAAACAACAGTAAAATCATAAAAGAATTACTAAGATTTTAATTCCAAAATAATTGTTTATTTTCACACTCCAAGATGCAAGTTTTATACGAAACAAATGAGAAATCAACAAAGGCCTCAGGCTTTCACTCTGGATCAATTCAAGAGAAAGTCTGTCTTTAATAAACAGAAAATTGAAGAGACAGGAAAGAGGAATCCTTTTAAAGCTGTGCTGACAGCTCTTGTTAAGAAACTGGAGAGGTTGGAATAAGGTTGTTTTGCATGGTCTCTGTATCTGTCTGAACAGCCTCAGTCTCTATAGACATTTGTGTTAAAAACGGGTCAAAAATTCTGGCATCGGGGTTGCTGACACAACCGCTAAAGATGGAAAGACACTAGCCACATCGTAGAATACCCGAGATATCTACTGTAAGCAGTGGTTTCTTATTATTTCTTTTAAAAAAATAATTTAATCATGGGAGTCTGACTTTTTTTTGTTTGTTGATGTTGGAATCTAGGTTTTCTTGTGTTTTGGAAGAAAGCTTAATTCTGCTCTGTGTCCCACTGTGCACTTAATATTACACCCTTATGCCGGGGACACACTTAACGACTAGCTGAAACATTCCAAGACTGAACTGAACACACTTACAGACTGTTTCCAATGACTGGAGCAGATTTTAAACACCGACTGTGAACACCGACTGAACGCAACTGTCTCTGACTAGGCGCGTTTGGGCATGATCAGTCGTAAGCATCAAATTACATTCATAATCGGCCTTACAGTCTTTAAGTATGTCCCCGGCTTAAGTTACACACAATCTATGGTTACTACAATACAATTGTGTGGTAAGAGTTTTTTTTTAAAGTTTTTTGGAAGACGTCTCTTATGCTCATCTAAGGCTGCATTTATTTGCTATAAACAAACAAACAGTAACACTCACTGAAATATTGTTAGTTTCTGTTTTCATGGACTTCCAGTTTGTTTTCATTCTCATCATGTGCTCCTTTGTTCAGTTTTCCCTCGCCTCACTATTAGTTCATTTGTGTCAGCTCAGCTGTGCTCTATTAATTATCCTCGTTTGTGTTGCTATATAAGTTGATCCCTCACGTTCATTCTCTGTTTTGTCTACGTTGCTTTAGTGTGTTGCACTGTCTGTTTGTTAATTCGTTGTATCTTTGTCATTAAAACTTCTTCAATTCTACAATTTAAAAAACTCTTTTCTATTTTAATAAGTTACAACATGTAATTTATTCCATTGATGGCAAAGCTGAATTTTCAGCCTCAATGCTCCAATCTTTAGTGTCACATGATCCTTCAGAAATAATTCTGATATGCTGATTTGGTGCTCAAGAAACATTTCTTAGTATTATCACAGTTGGATTATTTGATAAATAAAAGGTTCAAAAGACTAACATTTATTTTAAATATACAACAATGTAAACATCTTTACTGTCACTTTTGATCAACTGAATGTGTCCTTGCTGAATAAAAGTATTAATTCCATTTTTTTTTTTATCGGACTGTCCTCAAACCTTTGAACGGTAGTGTACACACTGTAAATGCATACAATAAGAAAATTGATTTTGACTCACTAACTCCGACTACTCTAAACAGTCAAAGTCAGGTCTATTTAAAGCCCACAGGTGGTTAATTAGCTTTCAGGCAACAAGGACGAAAAAGACACAAGGAGATTGAGACTAAAACTGATGAATAAAGAAGGTTGTTGCAGGTTAAGAACAATCTGCAGATGCTGTGATCAATTCACTTATAGGCCGCAATAGATAATAATACAGTGGCTTAATTCAATAATATGATCATCTTATCATATTTACAGACTTTTAATCAGAAAAGAGCATATTGTTATAACCGGTTTGCTTTTTTTAAAATATATATTTTCATTATCACAGGTTTAAACTTAGTCTAACGTTGTGTGTTATTTTCACTGATTGAGCTATTCAGTTGCACAATAAAGGAAACAGTAAATGTATTTCTCTGTTTTAAAATGTAGGCTAACATTGTAATGAAATATTTACAAATGAATTGATATTAAATCACATCAGAATCAAATTTAGAGCTTGTGAATAGGAATTAGATCGTGTCGAATCAGGAAATAAGTTAGTAAGAATCTAGGATAAAATAGGACTTTCCTAATTATACATTAAAATATCAATGTCTTGCTGTTTTTTGGGGGTTTTTGATGATAGAAGAACCGTGTTGTGATTGGAATCAGTTACAAAGCCCAGATAAGACTTTAAAGAAAAGCCAAATTCTTTAGTTATTTCCTAGGATCCATGCAAGTTCCTGTGGCCAATGAACACATTAAACAAGATGACAGAAAGTCCTAACATTTCAACCCAAGATTGAAACAGTAATGATGTTATTTGTATGGTCAATTTATCATAAAAGCCCTTGAGTTTATCTGAATTCATGGAGACTATCACAGTCACAGTCCAAAAGCTGAAAACAAACAAACACCAAAACGTTTGAAAAAATGTACTATACAAAATTTGTGTGTAGACAGAATTGTCAAAGCTAGAGAAATTTAAAGTAGGCCTACACAATTACAAACATACAGTACAGGCCAAAATTTTGGAAGCATTACTATTTTTAATGTTTTTGAAATAAGTTTTTTCTGCTGATCAAGCCTGCATTTATTTGATCAAAAATACAGAAAAAAAATGTAATATTGTGATATATTATTACAATTTAATTTCAATTGGTTTTCAATTTATTATACTTTAAATTATCATTTATTTCTGTGATGCAAAGCTGAATTTTCAGGATCATTACTCCAGTCTATCACATGATCCTTTAGAAATCATTCTAATATGATGATTCATTATCAAAGTTGGAAACAGTTCTGCTGCTTAATATTTTTTCATAACCTGTGATACATTTTAAGGATACTTTGATGAATAAAAAGTAAAAAAAATTTAAAAGCAGCAAATGTTTTAAAAATAGAAATCTTTTGTAACAACAATATACACTACTGGTCAGTTATTTGGGGTCAGTAATTTTTTTTCTTTCTTTTTTTGAAATAAATCAATACTTTTCTCAGCAAGGATGTGTTAAATTGATAAAAAAGTAATAGTAAAGAAGATTTGGTAACACTTTACAATAAGGTTCATTAGTTAACATTAGTTCATGTATTAAGTAACATGAACTAACAATGAGCAATACATTTGTTACAGTATTTATTAATCTTTGTTAATGTTAGTTAATAAAAATACAACTGTTCATAGTTCATGTTAGTTCACAGTGCATTAACTAATGTTAACAAATTTAACGTTATTTGATTTTAATAACGTATTAGTAAATGATGAAATTAATATTAACTAAGATTAATAAATGCTGAAAAAGTATTGTTCATTCTTAGTTCATGTTAACTAAGGTAGTTAACTAATGTTAACTAATGAACCTTATTGTAAAGTGTTACCGAAGATTTATATTATTAGAATTTTTTTTTTTTTTTTTGGAATAAATGCGGTTCTTTTAAACCTTTTATTCATCCAATATATTAGGCAGCAGAACTGTTTCCAACACTCATAATAAATCAGAATATTAGAATGATTTCTAAAGGATCATGTGATAGACTGGATGTCACATGTGACACTGAAGACTGGAGTAATGATCCTGAAAATTCAGCTTTGCATCACAGAAATAAATGATCATTTAAAGTATAATGAATTGAAAACCAATTATTTTAAATTGTAACAATATATCACAATATTACATTTCTTTCTGTATTTTTGATCAAATAAATGCAGGCTTGATGAGCAGAAGAAACTTCTTTCAAAAACATTAAAAATCGTAATGTTTCCAAACTTTTGGCCTGTACTGTATATATACATAGCATTTATTAAATGAACTGCATGGGTTACACTTTATATACACTTTAGACATTCTTCTAACTATAAGTAAGCTAACTTTGCAACTACATGTCAACTAACTGACTTTTAGACTGTTAGGGTTCAGGTTAGTAGAATAAGTTGACATGTAGTTGCAAAGTTAGAATGTCTGTTGTCAAAATAAAGTGTTAGCAGATATTAAGCAGACTACTAATAGTCTAATGAGAGATAGTTGTAAAGTTACTTATAATTAGTAGAATGTCTAAAGCGGACCATCGAAACAAAGTGTTAAATGTTTTAAACTCATGAGTATAATTATTATTACGTATTTATTTCAATATTAGTTTATTTAATTATTTAAAAGTATGTTTCTGTGTTTTCATTTCATATTATTCTAACAAAAATAGCTGTCATAAACCTTTGGCCACAGCTGTAAACTCTTTTATAGACCTTAGTCTGCCAAGAGAAATCAATGAGTAGAGAAATGTTACAATATGCTAATTTTTGAAGAGGAGTTTGCCCTACCCAATCAAATCATCATCTCTTGACATTACAACACTCTCCGGCTGTACCCTCTTTACGACTGTTGATATACTGCATGTCAAACAAGCTGAACGTTGCCAGGGTTGGTCCCGTGCCAAGTCTGGAGCCGTTCACAACATATGAACTCCAGATCTGGCATCTGGCCACTGAACTTCACTCAAACGCCAACTTTCAGCAATAACATTCACTACTGGAGCCACACAAGAACATGGAAACCATTTATGGAACAGTACGTACAACCACGGGGTTCTGCTTAAGCAACGCAACAGGCTGGAAAGCTCTCCAAAAAAATGTGAAAATAGCTGTAAGAAAAGGAGATCATATCTGAGAGATGGCCATGAGAGGATTAAATGTTACAGGGGAACAGATTAAATTCAGTTTATTTACACAAATGTGCAAAGACCTTGGATCCTTCAACAACATTTTTAACACCTTTTTTTCCCCGTGCATTTTTAATTACATTACACTTTTCACACAATAACATAAGATTTTGGCTTGTCTTCATTAAGGAATACTACAAATGGCTCTTCTTAATAAGATATGTGGTTCAAAAATAGCGCCATGTAATATTATATATCTTATCCTATTCCTAAGGTTGGACCAAATAGCCACTGTGATATCTAAATCAATTACTCCCCAAATTTTGCATAGTTAGAATGAGTTTCTGTGTTACAAACTTTTCTCTTCTGACAAAAATGTATGTAATGCTTTCCTAAATGTATGAATGTCAATATTCTACATACTGCATCGCATACAAAAAGATGTATAAAAGCTGGTTTTGATTCTTTTTACTCAACTGAAAATCACAACAAGGCTCTGAGCAAATGAGATTTTAGCCGAGCTCCACGTTTAAACTCTCTCTGATGCATTAATATGTCTTTATGAGCCATGCATAATCCCTGCGCATTAACATTGCTTTCACAAACCATCAATATGATAGAGGGTCAAAATTTTGACTCGAGTTCAAAATAGTGGTAAATGTCTTTTGGTCATTGGACAACTAATAGCTAGGCAGACTTTTAGTGCACCATTTTCAAATCTGTAAATGGCGAGGACTATATGTCAAATAAAATGAATTGGGTTAAAATGGGATTATATGGTTGTAAAATTCAAAGGACATATGAGCCTCTAAACATGCAATAACAGACCGTGGTGCACATAAAACACTTGACTTTCAAAACATCATTTTACATTTCTGTTCAAGCCTGGAAAAGTGGGTGGTGCCCATGCTTCTTATAAAACCCCTATATTTTGGAGAAAATGTATTTCTTAAGAATTTTGATCATTTCTAGCTAAGCCCCTACCTGGACCTATTTTCTGTGGAAAAATAGTCTTTTTCGTATTTTACGTAGGCCTTTTATTATTACGTACAATAATAATTTGTATTTATCTCAAATAGAATGCACAAAAATATGCTTTAACATATAAAAGGTTCTACAGACATCTACAAAAGGGTTCAATTCTCATTTCACAACAAAGCCCTCCATGCTGAGACCCCCATGTCATTAATCACAGCATCAGTGGTGCAGGCAGCTGGACCCCTAATGAAAACAAAGGCAGTAAAACACAACCATCTTTTTTTCCCCTAAATATCTGCATCAATAAAACAGAACTGGTACCTTCATATCATTGACGATCGCCTGAAACAATCCACCCAGAGCGCCGCACTCCTTCTCCACGCTCTCCATCATGTCACCAAGCCCTTGGTTGTTATTACACGCTCAGTGAATCAACAGAATAGATTAAATGTTCTGATCCAAATAAGCTGATTTCTTTCTTCAGCGATTGAGATGAAAGTGTTCCATCACAGCCGAATACAGACCTCTTGTTGCTTCGGATGCAAATGTGAGCAACATGCAGCAGATGTCGGCAAAAAAAAGAAGAAGAAGGAAACAACAATTGAGGCTGTCGGGTGGCTCTGTGCCCGTTATCCAGGGAATGATGGCTGGGGTCAAAAGATTTGATTCTCCCCTCCCAACCCCCGGTCTAGGATACAGATGACGATTGGGGTATCATACTAACAATCTGTGCTGTCAGATCCGCGTGGACGAGAGGTTTCAGCTTAAACACTGACACTGTAACGGCGATTTTTGGATGAAAGACGGAGTCGAGTGATGCAGCGAAAGACGGACGTGATATTCGATCCTCCAGGTTGGTGGGCGGGATCTTTGCGTTGGGGGCGGGGCTTATGGGTGGACATATGGCAAGTGTGTGCCTGTGTATGTGTGTGTGTGTGTGTGTGTGTGTGTGTGTGTGTGTGTGTGTGTGTGTGTGTGTGTGTGTGTGTGTGTGTGTGTAGGGAGAGGACAATTGAATGGTGGTCCTTTAAAGTAGCTTTAATGTGTCTTTGTGTGGCAGGGACAAAGTTAACTGCACAGCTGCCACTGCAGGCACTTTTTTTAACCCTTTAATTGTCACAACAAGAAAAATATTTTAATATATAAAGAAAATCGGTTTTTTTTAATAAATTAAATAACATAACTTTGACTTAATAGCCTAATTATAATGATGATGGTGAAGTAAAAGACCACTTCACCAGTTTTTTTTTATTTAATTTAATTGTTTTACAAATAGTGATGCCATTTTAATAAACTTTTCACATAAATATCCCTGCGGTGTGACAAAAAAAAAAAAAAAAAAAGTACAAATATTACCTGAATATTACTAAACTTTTTTTTTTTTTTTGAAGTCATAGCTTGCACATTAAACTTTCATTAAATATGAAATTGAGCTCTGAACATTGATGTGATTCAGAGAGTAATCGTGAATCTAATATCTTGGGTGTGGGAAACCTTAAATGAAAAAAAGCACCTAATTTCAAATGGCAAATAAAAGTGATTAGAAATGTTATAAGCAAAGCGGTGCATTTTGTAGTCCTGAAGGAAATCCTAAACTGTGATCTAACTGCATAGGGCAAAGTGTCCTAAATCTTGACCTCGCTGCTGGACACTGTCCCTCGAGAGATAAATGAGAGAAGTGGATACAAAAATTCATTACAGCCCTCTCCTACAGCATATCATATATCCATCTTCTTTTAACTGGTCATCTCCACAAGCATATCTCCTACATACTGTTGCCATAATGCTATTTGACCATAAAATTCTGATTACCTTCGCTCCCCAAATTCTGGAAAGGATGTTATGCAAGTACTTATAGTTATGTAATGTGGTTGAGAAATGGAAGGAGAGAGTCCCATATCAAATAAACACTTTCTGACTTTGAGCCACAGTTTTCCACCACAGTTTCTACAAAAGCACTTAATACAGGAACCAGATAGTTTAAAATTAGCATGACCACAGACTGCAGTGGGCATGATTGGTTTACTAAATTTCCAAACTAAATTTCCAAAATGTAACTTTAATTAAAAATGATAAGACTGTCCTGTTAATCTTTTGTGTGAGTGTAAGTTTTATATTAGTAAATGAATGTATATACACTTCTGGGCAAAGAAAAAAAAAATGGACCAAGCCCAAAATGGCTAAACACTAAGCTTTTAACTGTCATAACCACAAATTATTGGTCAGGAAATTAGCCAAATTTAAAAAGACATTGCTGTCTGAAATCAGAATTACGTTTTTTGGCAGAACATGGGAAGTTGTGTGTGGAGCGATGAATAACAATGAAACATGAGTTGCATGGTGACGCTCCAGAGCGATGTCTTCGAAAATATGCGAGAAATATAATAATAAATGCATCCACAGTGAAACATGTAGGAAGAGGTGTCATTGCGTGGTGGCCTTTTTAGCTGCTGGTATTGGTGAGCTACTTCACTGTGAAAGTATTATAATGCTTTGGAGTACAGGAGAATATTGCAGAATGGCTTGCTTCTCACAAATGAAAAGTTATTATCTAAAGAGGAATGATCAAATGTTTTGCTTTCATAGAGACAATGCTGCGGCCCAAATTGCAAATCTGTGTTGAAAATTGTGTGCTACTTAATATTCTTGTGGCAATAGCCTACATTATTTTAGGTTTCTTTGATGAATATAACGTTCCAAAGAACAGCATTTATTTGAAACAGAAATCTTTTGTAACATTATAAATGTCTTTACTGTCACTTATGATCGATTTAAAGGCATGAGTTGCCAGTATGAGTTGCTTTCTTCTGCTGAACACAAAAGAAGAGCAACTAAAACAGGCCCAAGGCCTCATTTACTTGGGAAAAAACACACTATGGAAGTCAATAGGGCTCATCAAATGTTTGGTGAGCCCTATTGACTTAGATAGTGTGTTTTTTCCTAGAAGTAAATGAGGCCTTGGGCCTATTTTGTGTTCAACAGAAGAAAGAAACTCATACAGGTTTGAAACAACATGAGGATGAGGAAATTATGACAGAATTTTCATTTTTGGGTGAACTATCCCTTTAATTCAACCTTGCTTGATAAAAGCATTAATTTCTTTAAAACAATCTTACTGACCCAAACTTTTTAACAGTAGTGTGTATATAGCCCTATAATTATCAATAAAATATTATATCTGAGTGTATTATTAATTTTCATGTTCATTTACGCTTGGACTTCATATTTTGGCTCAACCATCCACACATACAAACGACACACAAAAAATCAAGAACTTGCAATAGACTGCAAGTAGCATATATGTATTCTAAAACTGAATTTCAGCAATAAGCAAACCACTTTAGTGAACCACTAAAGCTGTTTTGATATAGTTATAATAAATGAGCCAACTGCATATAACTGACCACAATGAAGCTGTGACCACAATTTCCTGGAGTAGTGCTAAAGAAATCTAAAAGCCCCCCAGAACTTTTCCAAAGGAGGAGGATGTTGTTGTGTTTCTCACATCACTTACAACCAGGAACATTCTGTTCTTTAAAACAGCTGAATTCCTCCAAAAAGATAAAGTCAAGGAACCACCTCCGACCTTCACGGTATTTAGGAGGCTGTAAACCTCATATTTGACAGGTTTGGCCGAGCCAGAATGGGAGCTTGATGTTCTTCAGTACAGCTCTTATGTACATGATGTCTCTATTGGGCCTTTTTTTAGATGATACTACCACACGTACACTCCATCAGTGAACCTCTATGACTCTCACAATTGAAAAAAAAAAAGGAACAGAAAGCACAGTCTGCATTAGATCATTTCTAAAAACAGAGCTGAAACTTTATAATCTGTGATGGGATCACTCTCACCTTTCCTTTATTATTTTTATTCATTAACAGAGTTATGATGTGGGATGAAAACAAGCAACGACTGGCAAGTATGAACTTCTTAAGATCACGCACATATGTTTTGGGTAACAGTTATTTTTATGAGCATGGTGGTACTTAAAATACCATTCTAACCATAGTCTGTCTCCTGACTGGAGGAGAACCATCTGTGGTACCGTCACATTCATTCCTCCCGGCCCCTCGCTGTCCCTGCTGAGTGAGGAGTCGGTGGGTTGCAGGGATTCCGGGTGCTTGAGCCACGCTGGGGCCTTTACTGAGTATATTTGAGCCAGTGGAATTTCCTCTTGCACAGCCCGCTAAGCCAAAGGATTCCTGAGGATCTGCTAAACAGCAAGAAGGCACGTGCATCTCCCTGTGCTTGTGAAAGAGACAGAGAAAACAGATAGTAAAATATGCAGAGAGCATGAAGCAATAGAGAATGATAGACAGTGTCTTTCCAATGAGAGGTAGGTTATTAAACGCAGAAATATTTAAACATCTACTCTACCAATCAAAATTTTGGGGTCAGTAAGATTTTTTATTTTTTTTTAGGATATTCAGGACACATTCAATTGATTAAAAGTGTCAGTTAAAGCCATTTATAATGTTATAAAAAAATATATAAATATAAATGCTGTTCTTTTTAACTTTATAATCATCAGAGTATCCTGAAAAAAGTGTATCATCAAAAATATTAAACTGTTTTCAACATTGATAATAAATGTTTCTTGAGCACCAAATCATATAAGAATGATTTCTGAAGGATCATGTGACACCGAAGACTGGAGAAATGATTGCTAAAAATTTAGCTTTGCCATCACAGGAATAAATTACATTTTTATGTAATACAAAAAACTGTTATTTTTAATTGTAATATTAATTCACAATATTTCATTTTTAATCAAATAAATGCCGCCTTGGTAAGCATAAGACCTATCCATACTTAGTCACTTATGCAATAGTTCAAGATCTCTAAACTATGTAAACATAAGCAAACAATGATATATTGTGTTTATCCCATTTCAAGTGTGTTACACAAGACAGGAAGTTTGACAGGGACAGCCAACCATAGTTTAATCACTGGACATAGTGTTCTCAGTGTAAAGAGATATCTGTGAAATTGCGCATTTATAAACATACAGTAGCCTCGGTAAGTATTTGGACACTTAATTCACTTAAAATGTCTGAAAGTCCCTGCATAGATATAAAACATCTGTATTATTATCATATACATTATTTTAGTAGATGTATGAAATCAGTTCCTCTCAAGTTCATAGACTAGCAGGCACAGATGTAGCTCATCATATAAACTATGAACATGATAAACCAGAAGACAGACTGAAGTGTACAAATACTTTTGGGGTGCGCTTTATTACAATTAAAATTAAAACCTTTTGTTCCTCCTCAGTTTTACCCGAAGCACAAATCAGGTGCTAGATAGAACGATCTTAATATGAAACAGCTTTAGTGATTTTTACAAACACCTTTGTGATATTACGTTCTGCACTGCACAGCTGCTTATTCTAGCAAACAAAGAAAGATGTTTGTGTCAAGAAATCAGAGAAGTTCTTTAAATAAACCAGCGAGAGGAGAGAATCTGCTGGCTTTGCTTGCTATCTTCCTCTCTTCCTCTTTCATTCTGTGTCATTACATCTGGCTGCCAAGAAGTAGCATGACAAATGTATTTTCCCTCTCCTCTAGTTTTCTTTCGGGCAGAACATTCTCTGACCACATGAACCGCACAAGGATTCTAAACAGAGGCCAAAGGTATCACAGACAGGCTGCAGGAACAGAGAAAGACTCTTAATGAGAGAGGGAATTGTGTCTCTAAACTAGAATTGCAAAGGTCAATTTAAGAAATGAACCGACTATATCTCTTCAGAGACTACCGCACTGTATTGACATGTAGCAGCAATTCGCATACCTAAATTAATGACATAAAAATAAAGGATGAGGATGCACAGGGCCCTCAAGTCTAAATGGAGTTTCTAGTGTAATAATGCAGCTTTCTAGAAACTAATACTGTGAAATGTTATTGGAGAAAGAGCAAAAGAAGTGTAAATGTTGCCCTCTGCTGGATTTCATGTCAAATGGTCCAGAATTCCATTGACTTCCATTTCCTTTCCAACAAGTTTAAGTGTCAAAAAACAACTGAGGATAAGAATTAGAAACATCAAAAGCAGAAAAGTTACCAATTGTATTTTTTTAATCAATCATTCTAATTTTCTTGACAAATCGATTAAAAAATATACAACAAAATCAAATGTGATCAATTTAAAAAAATACTTATTTTACAGTACATCGTCAGATTCCTTTGCATAATTGCGTGATTTGTCTGGACTCTGCATTCGTGACTGTGGTCAGGTTGACAAACTGTTTTAGAAGATAAGTTAATACTCTTTCAGATACTGAAATATATGGCTGTGGGGGTTTGGCAAAAACCAGAAAAATATTTCAGGCCTAAATGTAAACCATACAGACATTTGCATTGCAGCATTTCAGTGTAATAATTATGTCAGCATTAATGCTGGATAGTGACGTGCTTTGAATAAAATAAAATAAAATAAAATAAAATAAAATAAAATAAAATAAAATAAAATAAAATAAAATAAAATAAAATAAAATAAAATAAAATAAAATAAAATAAAATAAAATAAAATAAAATAAAATAAAATAAAATAAAATAAAATAAAATGGTACTATAAATCACAAACTTGCAAAATAATTTATGCTAAAATCTCCCAATTAAATTGCATGATGGTGCAGGTCTGCTGATGGTTCGGTTGTGCCTAGTTCATCTCTGTCAAACACTAGCACACAACAGGCTAAAAGGCTGAAAAATAATAAAATGTACACTCACTCTGTAAAAAAACTTTTCAAAGTCTGTATGTGACAAATGGTACAAATGTAAAGCCTTGACGATGTAAAAATAAGCAATCTCAAAGAGCCGTCTCCTTAGATTCTGCAACCACTGGTGCCGGACGGAAGGTCAGAATCTCAGTGAAGGTGAGTCCTGGGGTCAAAGAAGGAATAGAAAGAATGGAAGTGGACGGAGGAAGAGAGTTATTGGTTATTTCTTTAGCTCTTTGGAATAAACTATCACACCTATAAGAAATACTTGCTAATTAATGCCTTATGCATCTTTAAACAAACGTTAAAACTAGTTGTCTCATCCATTACACCAATTACTGTGAAGTTAAAGTCACTCATATCAAGCCTTATCAGCTCAAACCTACGTTTCCATTGCTCCACTGACTGATCAGCCTCATCTAGTGAATGGTCATACGGTGGGGCCTCAGTCTCCTCCTCTGGTTCACGAAACTCCGAGAAGAAAGGAAGAGCCAGTCCCTCTGCCGCTGTTATTCTGCTCTCAGGGTCTAAGAGCAGCATGCTGTCTAACACATTAATCGCTGAAAGGGAGAGCAACATAGAGTCAATATCACACACAATTATGCGACATTCGAAATTGTTTTCATCAAATGTATGCATGAAAGATGTACTTGGATCAAATAGTGTAGAGCATGGTGCTAACCAGAGTTGGGTAAGTTCCTCTAAAAAGGTAATTGATTAGTAGCTACTAATTACATCTTCAACAGTGTAATTACATTACTGTACTAATTACTCAAAAAAAAAAAAAAAGGTATTACTTTCTAAATCCTCTATCAATCTCAACCAGTTGAACAACACAAGAATAAACATAAAACTGCTCTTTTAATTCTTTCAAATAAATAATATAAAATTGCATACATTATTCTTGAAATGACCAAAGTATTTAAAGGGAGAAGGTTACATTAAAAACAAGTAACATTAACATTTAAAATAAGACATTTACATTTTGATGATAAACACACTAATGTTTTATATAGAATTGTCTATACAGTATTTAATGCAATTACATCAGAAGTAACTAATTCAATTACAGAAAAAATAAGAATAATCCCTTACTTTACTTTTTCAAAGGAAAAGTAATTGAATTCCAGTTATTAATTGTAATTAAATGCATGAACTGACTGCAATAAAAGTTGTGGTTACACTTTATTTTAAGGTGTCTGTGTTACAGTTTAATTATACTTAGGGTTAGGGTTAGGAATAGAGGTTGGTTTAGGGTTAGTTGCATGTAATTATGCATAATTTATAGTTAGTACTACAGTAACTACATGTAACGTGTAACAAGAACACTGTAAAATAAAGGGTTACCAAAGTTGCTTTGAATAAAAGCATCTGCCAAATGCATAAATGTAAACGTAGCTCATATATAACTTGTCCATGGACTTTTATAATGATCAAGATTTTAGGTTAACATTTATATGAATGAGTTTCTTTCTTTTAAACTTAACATGACATTAACTTTTAAGCTTTCCTTCACAAGTTTATTTAAAAGTGATCCTGGTGTATATCTGGATTTATAAAAGTACAAATATTAAAAGTATAAAATTGCATGCATATTAAATAAAGATAATTGCATAATAAAAAAAAAGAATAAAACAATTACCAAAATACTTTCACAAAATTATATGAATACTATTTAATAAATGATAACAATAATTAAAAACATATTAAAAACAAACACTAATCCCCTTTTTTTTTGCATTGATTGAGCAAAACACTTTCAAAACACTCTTACCTTGTGGGTTAACGTTTGGTAACAATGCCCAAAGATCTTTCTTTTTAAGTTTTGGCAACTTTGCTATGTAGTTTCTAGCCTAGAAAAAAGAATATACCATGTGACTTTGGATTTTCACATCTCGAAAGTATTCATTATATATCTGGAGAGAGTTCTGCAAACTAATCTTAGTAGGAAAATATGAATGAAACACACATCTTCAGACTGTAGTTTGGCTGTGAACTCTTTTGTTGGCGTCCCTGTAATCTTCATGATCTCCATCAGCTGATCCAAGTCTGACGGAAAATGGTCAAGGATTCAAATACACTGGGGATGAGACTTAGGGACATAATCACCACATCAAAACCACAATTACATAAAAAATAAAGTTGTCCAGCAAGGAAGGATACGGTCATTTCCTTTGAACAGTGGTTTCCCTAGCAGCATCTCTGCCATGATGCATCCGACCGACCAGATGTCCACTGAGGGGAAAATTCAAACAAACACAATACATACAGTATCTCTGTATTTAAATATATAATTAATTAAGCACTTTCTATTGCTTTTATGAGAGCAGCACTGATATATAACCACTATATATATAACCTTTAACCACTAATCTATAATAAATTATATAAAAAAAATACAATATTATTATTATTTATGATATTTAAGAACAACATATAGAGATCAGAGCATGAAATGTGAGACTAACCAGTCTGTGTGTAATGCATCCAGCTAAGAATGACCTCAGGCGCTCTGTACCAGCGTGTCACAACATAACCCGTCATTTCACTGTCTGTTTGCCGTGCTAGACCGAAATCCAGGATCTATAATGTAAGACAGGGAACAATAAGGCTTCAAATAAATCTTAATCTCTACAAAAGGCATACAGGATTAATACATGCACGTGGTGAGATACCTTAAGCTCACACTCCTCATTTACTGCCAGATTGCCTGGTTTGAGATCCTGCAAGGCATCAGATGAGGTTAGTGGTTTCGTAGTGAGAAATACATGTTTACATATGTGTTTAAGACTGACACAGCTGTGCTCACCCTATGAATGATTCCAGCAGCATGGATATACTGTAAACACAAAGCGAGTCATGAAAATATGTTTGCGAGGGTGTGTAAGCCTGCATTATTACAATACTCACTTTGAGTCCTCTCAAAATCTGGTAGACCAGATACTGGACCTTGTCCTCTGACAGTCTTTGCATTTTCATCAACTTTCCAAGATCAGTAGCCATAAAAGGCATGACCAAGTAACTGTGCAAAAGACGAGGAGAATCAGAAAATGATCATGCCTCCATACATCCAAAAAACAAGCTGTCAAAGCATGACAGTTTAAGATTGTAAAATACTCACAAGTCATGGAATCTGTCTAGAGAAAGGTCTGCAGTGAAAACATCCACAAGTCCAATAACCTGTACCAATTTAAAAAGAGAAAGTGGTTGCCAAATACAGCACAACATGAGACTGTAAATCTGTTTATTTACAACAGGGCAGATGTGAGTGCCCAGAGCATGCAGTATTAATCTTTGGTGTCCTACATTATCATGCTTCATGTGTTTGAGCAGCCTGAGCTCCCGATAAGCTCTTTTGGCAAACAGATCAGATTGGAAGGGACGATGGAGTTTCTTGATGGCAACCTTTGCCCCTGTCCTCCGGTCAAGCGCATAGCTGAGGAGTGAATCACCAGTTGTAAACAATTACATTAGAAATGTAATTAGAAAACAGATACATAGTAGAATTTACCACAAAATAAGCTTGCTTTCGCAAGAGAAACGCCTATGCACAAAGAATTGAACATTTGAACACATACTGTAGCTATGGTACATTTTTTTTTTTTTTTTTTTTATGATCAATAAGGTGACAACAAATGTTTTTACATTGCTTTAACTCATCAAAAAGAGTTTAGCAATTTTCAACCTTTTTTTATAATTTACAAGATTCCGCTTTTTTTTAAAGTCAATTAAATGTCATTCAAGTTGAAATCACTAAAACGTCCAAGTTGATTGTACTTAAAAATGTGAAGGAATAGTTCACTTAAAAATAAAACATCTGTCATCATTTACCCACCCTCAAGTTGTTTCAAACCTGTATGAATTTCTTTCTTCTGCTGAACACAAAGGGAGATACTTTGAAGAATGTCGGTAACCAAACATTTGATGTACCCCATTGACTTCCATAGTAGGAAAAAAATACTATGGAAGTCAATGGGGTACATCAACTGTTTGGTTACCGACTGTCTTCAACATATCTTCTTTTGTGTTCAGCAGAAAAAAGAAATGCATACAGCAGATTTGAAACAACTTGAGGGTGAGTAAATGATGACAACATTTTCATTTTTAAGTAAACTATAAGGCAGCAACTTTTATTTTTTACAGTGTAGCCTATATTTAAATTTTTCTTAAGTGATCTATTTGAATCAATATGAAGGTCTGGTCTGAAGACTGATTTTAGGGGTAGTGAGTGATATTATATTATTATATATTTTTTATAATATTAATATAATATAATTTCAAAGTACAAATGTTGCTATTTACTAAATTAATGGCAGATTAAGTTGTGGGACGTGCCTCAAGACGCGAACAGTGGTTACTCGGAGATAATCCTCTGGGACTTTTTAAAGGAAGCATGAAACGTAATAAACCATCATCACCTGGCCACGCATTAGTCAACAGCTGCCATCTTACAATTATTAACCACAACGCTGTTTTGCAGGCACTTAATTTTGAAACTCTCATTTTCTGTGTTTATCTTAAATATCCCTGTAAACACGCATGAATAAAACATATGACTCACAAATATGCTACAATTTGGATCGCATCAAAACATTTTAGAGGCATCTTTATCACAAAATAGTCTAAAAAAAATTCCCTTGTGCTCGCCTATACCGACGTTCACATAATTTCTGAATAGATCCCAGTGCACATTTTGTTCTGCTACAGTGACGATGCATTAAGTGTTTTTAACATATAAATCACGACTCTTTCCCGGAAGTGGGCTACAGAAAATGAGAGCAATTACTCACCATACTGTACCATATGCCCCCGTCCCCACCTGTTTCAGATCTTTGTATCTCTCCGGGACTTCCCAAGCGGTTTTATTTACCTCCTGGCGATAATATCCAGGTCTTGATCGGACTGACATATTGGTGAATACCCCTTTAAATGTGCTGTCCCGAGTACCACAGCTGTGATTTCCAGGTTTACCTGAACACGGATAATAGCAATCTACCTGTCCGCGTTCAGGCTGTGCGTGTGCGCGTAACCGCTCCCTCTCCGGCGTGGCTGTTTATGGCAAGCCGTTTGAACAGTTATTGCGTAAACTGAACTAATATTCATTTTTATGTTACTACCTACTAGTAATAATAAAATAAAATAAATAATCTAGGGTATCTTTATATTCTTCTTTTTTGTGTCACTAAGAGCTATTTTTTAGATACTAGCTGTTAGTGACTAGTGTAAAGTCCTTTTCAAGGAAAGTCTGTTCACTAGGCAGCGCATCGCCTCCGGGCAGCCAAGACCAAATCCTATCTATTTGAATGGGGAATCCTAAAATCTCTTGAAAATGTCAAATCAGCCACCAAATCTGACATTAACTGTCCCATAATTGTTGTTTCTTATGCTCAAATAGCATTAAAAATGCTTATTTTTCAGGCTAGACGAGCCAATTTGCATATGCAGTCCTATACGAGAATCTCAGGTTTCTCAGGTTAAAAAACTAGTGTCATTTCACTTGAGTACTACGATAACTGTCTGGAATACTAACTATTTAAAGTAAAAGATCAAATAAAACCGAAAGAGGACATGAGCACAAATGGAAAACATGGTTAAGATAATAACATTCAGAAATGAATAGTTGATAACTGAACCACAGACTCCAAAAGAATTCAATGGCAATAACATTTGTTACCAGTATAAATAATTACTTGGCACTATTAGGGTAGTGACTAATACAAAAAAGGAATAAATGCTATTATATAATGAATATAATAGAATCAAGATGATAGAGGAAGTTCTTAGTATTTAATAATAAAATTGAAAAATACTTTGTCACTGTTGGATTACTTGCTAATAATTAGAAGTATTAGAACCATAAAATCTATACTAGTTGGTTTTAAGGAATGAATGTCAAAACAGCTTTCCATACATGAGTTGCATTACTGAGATCCAAGAACATGTTTGTCCTTCAGTGAATTTGAGAACTGCTGCATGTTCTTCCAAAGCCTTGAAAATGATTAAAACGAGGGCTTTGGGAGTCCCATAAGTTTTGGTATTTTACAATATGAACAAAGAATGCTTGTTTCCTGTTATATGCCATAGATTACAGGGGGATTTTTATTTTTTTTATCTTCAAGTATTTGACACTGTTTAAATCTGCCTTAGTATTTTTAGGTGCACACCTAAACCTGTGTTAACATGTTGAAGCATTGGGCCCCAGGGATTGACATTCCTCCCTAAATGAAAACAATGGAAATTGCTTCACCACACACTCTCACTGATAAAATAATCCTGGTTGACAAAAATTAGAACACAGATGTGCTATTTGTTATGTTTATTAAATTAGTACATAATCTTAGAAATATTGCATATTCATCAGGGAAGTTCATAAAAATGATATAAATAATGTCTGAAAAGTTCTTCACAGTTGTTGAAACTATGCCGAAAAACATTAACATTCTTTTAGCCCTGTTTTAAACAACATTTAAAGGAATGGATACAAAGCATATGAAAATACTTCCTTTGTTGACTTTAAAATGAAAATGTAAAATGCCCACTTCGAATGATATATGCATTTTGTAATCACACTATTCAGGTTAGGTGAAGTTGTTTGGTAGGGAAACTGAAAATACTTAAGTGAAAATAAAATACAGGATACTATTTGCAAGTAGGTGTATCTGATGAATAATATACAATTCTAGCTTCAAGTGTTAGACTATGTGTTAAATCAGCGCTACACGCATGATTTAAAGTGATGTAGATACCTTTTAAGTAAATGATTTGTGCGTTTAAGCTTTAAAGCTTTGTTGCTCAATGGCTTGTGCGTTTAATTTCAACTCCTTCTACATTCAAATCCATAGTCATTTAATATATAGAGGCATAACTTCTATCTTTCAGACTGAGACCTGTCATGGTAAGACTAGTGGTCAAAGTCATCATTAGTAACCAGTTAAATATACAGCAGTAAACGTGCTGGATTTTCATTTTGCCCCTACACACCATCTTACTGCATGTTTTTAACCGGTGGACAGGAGTTTAATACCTCACGTAATACCTTCACCAACACCTAACCAGCTTCTGCAGGATTACTCTGCTTAAATGAGCAGGTTAGTTGTCACAAAGGTTTTATGATGATCAGGTGACACAGATCTCATTGGCCCAGATGGGGGGCTTGCTATCATATGGGACAAGTACTCGAGCCTCTACTCCTTCTCCGGTCTCATCTCTCTCCTCTGGAGCTGCCGCTCCTCCTCTTGCCACCAAGCCTGGCTGTTCAAGACCTTCCTGCACAGAGAACGGCTTTTCCAACACTTTCAGAACTCTCTGAACCTAATGGATTTGAGAAGATGCAAATTAAAATTTGTAAGACTTTATGGAATTTATGAATCACAAATTAAAAAACAAGTCTCTTATTCTCACCAAGGCCACATTTATCTGATCAAAAATACAATAAAAGCAATAATATTCTGAAATATTTTTACAATTGAAAATAACGGCTTTCTATTTTAATATATTTTTAAAGTGTTCCTGTGATGGAAAAGCTGTTTTTAACCATTTAATTGGAAATAATTTTGTTGTAAAAATGTAAAAGTCTTTTTTGATCAATTTAATGCATCCTTGCCAAATAAAAGTATTTAATTGTAAATAAATTAATAAATCTTCTTGACCCAAACTTTTGAATGGTACTGAATGTCTACAATTTAGGTGCTCTGATTTACAAAGCTAGTATGAGCCTCACCTCTGAGAAGTCACCATTTTCAGCTGCCTCTATTGCATTCTGGGCAATGTAGTTTCTGAGTACCACATGTGGGTTGTTGTTGTTCATCACACATACTCTCTCCTTCTGTAGATCTTTCACATCAACCCCTGACTCACACTCATTAGCAAGCCGCTGCCTTGGGAATTAAATAGACAACATATCCAAAAGTACATTGTAGCAGGAAAAAAAAAATTTATTTACACAGATGAATCTAACCTAAACTATTAAAACAACTTAGGTCTTATTCAGGTCTTCTTGGTTTAAAATAACAATGCTTTGTAATACACTTTTCATTAGAAATGAATGCCAATGGGAAATGAATGCATCAGATCGAAATAACTTTCTGTACCTGTATTTCTTGATCCAGCAGGACCAGTCTTCAGTCTGCTTGGCCCTCAGTTGTTCTACAGTGGTGTCCATCAGCTCCTTCAGTCTTGAGAGTCTTTCAAGCTGCAGAGCGACCGTCTTTCTGTCTGAAATCATCTGGAACAGTGCAGGGTTACTCTGAGCCATGGACAGCAGCATTGCAAGCTCACTAAATTGAAGGAAAAAAAAAGGAAAAAAATATGTAAATAAAGATATTTAACCATTTATTAAAGTCCTCCTGTCTGTAGTCAAAAATTGTATCCCTTAAAACTCATCTTTGATCACAAAAAGGATAATTTTTCCTGTGATTTTTTTATTCATGCCATAAAATAGCTTGAATATAACTCTGCACCTTTCCTTTTAGTATACATGATGAAGCGTGCCGCACAAGCCCTGAAAAGTGAAGCCAAAACGTCTCGATCGCCCCCCGGTGACTGGTCCTAGTATAGGTCATAAGCCCCGCCTCCCCGTGTTATTCAACGGGATGTGAGACCAACTAAACAATTAAATTACACTTCAAATATCTTTTTTCCAAAGGTGGTTTCTTTCATTTGCTGTCGTTTTTATCACGCTGATGTAAGTTCAAGTGTCTGTTTCAAAAATAAGTTGGTTTTTAGTTAGTTACGTGATGCGGTGGTGTAACGTCATGATTGACAGCTGTGATTGACAGGTTCTCTGAGCGAAGTAGTCACTGAAGCACCAACGGACATTTTTTCGGGATCATCGGAGGACTGAGGAGATTGTGTTTACTTTATTTTAACAAGCCTCTTGTCGTACTGCAATCAATTTTTAAAAAAGTGTGCAGAATCCACTCTCCCTGAGTGCATTCTGCGAGAGTGAGGGCGGAGCGTTGATTTCGCGGCTTTACTTCCTGCTCACTACTGCGCAGGTCTGGTCCCGAAATCGCTACTGCGCAGACTCAAGTTCCAATATGTCAGTCCCATATCGGGACTCTGGCGGCTTCAGTTCTCATCAATGGAAAAGAGCGAAGGGGCGTCGTCCATATTTTTTTACAGATTTGTACTTTTTGTACACGATCCATGAATATGCAAATGAGCCCCGCCTCCACTCACTCATACAGACTTGTCTACAAGTCGATGTATCAGAATGGTAATGCATTTTATGTATCGCTCTCTACAACATTGAACACATCACAGTAATAATTTATATGATTAGCCTTTGGCTTGACTATGTTATCAAACATCTAATAATGTGTTGCTAATGTTACATAAACCATGTTCCCGTTCAAATGGCTGCCCTCTAAAAATCAGCATCCTTAGAAACGCTTTGAACAACTTAGAACGTCAGTGGAAAAAGGTATATAGTTCATCATAACATCGTAATATTCATCATATACATAATTCACCCGCTATTTTTCATATCAACAGAAAAACATACCGGAAAACCTCCCTTCTCTTGAGACTCATTTAATGATATGCTAAAGCCAACCCACACGTTGACGTGATTGGTTACAAGATAGTTTGTGATGTAAGAAACACTGGCGATTTCAAACCATTTTTGACTGCGGTGCTACAGTATAAATACTCAGTAAATATCAAATGATCTGTAACGGACAAAGCAATAGTGACACACGGTAAAAACATTTTTACTGACAAAGTTGCAACATTGCTGTAAGATTCAATATAGTCGTCACTCCATCATCTTTTATTATTATTTCAGCAAATCTTTCTGACCTCAAAACTTTGAATGGGAATATACAGTAAGGTGTTACCGTGGATCCATGGAGGGTTTGTTTGCTGCTTTCAGCTCCTCTAGAGAAGCGCACTGCTGCAGGAGCATCTCTGCGGCTTGTTTTATCACTTCACTTTCATCTTCCCCTTCCTCCTGTGTTGGGCAGGAAATCTGACTCAAGCTACGGAAAGTGTTGGTGAAGTCCGCACCTGAGAGGAGGAAGAGGTCACTGTCCAGCAATTATCCCGCTTCACACTTTTTATTTGGACACTCTAGTATGACAGCTACACAATCTTCATACCTGTGTTATGCATGGTCTGCAAAAGTTCTGTTATGAGCATCTCATCCTCTGGTTCCTCCTTCCTCAGCAGACCCAGTTTCTTCCTCATATTGCTCAGATAGAAGCTATTGTAGAGCGGCAGGTACTCATCCAACACCTGTTCGGCCCGGTCTGGAGGTAGGTCAGGCTGCAGGGCTTCAGCCAGCCGGGCTAAATTCCAGCGACAGATCGCTGGTTGGGCCTGGTAAGTATACCGGCCTGAACTATCAGAAGCGTTACAGATGAAATCTGGGTCAAAACTAAAGAGAAAACAAAACAAGGAAATTCATGTTCATGAACAATAAATGCAAATAATTGCTGAACATTCTTAATAACATTAAGGCCATGTTTCACAGACATGGCTTAGATTAAGCCAGGGTTAGGCCTTTGTTCAATTAGGCCAATTATAACTGGTGTGCATTACTGGTGTGCATCTTGAGACAAAACAACAGCACTGTCATATTTTTAGATATATTGCAAGTTGCTTTCAGTTAAAACAGCTCAGACATGCATTTTAGTCTGGTACTAGTTTAAGCCTTGCCTGTGAAACCGGGGAATAATGTTTAAGTGAGACCTTACCGATCCATGAAGCCAAAAGGCCCATAGTCCAAAGTCAGACCCAGGATGCTCATGTTATCAGTATTGAGGACTCCATGACAGAAACCCACACACTGCCACTGAGCCACCAGCCTTGCTGTTCGTAAAGTCACCTAGTAATAAAAATGCACATTCAAATAAACACAGATTAAACATTTATATATTAAATATAGAAAATAAAAATGCAAATGCTTTATATAAAATATATATGGATCAATACTACAACCACAGCAATGATCTCAGTCTACCTCTCTGAAGAAAGCAGTATTCCTCTCAATGCGGTCTGAGTGATTTTGATGGATCTCTGGGTAGAAATTCACAATGACATAATCCAGCAATTGGGTTCTGATGTCATCGCGGCCATAGCTGGGACCTTGCCGGCCCGTGAACTCATCAGCTCGTTTGAAGATCTCAAATGATCCAAACCTACATCAAGAGTCAGGACAACTTCTTCACATCTAGAAAAGCTAGACCTAAAAGACCTTTACGGGTGAAACCATTTCAATTATAGACACAAAAACTGAAGTATCGTAACAGTGTTGTTTTTGGCCAGAGGAGAACAGGCCAACTGATTGAGCCTGGTTTCTCTTCTCAATTTCTGTTACCAGTTTGGGTTCCTTGCCACGATCACCTCTGGCTTGCTTAGTTAGGGACACTTAATATCCAATAATATTACCAATTTGACTGCACTGACACTATCGGATGACTTTACACAGTAATTGAACTGAATCATCACTGAACTGAATTGAGCTGATTTAATGACATTACCTTGCTACAGCTGCGTTACAGCACAATTTGAATCTATCTCTTATTTGATCAAGTTTGCATCATAATTCTGTTACTTTACTGTTATTACTATAGTAACTACATGTAACATATGTAACAAGGACACTTTAAAAGTAAGTTTTATCTAAATAACTATGATATGATAATGAAAAACTTCAACTCAAATTTGTAGAATTGACCTGGCGAAAAATAATTGACAAAATAAAAGCACAAAAAGATCACTAAAACCTAAACTAAAATTCATAAATGCTAAATAAAAAAATTAATAAATAATATAATAGGATATAAATAATACTAAAATAACACTTCCACTAGAAAGCATTTAGGAACGAAATAAACGACTGGTTACCTAATAAAGCTGGGAGCAATGCGTAAGACCACAGAGCATCTTTCCATGCGTGCATTGCCATTGTAGAAGATATCCCTCATGACTCGTGAATCAGACGTCACTACTGATCCAGCTCTCGTGGTCGGCACTCCCAAGCCAAAAACCGCCTCGCTGCACATAAACTCTCGTATGCTGGAGCGCAAAACCTTACGCCCATCTGCCTGTCTAAAAAGCACAAAGGACAAAAATCGAAACCTTAACATAACTTAAGAACAAAACTTGAAGTGTATTAAGCTGGACGATGACACCACTGTTTTCTGCAGAGCTGCTTTATTTATATATATACAGTGAGGAAAATAAGTATTTGAACACCCTGCTATTTTGCAAGTTCTCCCACTTGGAAATCATGGAGGGGTCTGAAATTGTCATCGTAGGTGCATGTCCACTGTGAGAGACATAATCTAAAAAAAAAAATCCAGAAATCACAATATATGATTTTTTAACTATTTATTTGTATGATACAGCTGCAAATAAGTATTTTAACACCTGTCTATCAGCTAGAATTCTGACCCTCAAAGACCTGTTAGTCTGCCTTTAAAATGTCTACCTCCACTCCATTTATTATCCTAAATTAGATGCACCTGTTTGAGGTCGTTAGCTGCATAAAGACACCTGTCCACCCCATACAATCAGTAAGAATCCAACTACTAACATGGCCAAGACCAAAGAGCTGTCCAAAGACACTAGAGACAAAATTGTACACCTCCACAAGGCTGGAAAGGGCTACGGGGAAATTGCCAAGCAGCTTGGTGAAAAAAGGTCCACTGTTGGAGCAATCATTAGAAAATGGAAGAAGCTAAACATGACTGTCAATCTCCCTCGGACTGGGGCTCCATGCAAGATCTCACCTCGTGGGGTCTCAATGATCCTAAGAAAGGTGAGAAATCAGCCCAGAACTACAAGGGAGGAGCTGGTCAATGACCTGAAAAGAGCTGGGACCACCGTTTCCAAGGTTACTGTTGGTAATACACTAAGACGTCATGGTTTGAAATCATGCATGGCACGGAAGGTTCCCCTGCTTAAACCAGCACATGTCAAGGCCCGTCTTAAGTTTGCCAATGACCATTTGGATGATCCAGAGGAGTCATGGGAGAAAGTCATGTGGTCAGATGAGACCAAAATAGAACTTTTTGGTCATAATTCCACTAAACGTGTTTGGAGGAAGAAGAATGATGAGTACCATCCCAAGAACACCATACCTACTGTGAAGCAAGGGGGTGGTAGCATCATGCTTTGGGGGTGTTTTTCTGCACATGGGACAGGGCGACTGCACTGTATTAAGGAGAGGATGACCGGGGCCATGTATTGCGAGATTTTGGGGAACAACCTCCTTCCCTCAGTTAGAACATTGAAGATGGGTCGAGGCTGGGTCTTCCAACATGACAATGACCCGAAGCACACAGCCAGGATAACCAAGGAGTGGCTCTGTAAGAAGCATATCAAGGTTCTGGCGTGGCCTAGCCAGTCTCCAGACCTAAACTCAATAGAGAATCTTTGGAGGGAGCTCAAACTCCGTGTTTCTCAGTGACAGCCCAGAAACCTGACTGATCTAGAGAAGATCTGTGTGGAGGAGTGGGCCAAAATCCCTCCTGCAGTGTGTGCAAACCTGGTGAAAAACTACAGGAAACGTTTGACCTCTGTAATTGCAAACAAAGGTTACTGTACCAAATATTAACATTGATTTTCTCAGGTGTTCAAATACTTATTTGCAGCTGTATCATACAAATAAATAGTTAAAAAATCATACATTGTGATTTCTGGATTTTTTTTTTTAGATTATGTCTCTCACAGTGGACATGCACCTACGATGACAATTTCAGACCCCTCCATGATTTCTAAGTGGGAGAACTTGCAAAATAGCAGGGTGTTCAAATACTTATTTTCCTCACTGTATATATATATATGTGTGTGTGTGTGTTTTTATGTTTATATGTCTATGTTTATATAGTGCTATTTAAATGACTTGACTTATTTATCTTAAGGAAAACAAAGTTTCTTTTGGTGGAAGTTTGGTAGAATGGGCGCCTTATAAGTTTGTTCCTATTATGCTCCTTTTATACTATGTAAGGTGTACGATATGGCTTAATAAAATTAAAAAGAAGACTACTTTTATTTCACATGCCATCTCTAGTATGATAACATAACAAACAATAGGAAAACACGTGTGAAGTGTGAACAGCCAATGAGAATATCATAACATGATGTGGCAATATCTAGATAATATGCTGGCAAAGTTATATTACAGTAGCAAGTCTACCTAGAGTATGGTGTCAGTCCAGCACCCTTCACCTGGATCTCCCAGCGCCCTGTGGGATTCTCATGCAGTAATTCAGGGCTCTGGTCCACTGGGGCTTTCACTTCTCCCAGATAACATGCAGCTCCATCACCAAGCTGTCCTGCAAACTGTCCAAATTGGTGTCCGCAGTAACAATGGGCAGCAGGTTCTGATCCTGGCAACACTTTAGACCCACTGAGATACTCTGGGCCCAGTGGATCCTTCAGAACCTCATCAGCATCAAGACCCAGAAGTGCCAGTGCTGGACCTGAAACTGACACAAACTTTGGGTTCTTTAGAGGGGTTGGTTGAACCCTAGAGAAGCACGCCCCCCGGACCTGTCGGACTCCTGGTTCGGTGGACGGGTCCAGTGGAAGTTGTTTAAGAGCAACATTCTCAAACTGCAGTCGTTCAATGCAAGAGCGGCTCGTGCTTACGCCCATGTCGTCCATTCCCGCATTTGACAGTGATCTAAGTAAAATAACACCGGGACATGAGATATAAAGCCGTGTTAGACGAGCTCCAGCAGAAGCCATTCACATTGTACTAAAGTCTAATAAAGCTTGTTATATAAGGAGAGCGAAAGTGGAGCAATCCTTAAATAACTCCTAACAGAACCGAGTTGTTCTCAAATCCGGTCCGTCGTTGTTTTCGTCCCCCCTAGAAACAAACGCATCGGAACGTAGGCTACTATTCGAAAATTAATGATTCGCTTATTGGATTTTTTTCATGGAAAAGCTCCATTTACTTTCATTATAAAGTGAATGGCTGTCATTGGTAGGCTATACATTTAGCTGCAATCCAACTGTTTAGGAAAACGCTGGAAGCAGGGAAATGTATTATTAAGTTAACACGTTTGATATAAAATTCAAACAAATGTCTGGCTGTACAAAATCTTTCAGTATCTTCTAGAGTTTTCTTCTTCAAAAACAGTAATTAGTTATGCACCTTATGCTGCCTGATGACTAGCTCATACATGTCAGGGATAAATCTTCAATTTGCAGTGTTGTGAGTCCCAAGACAAAGGAGTAAAATTTGCTCATGTTGAGCTCATTTGCTCAAAGCTAAATATCATGCAGGGGTTGCTGGTCTACAAGTCTACAACACCCTAAAGGAAGAGAAAACTGAGTTCATTAATGCTTTGGAATACAGGAGAGTAATGCTCCTTCCCACAAAGCAAAGACAACCCAGAAGTGGCTTGAGAACAAGTCTATCAGGCTCATGTTTTGGCTTTGTCAGTCCAGATTTGATCTTGATTGAAGAATTTTTGGTCTCACATTATATACATACATGCACGCGCTCGCACACGTACACACATACACAGATATACATTTATATACAGTTGTGGTCAGAATTTATGGCATCCCTGTGTTGGAAAGTTTTTTCTTTCTTCAAAGCAGACCAGGAGACGTTGGGATCACGTTCAAACAGAAGAGTTTCTTTATTGAGAACTCCGCTGTACGTGGCTGCAGTACTTCCAACATTATCTAAAGTATGTAACTGTACATGGTGTCTTATAGGCATTTTAGGAGGAGGGACTTCTGAAGGTGGAGACAAATTCAAACAAAGCATGTAACAGGTTTAGGTAACACCCTAGTCTGAGAGCACTACCCGTCCAATTGAATCAGCATAGCTATTCAAATGCTGATTGGTTCCAAGGGCCATCCCAGAGCCATTAAAGACAAAAGGTGAAAGTCTCCCCTACAGCTAATCCAATCAACCTAACGATTCAAGGTCTAGGCTGAAAGGTGAGAATCTCAGTGATCTGACTCATTTAAAATACAATAGAGGAAACAGGACTGGCAGGAAAGGAGACTCTTGCTGGAGACTCAATAATCATCTGAAATCAGTCTACTAAACTTTATCAGTTTGTATTGGAGTCTAAATTAAAACCTCAAATGCTAAAATCAGTATTCTTCACCATGATGTTATGTAAGGAAGCAAATCTGAAATAGATTCTTAAATTGGTAACCCTTTACCTGGTAAATATGATCAAAAATGGCTGTAAAAAATAAATCTGCATTGTTTATCCTTTTGATCTTTCGTTAAAAAAATATGCAAAATCTAACCTTTCATTGAAGTAAAAGAATTGAAAGTGGGGAGGGGGGGAATCACATTATGAAAGCTAAAGAATTTAAAATCCCCATTTTGACCATCAGGGCAATAATTAAGAAGTTCCAATCAACTAAATATGTTACTAATCTGCCAGGAAGAGGATGTGTGTCTATATTGTCTTAATGCACAGTGAGGAGGAAAGTTTGAGTGGCCAAAGACTCTCCAAGGATCACAGATGGAGAATTGCAGAGATTACTTCTTCTTGGGGTCAGAACCCTACCAAAAAACAAACAAAACAAAAAAAACCTACATCACCACGTTGCTTGGGAGGGTTTCAGGAAAAATCCTCCTCGCTCATCCGATAACAATAATTCAATTGTCAGACACGACTGGAACTTCAAACGGCACAGTGTTCTGTGGTCAGATGAAACTAAAAATAGCTTTTTGGCAGCAAACATGCTAGATGGGTTTGGTGAACACAAGGATAAAAAGTACCCCATGTGTACAATTTAATATACCGTTGGATCTTTAATGTTGTGGGCATATTTTTCTGCTGGAGGTCCTGGACATCTTGTTCAGATACATGGCATCGTGGATTCTATCAAATATTAACAGATAAAAAAAAATCAAAACCTGACGGCCTCTGCTAGAAGTCTTATAAAGGACCGTGGTTGGATCTTCCATCAGGACAACGATCCAAAACAAACATCAAAATCAACACAAAAATGTGTGTGTCTGTGTGTGTGTAAAGAGTTGGAGAGATGAAAAGGCAAATATAACATGTTGGAAAATTTATTTTAGATTTTAAGATTTTAGTTCGATCTGAGCATTGGCTTGTTGAAAATGAAGGATAAGCAAAAAAATATAGCACTAACAAAAGAAGAGGGACCATTTACTCCCCCTCTCCACATTGTTAACAGCAATTACGGGAAAAACTATTTTAGCAGTATAGTTCAAGGACATACAAAGAGATGCAATAAATATACATTACTTAGTTGATCATGTAATTTCTCACCTAATAAGTGATCTCTAGATGATCAAAAGTAACACTGCATGTAGCTGACAGGAAGACCGAGTTTAAGTTTTCATGAAGTCAGCAGCATTTCGAGAAAAAACCTTAGAGTAGAACTAGCCTACTGGGTCATTGGATCAATAGATCTTTAAAATATATGTTGTTTTGTTTTTTTAAATCAATCCGTTAATCAACCATTTTAATTGTGCAACAACCTCTCAACAAATGCAGGGACTGTTGCTCTACAAATAGAAATACTCATTAAACACCAGGGCACTGACAAAAATCCCTTAATATATGTCGTAAAGATTTCTTAAACTCCAATTAAATAATCCCAATAAGCCATTTACATAAGAAATCATGCAGAATGCAGATACATCCATATAGTCATCTCCTTCTCCAGAATAAATGCACATGGCACACATGCAAAGTTTCAGTCTTGATTTAAGCCCCAATATTGCTCGAAATGCATAATTTCCATTCAGCACCTAAAAGTTTAAATGAAAAAAGAAAGGCGGATTTTGGGCATTAGCATCACACTCAGACACACAAGCGTTATGTGTTTCGAATGTGCCTGTGACCTAACATGCCACATCTCAAAATAATTTTCAGTCACCCTATAAAACACCATTGTAAAAAGCTACCTGGAAAAACAAAGTCAAAATATGAAGCAGCAGTTCCAGTAGTATAAGGCTGCAAGCACAAAAGCAGAAACACTCCTAAATTCCTTCTATCCATACAAAGCATGCTCCCCAAAAATTGCCCTGTTGGCTCATGCTAGTGATAGGCTCTTCTGAAGAAGCATTTTCTTGTCAACATACCTTCTTTAATTGTGGTCTACACTTTCAACAGGAGAGTTTCAAGTCATTGATGGACCTTTTGAGACAATGGTAAATAAAATAAAAATAAAAAAAAGGACATTACAAGTGTTAGAGTATTCCCATATTATCAACAATGAGCTTTCAGTTTGTTTCTAATCTAGTGAATTTAACCTTTATGCAACTAGATTTCTATGAACATGGTAGCAAAAAACAAACAAACAAACAGTAAATTAGGGGAAAACAGACATTTCCTTCTAAAAAAAACAAACTGAATCAAGTATTCACATATATTCTGTAAACAAAATGTATCTTGTCCAATTAATTGCATAATTTACTCATTTCTATAAATGCCAAGCTTTTCTTAGCAAGATTACCAATTATTAAATGGTGTGAGTGAAACAGAGGACTCCAGATTTAATAGTACCCATTTATTATGACCATATGGAGAGAGAGCAAAACACCCTGACCAGTCTCTATTCCTTTAAGCCCTTTCCAGGTCATGTAGTAGGAGGCACTTGATAGCTAGCACAGGCAAACTTTATGCTTGGCTTATCAGGTAATTACAAAAACCAAGAAACCGCACAGAGTGAACAAGACTTGAAACTCTCAAACACTGTGTGCAGTTGTTTTAGTTTCACTCATTTCAAGCCATTGTTTCAGAAACATACATAATTCAATCACTGAAACCAAAAATACTTTGGTCAATCATTTTCCTAATGTGCATTACATTATCATCAAGTCATATTATGCTAAGTATCAACATATTTATGCTTTTCATAATAAATGGTCCAATCGCGTTTTTAGTGCAATTCAGGTTTTAAAAATGAGTTCTGGGATACTGTTCCATTAATCACCTACATAAAAAAGCTGGCTTCACTACTCACACTTCATGAACTACAGATTATGGCTGGAGTAGGTCACAGATTCAAATGCTGACTTACAGGGAATAACAATACTGGACTTGCTGGGAAACAAAATGCATCAATCATTTGCAGGAGCCAACAAAAAAAAAAAGAAAAAAAAAACACAGCAAAATAAAACTTCATTCAGTTCAAGTTGCATGATAACATGGGAAATCCTGCTGCAGCTAATTTTCTAGTGGGTCATACTTTAAGAATGAGGAAAGGGGAAAGAAAGCATGGCCCGATTTCTTTGGCAGTACAGCTCTGCGTCCACAGGCACACAGAGGGTTGAGGAGGTGACAGAGTGTTAGTCAAAGGCTTCCACCCACATTGCTCATTTCATATGGGATGGAGATGATGTTTCCCTCTAATCTTCCTCCTATAATTTACCCAACCACCATCCTGTAGTTAAGGCTACTGGTGTTCAGTGTGCATCCTGATCTCACTGCTGAAAAGTCTGTGCCGATAAGAGAAGGGTCAAATGGAAGGCGTTCGTATATTTTCAAACAAAGATTGGACAGTCGGTAAGGAGAGTAACGCCCTCCCCACGCCCTTGCTGGCACGGAAGCAGGCATAACCCAGAAGCCCCCACATGGCTCCCTTCAACACGTTGCGTACTACCCAGCCTAAACGAGATGGTGGAGCCACACTAAGAGAAAAAACAAAACAAAAATTGGTCATGACAGATCTTGTACTATTAGATACTGAAGTACATACAACTGTTCCAATACGCACCTCATGATCTCATGGATATTAAGCTCTTTATCCCAGTTCTTCTCAATACCAGGCACATGACCCATCCCAACCACTCCAACCACCACAGCAGCCACTTCTAAAAAGAAAAAAAGTGTGTATGAACAAGAGGTTTCAAGTAGCTCGGCAGGATTCTGTCCTGTTCCCACAGAAATATGGGTTGCCTTCTCCCGCTCCCGCCCACAGGTAAAAGTACATTGATTTTTTCAGTACATTCATGAAATTTCCATGAAATAAGGTTCAACAACATTGACATCCCATAGTTTAGTTTTTCTTGTGCAATAGATGAATAGCAATTTCTTTGTTTTTAGATATTAAATTTTTTAGATATTTCTATTTTGCGGACAAACGAAAAACAAACGAGTGTCCCGCACTCACCCATCGAATCTTGTCCCACACCGCACTCTGTTGCATCGGGTTCTGTGGGAGTGCAGGCCTCTAGTTTCATGTTACAAGTAACATGACATATGTTTTTTGCCTGTATGAAGCATTGAGTGTGTTATTTTAGTATTTTTTAAATACTATTATAGTATTACTTTTATTTTAATATTTTTAGTTGTTACTATTTTACTTTCAGTAATTATGTTTTTTCATTTTTATTAGTTTTTTTTTTTTTAATACTTCTATTTAGCATTAAGATACATCGCTTTCATTTAGGTTTAGTTATTTTAGTACTTCAACTTCTGTTCTAATTGTTCTCATTTTTTCTAAATGTTCTCATTTTTCAAGATTTTCATCTAACATTTGTGGTTTATTTCAGTGCTATTTTAATTACAAAAACAAATTTTAATAGCAGTCTCCCTTTAGTCAATGATTTTATCCCTTAAAACTCATCTTTAATCACCAAAATGACATATTTAAACTGTTCATACACCCGCTATATTGCGAGACTTCCTTGCTAATTCGTGTTAATGATATGCCAAAGCCCGCCAGCACAATGACGTGATTGGTCACAAGGTAGTTTGTGACCTCAGAAAGACCAGTGATTTCAAACTGCTTTTTTGAGACTGTCTTTCGTTCACCGCAGTATTAAAGAGAAAATACTCAGCAATGGTGTTGACTTATAAATTTGCACATGGTTTGTCTTAAAGCATATTAAAAACACCACATCGACATATAAACAACATTAAAAACTAGATTTTTACCACAGGGGGACTTTAAAGGGATAGTTCAACCAAAAAATGAAAATTCTGTCATCATTTACTCATTTTCCCAATGACTTCCATAGTACAGACAATAAAAAAAAATGGAAGACAACGAGAACCGGAAACATTCTTCAAACTATCTTTTGTGTTCAACAAAAGAAAGTCAGTCATACAGGTTTGGAACGACATGAGTAAACGATGACAGAATTTTCACTTTTGGGTGGACTATCCCTTTAACTATGACAACGCTGATCACTGGGCATACCTGAATATGCAGTTTTAAATTCAAGACATTTTTCAAATCAAATTAGCATCGAATTATCTTCAAGGCAGAGCACTGGAAAAGACTGCAGCATGAGATGAGCGTGCCGTACTCACTTTCAGCATTAGGAGGCGCCTCCACACAGCGCGCTGCCTGTCTAAGTGTGTGAGTGAGGTAGATGTCTCGTTCTGCAACAATAGTGCGGTGGAGGGCTGGAAACTCGCCGATCATCTCTGACATGGTCTGTTCCAGAAGATCTTTTTGTTTGCACTTCTCTACATCCTCCTTGCTGATAGGAGCAAAAACACATACCAAAAATCTGTTCATGTGAATCTCAAAACAAAAGAGCATATACAGGCCATACTTCCCCACAATCAAAGAAAATGTTTTGCTTAAACTTTGCTTAAGCCCTTTATTTAGGACCATTATAGGCTTCATTAAGCTCAGTGGAGCATCATGCTAAATTTAAGGGGGGAAAACAATTCTTATTACTGGAAGACCTTGTTACAAACATTTTAATAACTGTAATACACCATTTCATTTGTGAAGAATTTATACATCATGGTAGAATCTGCTGTACCACCTTTAATTTATGCAGATTTAAATAAAAATAAATACTACAAAAAAATGCTACGGCTTTCAAATAAATTTAATTACTTTTTATATATTATTTTTTAAATATTGAATTAATCACAAATTATTGAATATACATTTTTAAAAACCCTAAATGTTTTAATAATTTTTCATTATAATATAATAAATTAAGGCACACAATAAAACACAGTAAGGTAGATTAGATCATGTTGAATTGGACAGATACTATAAAAGAACCTGTAAAACCTTTATATATATTATTTGCTAACATTAGTTTGCTTTATTACATATCATTGATCATAAGCTTATCGCTTCCAGTCCACAGCAATCTATCTCGCAAAACTGGTCTATGTATGTACACATGGAGACTAGTATCTTTGGCATTCGTGTCTCTTGTCTGTTTTTCCTGTTTAGTTTCTAAGACACCATATGAAGTTTTTACATTCTAAGAGACTTCTTAAAAACAAAAAAGTGATCGATGCGCACATAAAGACAAAGTGGTGTGGACTTGTACCTGATTGGGTCAGAGAGGAAGCACAGGCCCCAGGCCAGACGAGCCTTCTGCCACAGGCTGAGAGCAGCTATTGCACGCTTAAAGGTTACTGGAATGGGACGATCCCCAAGGTGAAATTTACAGAAGGGCACTTTTCCTGCCTGAATTGGTTAAAAGAGAAGAAAATGCATATTTTATATATGCAGCTCAGTCTTTGCTGTTTACAGGTTTCAGTTTTCGTGACTGTGTGCATTTATTGTTCTTTGATAATTGGTGACATCTGCTAGAAGTCAGGAATGAGTGCATGAGTTACAGTGCATGTCAGAACCATGAGGACTGTGTAAGTGAGGGAGAGCATGTGTATTCGCACTGACCTCCTTAAAGGCTTCTCTAAACTCTCCTCCAGGGGCCATGCCCAGCTGTTCTGTAATGTGAGCTGAGACTTTGAGCAGCAGTATCTGCATGAGGCCAGACATCACTCCATTCTGACACAAGAAATGAGAAAAAAGGATTTAGCATGTTGATAAATGAATTCAGAGGAATGTGTTTGGCAGTATAATAACTATGTCAGCGCAGTCTTCGGGTTCATGGCTGACCTGTTTAATAGCCTGCTGGACCTTCTCCAAGTTAATGTCTTTAGCCTCTTTTAGCAGTGTTTTCTCATCCATTTTAAGCATGGATACTCTGTACTGGCACAGCTCCACCACGACCACATCAGGCTGGACTGCTCGGATTGTCTAAAGCAAAGAGCATCAAATCAAAACAGCATTTAGTCAATCAGTAGCTAATACTAAGGTGTTTTACACTCAAAAATTGGTTGTGAGCCCATAATAAAAAGAAAGCCAATGCTTACTGTGGCAACATCATTCTTGCTGCTGTCGCTGAAGTGGGCAGTGCCAACCAGGTACACAATACTGCCCTCAGGTGTGGTGAGACGCGTCACAGTGTCCGGAAGGTCAGGCTCTGCTTGCCGACGCTGGGTACGAACCTGCCACAACACTTCCACCGCCTCAGAGTCTGCTAAAAAGACAAAAACATTTTCATAATCGTAAGTAGTGGAGCAAGAACACTATACACATACAGGTCAAAAATGTGGAAATATTTTTATTGTTTGGAAAGTTGTCTTAATCTCACCAAGGCTGAAATCTATTTGATCAAAAATTACAGTAAAAACCCAGTAATACTGTGAAATATTGAAATTTAAATGAACTGTCTATATATTTTAAAATGTAATTTATTCCTGTAATGGCAAAGCTGAATTTTCAGCAGCCATTACTCCAGTCTTCAGTACCACATTATCCTTCAGAAATCATTCTAAGATCATTTCTTATTATTATCAATGTTAAAAACAGTTTTAGCTGCCTCATTTTATTTTTTTATTTTTTAAGCAAGATCTTAAAAAAAAAAGAAGAAAAAATATATAATTAATATTTTATTTAGCAACGGCACATTCAATTGATTTAAGTCAGTAGACATTTATGAAACTAATACATTTTACAAACAAAGTACTATTTACTATTTATATAAATGCTGTTTCCACAAAAAATATTAAGCAGCACAACAGTGTTTAACTTTAATAAGAATGTTTCTTTAACCAAATCAGCATATTAGAATGATTTCTGAAGGATCACGTGACACTGAAGACTGGAGTAATGATGCTGAAAATTCAGCTGAATTCAAAAGATAATGGCAATGGAAAGATGAGTTATCCGTTTTTCAAGCAGTACTAGAACAAAAACATAGAAAGAATGAGCTTTAAAAAAAATATGGTTTGAACCTTTGTGGTGGTGTGACATATGGAGAAAGTTGAAATGATTATAATCTGCTGAATTTCTAACTTTGCTGAACTAAACTAAGGCTAACGCTGAAAACTAAATGAAAACAATAAATGAAAAATAAAACCCCTAAAACATATAACTGGGAAAAATGAAACGAAAATAAATTATGACTCCAAAACTAAATAAAATAAAAATAGCCACAAATTAATTTTGGTTTTGATACATGGTATATTATAGAACTTAAAACCTTAGCAACCCTCCTGTATTAAAATGAAAGTGATACTACTAGACGGTAATAACAGTAGATTGTTCTGAGAAATTTAACATGATTACTTTCTTTTAAATTACACCAGTTAACACACTTACGTTGGCAGCACTAAAATACTACAACTAAAAATACTTTTCAATAATTTTCCTAATTAATAAATTAACTAATTGATTAAACATTCAAAACTCTAATAATCCTGCACTGAACAAGGAGAGGTTTGAAATGATATAGTATGACATTCATTTTGAGCACCATTTCGTACAAAACCATATGAAAGAGTCCCGGGATTCAGATATACTATTTTGTAAACTTTAAATCAGAGATTACTCACAAAGTCCGAGAGGAAATGGAGGTTGTGCGTCATCTTCTGTCGGGCCAACGGAGTCATCCTACAAACAAAAACAATGTATTATAACCTATATAATTCTTTGCATGAACATGCTGACAATGTACACAGAACAGGTGCGAACAAGCTTGGCATTCACGTCTATCAACTCGTTTCATTTTCGAGGTTGAGCTAAGGATATTTTAAGCGATTTTGAAGCTTCAGTAAAAAAAAAAAAAAAATTGTCTGAGAATTCTGTGCAAGTGTGCATATTTCTCTATCTTGGGAAATGCCCAGCTAAATAAACAAAAGACCATTATCCAATACTCTCAGTACCCACAAGACAGCAATAAAGAAACCATGTGCATTAAATCAGAATGAAAGTCAACAAAAAGCACAGAAAACTGAATGACTCATAAGGTTTACAATGGGATTTTTTATTTCTTCCTTTTACAATTACAAACCACAGATGGCGATTCTATTTAGCAACTTGAATCAAACCCTCCTTAATTATTACAGATAAACATCCATCACCAAGCAAACTTATATATACTGTATGTATATATATATATTCTTATTTATTTTTAAACTCCCAAATAAGACAAAAAATACATATATTCTGCCAAAATCTTACCTCCGAGTTGTCCTGTTCCATTGTCCGCCGTTCAGTAAACCTTCAACCTGGAATAAAAGATCATGAGTCAGATGCACAGTGCACACACAACTCCACAAAATGGCATTTAACCATTCAACAGAGTTAAACACCCTTGGAAGGCTGTGTACTGGCCTTGCCTGTTGGAAATATGGCTCATTACTAAGCCAGACACTGTTAAAGGATTTGAAAGTTTTTTGACTTGTGTAGTTGGCTAGGCTGAGTAAAGTGAGTCATCAGGCTTGACTATCAGCCTGCCATCTTGCCTTGTGCAACTAGACCACGTATACTTTTCAAAGTACTGTGATTCCAGCACACCAGTATTAGTTGGTGTTATGCTGAGATTTTAGATATGATAAACATCTCTTTGAAGATGCACAACAAAGCGTTTTTATGTTGACCATGTAACAGATCTAATCCTACAGAAGTCAGACATTAAAGGTGACAACCTGCTGTTATCAGACCACCTGGTTAGCACATCAAACTCAAGACAGCTTACCGTGTCAACCCTTCAAAACGGGATTGTAAACAGTTAAATTTTGGAGAAAAAAAAAAGCCTCTCGTGCGAATTTTACATTCAAATTGTTAACTGACAGTTCTGACAGAAGACAAAACTAACCGCACAATCTGATGGACTAGCTCCAATCTCAGCCACCAGTCCGAAAAAGGACCAACAAATAAAAATAAATCTTACATTTGACTTGGTAGACAGCTTGCTCACTCTTCCCACGAGAGTAACGAATCGGACCGGGATCCAACTGTCAGTTGTAGAGAGGGATGGTTCTTGACAAGGTAGCTCTGCTACAGGCTAACTGCGCACACATACACGCAGCTGTTAGCTGATGCTATGCTAATATTAGCTAAGCCCCTTTAAAAACTTTACAGAACTGACCGAGAATAAGTTATTTAGTTCGCTCGCTGTTACGATTATAATAGTGTATTAACATTATAGAGAGATGTAAAGAATACTAAAAACAAACGCCTTGACTGTTGTTTGGTTACTAGCTTCGGCAAAAAAGAAATGAAATGATTAAAGTTATAGCTACAGTCAGCTGCTTGCATGAAGTGTGGATCTGTAACACCGCCCATTATTGCAATGCTTCCTGGGTATAGGAGGACAAAGACTATTACCATAGACAGACTGTTACAGATGATTTTTTGAAAAAAGGTCGGGCCTATACTTAATCTATATTTGATTAGAAATAGAGCTAAGGACGTATAATTTTAATGTTGACAATAATAATGTTAAACAAATTTTTTATTTTTTTAAAGCATGTCGACTGTACTTTCATATTAATTCATATATTTAACAGGAAAAACACTTGCTTTATCATTTTATTATTTTAAAAAGGAGTAAAAAATTTCAATTGCCTTCTTTGTAAAATGTAATTCATCGTTGTTCAGATAATATTGCAGTAACTATAAAGACAACATCTTAAAACATGTCTAACGTGTATTACTTTGGTTCATTACCTTGTTCATGACCACTGCCATCCCTTCAACGCAAAACCACGCCAGCCAATCCGGGCCCGTTTGTTTATCTGGATTTTACTTTTGACTATTTCACATGATGCAGGATTGTTAGGTTCTTCGAAGCTTATCCTGGACTTGCTGTCATAGCAATAAGTCTGTAAGCTCAAACCAGTCATGACATATTTCATGTAAACAATATTATTCTGGTGATGAAAGTCTGTCTTCGCTCATTGCTGATCATAGTTTTGACTATTGATAGATCTAACCTTTCCAATGACCACAAGAACATGCAGTTATATCAAGCAACTTAATCCAGATATTTGTATAAAATCCGCAAATGAGTTTGAAGAACCAAATTAGCCAGAGATCAATTATCACAATTAGAAGATCTGGCATCTGTCAAATCATATCAGAGATCGCTATAAAAGGAATAAGAATTGATAGGAATAAAAAATATCCCATAATTTACTCACCCTCAAGCCATAAGTGTTTATGACTTTCTTCTTTCAGCCGAACACAATCGGAGTTATATTAAATAATATCCTGGCTCTTCCCAGCTTTGAGCTTCAAAGGCAGTTTGAGTTTTTGAAGCTCCAAAAAACACATCCATCCATCATAAAAGTTATCCATACAACTCCAGTGAGTTAATAAATGCCTTCTGAAGCGAAGCAATGGGTTTTTGTAAGGAATAAATCCATATTTTAAATTTTATAAACCGTAATCACTCGCTTCCGGCAACAGCCATATGTGCAAAAATCCATCACTTTGCTTCAGAAGGCATTTTTAATGCAGGGTGAACTCAAAAACAAAGGAGAGCTGGATCCAAATGCAGTTATTTTATTAAACACAATATAAAACACAAACACACAAACAAAACATCAATTTAAGGACAAGACTCAACAAGGAACACAAGAAACACTTGGTTTTAAATACTAGAGGGCTGCTAATAATAGGCAAACAAGACACATCTGGGAATGATCACAGAACTAATCAAATAGAAAAATTAAAAGCGCTACAAAAATGCCACACAGGACAAGACACAGTGTAAAATGCAAATTAAAAGTCCAATCAACAAAACACATGAAACACAAGGCCAGGGAATACGAAACAGAGCACTCCCTTAAGGAACGTATTCCAGATGCTCCCATAAAATGAAAAACAACAAACAAGAGTCCAGGAGGATGGTGGAGTGGAGGCGGATCAGGGGGAGGGATGGAGGGCCAGGCCAGTGTGGAGGTACTGGAGACTGAGGAGGATCAGAGAGCCAGGGCGAAGACGGCTGAGCAGGGGGCCAGGGCGGAGCCGGAGACCACCAAGGCGGGGCAGGCGAAGCTGGTGACCACCACAGCAGATCAGGTGGAGCTAGAGACCACCACAGTGGAGCAGATGGAAACGGTGACCACCTCGGCAGATCAGGCGGAACTGGAGACCACCATGGCGGCTTCGACAAAACTAAAACAGAGAATACAGGGAGGTTAGAAACAGCCTCTGTGGCCATAACATGAAGCACAGAGGGTTTAGAGAAGGCCACCTTGGCCAATACAGAACAGGTTGAGATTTCAAGGATGGCTTCCATGGTCGTGTCAGGGCAGACAGAAAGTTCAGGTGTGACCTCCGTGGTCGTGTCAAGGCAGAAGGAGTTCAAGGACAATCTCTGTGGAAGTGTCAAGGCACAAAGAGAGTAAAAAAATGACCTCCGTGGTCATGCCAGGGCAGACAGAGAATTCAGGAACGACCTCCATGGTCGTGTCAGAGCAGACAGAGTTCAAGGATGACCTTTGTGGTCATTTCCAAGTCAATAGAGAGCACAGGTGATTCATAATCTGCCTCCTTGGTTGTATCAGAGCAGGCAGAAGGTTCAGGAGCAGTCGCCGCCTCGGGATGAGCTGTAGTGGTTGCCGCCACCTCAGGAGTAGCTGTAGCAGTGTGTGTGGCCCCAAACACACAAGATGGCCGTAGCCATCACAGACAATGCAGACGACGGTGGCAGTAACTCTGGGACCAGCTGACTTGGATACGCTGAGACCACCGGACTTGGCAGCGCTGGGATCCGTGGTGGTCCGGGATCCGTGGTGGGCCACGCTCCGCTGCCACCGAAGCTTGAGGACCAGCTCCTCCTGAGTTTTAGCATTAACAGTACTTACCCAGCTTCCTTGCTCGGAGTGCTCGACCCATGAGAGCGGAGATCATAAATGCTAAAAGTTACTCACACTGAAACAGGAATCCATTGCAGCGTGCTGGAGTGCCGTCAAACTTGTCCGGAAGCGAGAGACGAGGGTTAAAGCCAAAGGGAAGCCAGGCAGACGGACTGAGACTAGCTGTAGCTGAAGGGTTCGCTGTGCAGGGTGGCTCGGAGTAAGACGGCAACTGGAGAGTTTGCATGGACTTGACTAGCTCCTCCATTAGCGAGGTGAGTTTGCGCAATTATTAATGATGTGAAGAAAGCATGGTCGCTTGGGAGCATACTTCCACTTGTAGTCTGAGAATCTGGATCCATGCTGGATCCATGGTGGGGGCGAAGTTTTATGTGATGAGGAGGCTTGAGAGTTAGGCTCAATGTGCAGTTTATTAGTTGCAATTGTGTGCAATTGTGCAATAGTGGCAAAAATCAAAATCAAATCCAAAACACACACAAGGTCAAACAGGTAAATCCAGTCCAAAGAATAATCCAAAGTGCTCAGAGATGTTTGCACAGGAAAACAAAACTTTGCACCGAGCCAAGTGAGCTCAGCATTATTAACCCACTGGAGTCGTATGGATTACTTTCATGATGGATGGATGCGCCTTTGGAGCTTCAAAAGCTTGGCCACAATTCAATGCCATTACAAAGCATGAAGGATATTATTTAATATAACTCAAGATTGTGTTCGGCTAAAAGAAAGTAATATACACCTAGGATGGCTTGATGGTGAGTAAACTATGGGATAGTTTTCATTTTTGGCTGAACTATTTCTCTAAGCGAGGTATGAAGAACAGACACACGATGTCAGCAAGCCCTAACACAAAAACAATTCACAGCCATAGGGTGTTTCTGATTGGCTAAAAAGCATGAGCCGCTCCTCGGAATGCTGTTAGCGTTTTATGCGCAACTGTTACAGATACAGAGACAGGTGGGATTTCTCATGATACTGTTACATTTTTTCTGTGAGTTAGTAAGCATTTTATGCATTGTATAAAAAATATGAAAAAATCGCTTACAGCATCTTCAAACATTGTGAACTTTATACACCTCTTTCTGAGGTTCATGTATAACAGAGATATCTAATCAAACACACAGAGAGAGACTAAAAAGATAAAGACCTGTGTAAGACAGACTAGGTGAGTTTATGATTCAAATTCAAGTATTTTTTCCCCATGTAAATTATGTAACATGAGTTTAATTAACAATTGAACATGCAGTGTACAACCCATGAGGTAATCTAACATTTTTTCTTTTTAGCATAGATTCATCTATTTCTCTAAGCAGGTTATTTGGTTGAAATGCTGCAGTTCAGTACACATATATGAAACTTGACATTTGTCAAGAATTTGTGACACAAAAATAGGCAAAAGAAATTAACAAACAAGCAAGGTGACATGACCATGAATTTTCTATACATACCTTGTCTAACCCCATTTGAACATATCAAGTTTGAGATTAGTACCCATAAAACCATCAAATTAAATTCAGATCTAAAGATGGAAAGTCCGTTGTGTTTCCTTCCCCTCTGAAGGTATGGCCATTCATGATCTGTGTTCCCTGTATCACATAAAAAATATTGCACTTTGATCATGATATGTGCTAGAAAAACAGTGAGCTGCAGCTATCCCTAATATCAATCTCATGCCTTGTGGTTAGAGGTGCTCTTGGATTTTAATTGTGAATTACTGTGCGCTTCACTCGCAATCATAATAGTGTGTTAAAATTCACTACAAGGTGCATCAGTGAATATCAAAGGTTTTAACCAGGACTTACAAAGTTGGTATAACACTTACACGAGTTGTGGTTCATTGTGATCTTGGTATCAAAAGTATTTTTTATGAATCCTCCTTAGCTTGAAAATGTCCAGCTGAAGAAGCTGAAATCTTTTTGTCACAACTCTGTCTGTTCAAAAAAGCTGGTATAAGGATCCATTTTTCTTCGGGCAATCCGGAGTTGAATGTCTTTGAGCACTTGGCCCAAAGACCCAGAGTGATATAGTCTCATTGAATAAGGGCACCAGAGGTGTGTGGATGAACGTCATGTGACAGTCTTTTTTAAATAAGGAAAAATCTCATATTATTAGATGTAAGAACTTTTTTTCTATACAGCTTAGTATATACATTCCAAATGCGCATATTATTGCAACAATAAGAAATGAGGTTGCATATTTTAAGAATACATGTATTGCGTTGAATCCCTCAAGACAGCTATATGAAACAGACGCTGATTGTGTATACAGACAAACAACACAAAACTATGTTGACATTGATGTTAAACAGGAACAAACTGTGTTTTGTGCAAAATTCTGATGTGCCTTTGCCTTCATTTGGAATGCCATGGGGAATTCATTAACCCATATGGTGAGCAACAAGGTCATGGGTAATTTTATTTTCCCTCAAACACACACTTCCAAGCATGTGGATGTAAGGCTGGGAGATGATGTTTAAAGGTGCACTTTTTTTTACACAAAGTCTAGTGTTTGTTCATATTTAAAGTGATCTACACTCACATGAGATGAAGATACATCAGTGGTCTAAAAAAAAAACATTATCGACATTATGGTTGACATATTAAGATCATATGACCAGCCCAATATTTCACTTTATTTCAGATTTATTATTGTCCCTGTTACGGGATACTTTTGCTTGCAGAATAAATGAATCATGTCAGACTGCAAATAGGGCATTTCTGCAGTGACACCAGTAACCGAAAACTCCTGCATCCATCCTGCAACCACTTTCATATTAGTCAGCTCAACATAAGAAAAAAATAAGTGCACCTTTAAGAGTATAAAATATGTTAAACACTGCCTGCCCCAGTGTTCAATAATCTTCATCTCTGAAAATGAAATAATCTGAGATTCACCCATAGCAAAACCATTAAAGGGTTAGTTCACCCAAAAATGAAAATTCCGTCAGTAATTACTCACCCTCATGTTGTTCCAACCCCGTAAGACTTTCGTTCATCTTCGGAACACAAATTAAGATATTTTTGATGAAATCTGAGAGCTGGCTCACTCCTTCATAGGCTGCTTAGGTAATCGATATCTGCCATCCCAGAAAAGTTAGTAAAGACATCGTTAAAATAGTCCAAGTGACTACAGTAAATCAACCTTAAGTTTATCAAGCGACGAGAATACTTTTTGTGCGCAAAAACAACAACATGAGGGTGAGTAATTACTGATAGAATTTTCATTTTGGGGGGAACTAACCCTTTAACATAAACTCAAAAAACCAGCATATTCCTTTGTGCTTCAGTTCATATTCTAGTGCTTTTGTGTGTGTGCAGGTGTGTATACATTTCCTTCAACACTCTCCAGCAGCAATCAACTCGCCTGGTCTGGCTAGTCTATCCCTTCTGTTTTGCTCCTCCTCGTCCTCTTCATACAAGGTGTGATGAATGCTCAACAGCGGGTGTGAGGGGTTTCGACTAAAAGGCCCGGACTGGCTCTCCGGCTCTGCCCCATGGTTGAGAGGATCCTTTGGGGAGTCTGGAGGAGGCACGCTGGTCGTTCCACCATTCATATATGATGTTGTGGAGAGAGTGGCTGTGGAGAAGGTAGTGGTGGTGGACAGTGGAGGAGACTCTTTCTTCTCTAAGGGGACAAAAAGGTGATAGAATTATCGGTAATACCAATATAAAATAATACACGTTTTATGTCTGATACCAGAATGCTATACTATTGTGTCTAAATATATTCAATATATTTTAAATATATTGTTTTAAATCCTACTGGTAAATGTAGACCTCACAACATTGTAATGTACATTGTACAGTATAAAAATCGATAAATTAATTTTGAGATTTGCTTAAGATTTAACAGAACATTTAACAGTGTTACTAAATTATTACTGTTTTTAAAGATTACATTTAAGTAAGCTTAAGTGGGTGAGTTAGGTGACGGTGAAAAAAATAGGGAAAATGTAAAAATGGGAAACCTAGGGCAATTTATTGCATGCACATTGCACAATATTGCAGTCCTAACCTAAAAGGATTTTTGCACTTCTGGTTCAATAGTTCCAAATCAATGGGGTTTTCTGAATGCCTGAAATAAGCTTTTTCTAAGCTTTTATGTGTCTTGGGAAAAGGCATTTGCTAACATGTGACTAAATGGGACTACAGAGGTTGTCAGGGACATTAAAGGCAGGGTAGGTGATTTGTTCCAGATTTTTTTTTTGTTATGTTGGTTGAAAGTCTCTTCACATCCTGATAGCAATCACTACGTTCAGTGGTCTAAATATATTTATATGTACATATATCATCTGTGGAAGGCATAGGACCATAAAATGTTCATCCAATCATTGAATTCAGTCCGACTGCAATGATACGATGTCCTACTTGCCTGTCAATGTATGTATTTCCATACCTCCGCACACCCTGCATGTGCAGACATTACACCTCAGTCACCGAGCACTGCAACCAAAACAGCTGCCACCTTTTTCAGTTCCGAAACGAGCTTATGCTGCGTTCACGCCATAACTACTGTAATTTGGAAGAGATGGAAACCCGTGACGTTATACTCGGAGCGGACTTGAATTTATGCATGTCAATGGCAACACTATTAACGCCAATATGAATCTACAGTGCTCTTTAAGTTGTTTATGTTCATTATTATTGAAACGTTATGTGCTTTGAGACACAAGACAGTTTAACCCCGTCTCTCATGACGCTTTGCTACCTTCTGTACACGTTCATGTGTTTTATTAGAGGTGTAGCTTTGGAGACGCTCTGAAGGGAGGGTGGGATCTTATGCTTTCAAAGCTAGTTCGCTATTGCTAGCCTCTCCGAAAATTGCCTACCGTACCTTTAAATGTCATCACATAAAACAGGAAAAGTCATCTACTCACTAGCTCGCTTTTACAGCCTTGTGTTTATTATAGTGCTCTTGCAAACTATTTTAACTAAAAAATATAGGGAAATGTTTTTTTAAATAAAGAATAAAGTGGAAGTGACGTTAAAGTCATGTGATCGTGGTATTGTTCGTTTATAGCCTAATTTGTACCTTTTACTTCTGCCGATTGTATTTAGGCTTTAAAATTCGTTATAGTTGTGTTCATTTGTGAAGATTATATTGATGTGTACATGTAAGAATTATAAACTTGTGTTGGTCACAAAGCTTTTTTTCAGCATTTATCCAAAAGCTAATGGAACATTTCTATTAGCTTTTTGTGGAGGGAAGCAGGGTGACACTAGCAATGCCATATATGGTTCTGATATACTGTACATCTCTAATTCAAGCATACCAGTAAGAGAGGAGGAGACGTGGACAACTGCATGTGGACCCTCAATATACACATTACTGAGAGTGTGCTCAACAGGGACTGGCTCAGGGTTGACTGTCTCTGCTTTCGCTTTCTGGATGGTTAGCATGTAGGGATGAACATCCAACGTGAGGTTAAGAGAGTGTTTCTTCTCTATATTATATGTTTCTGTAGCTGAAAAGTAAAATTAAAAACAAGATCAGAGGACCATTTTGACCACATTAGCTATAATAACTTAAACCAGGTTTTACTTTGGCATTACTTATGCTTGTAGGAGGATGTTGTGTGCTCTTGCTGTCCAGAAGTGGAGCCATAATGCTATCTGGTACATTCTTCCTTCGGACTGGTTTAGGTTTATCTGCCTTTATACTATTATCCAGTCTGGTTAGAGTCAAGGGTTCCTGTATGAAAACAAAGAAATGTAAGGTACATTTCACTAATAGAAGGACCATACTAATGAATGTAAGCTATTCATTCACTAAATATGAATGAGAACCTCGAGTCAAGTCTTACTTTAAAAGACTGTGGCAAAGGGTTAGATGATGGGATCCACTTCATCTTCTTGCGGGGTCTTTTGATTACTGAGGGCTCTCCTCCCAGCTCTCCCACACCGAGCACTGACGGGTCCATACTGGGGTCAATAGTCTGGATACCAGAGTCTCTCATAGTCGGAGTGGCATCGTGATTGGATTGAGCCAATGCTGCCAGCAGCTGCCGAACCACATTATCATACATGAGGTCACTCTCGTTTGTGATAAAGTCCAGTCTGTTGAGAGACTTAATATGGTCTCTGTTCTCATTACAGAACATGGCCAGAATGTTAATGTCGCAAAACTGTGACTTCTGCCAGCGCCGACGTGTTTTAATGCCAACTTTGTGCAGCTTGTCGAAAACAAAATTGGACTTGCGTACTACAAACAAATGCAGCAAGTTCACAAGGATAATGAGGTTCATAGTACACAGCAAAGAGATGTCCACCGCAGCCATAATGCGCTGGAGCTGCACGGCTGGTAGCTTGCAGTTGACATTCAGTCGCAGTTCAGGGATGCTGCTAGTGTCCGGCGGCTCGCCAAGCGCGCAAGTGAACTCGTTCTGCCTCTGACGGGCGTAGTAGGTGCTCAGGTACGTAATGGGCATTGAGCTGAGGCAGATGATGGCTAAATGTCGCCCCAGGTACAGCTTCGCCAGAAAGTTACTCTGCCCTCTGCGCTCAAGATACTTTTCAAACAGGTTCTGCTCGGGGCTCTTCTCCTTCTCCGCATTCTCGATGATCTCCCGTCGCTCACGTTCCGTAATCCCCGGCCCCTTGGACTGGATCTGCTTTTCAATCTTAGGCGCTCTGCCCTCGGCCGCCCTGTGGTAGCAGTTGTCGATCTCTTGAAGGAGGAAGTTGAGCTCGGAGGTGAGGCGAGTGGAGGCCAGGAACTCCCATCCAAGAGCAGGTATGTACATGATGCCTGCGAAGGCCAGCAGAGCGTAGGGCAGAAACTTGTGCTCGAACAGGGAGGGCCGAAGATCGGGATCGACACCAGGAATAGCATCCCGAAGCTCTGTCCAGCAGTAACCTCTGGCATACAGGGCCTGGTCTCGGGTGAAGTTGTGTGGGGTGTAGCAATATATAGATTCCTCTAAAAGAGAAGGAGATAGAAAATCATAAGAATCCCACTTCACATAATAATCGGGATTTTTTAATAACAATTAATTAGATACCACCAGTGTTAAGGCCTGTACACATCAAGAATGATTACTATAACTATAATGTTTAAGTGATTGTTCTAATTCTAAGAGAATAGCAAAGTCTACACCACAACTATAATGATAACGGAATCACTTACAAAGCAATTTTTTTTCTAGTTGATTAATCGATAAAAACATTGACAGAGAAACAGAATTTATCCGATTTTAAAGAGCTTAAGCATTTAAAGCGGCAGGCGACATAATAAACATTTATTTTAACAAACGTTTTGTTAATTGAAATAAAAAAAAATTATATTAGATGAAAAACTTAAGCTAACTGAAAATTAGAAATTCTGTTGGCATTACTGCAAATGAAAATGTTTTTTATTTCAACTAAAATGTTATTTTCATCAACTAAACTTAGCTGCCATTTTAGTCTGAGTGAAAATTATTCAAATTAAGGACTATGATATGATTAAATGGACTAAATCTTTGTAAAAATGTATTCTGTATATCACTCACAACTGACTCCCGCTGGGATTTGTTTCTAGTAATGAGCTGTCATCAGGTTTCTATTAAGTGGAATGGGTTTACTGCCTAGTGTAAGGCAGCACACGCCAATCTAATGATGAATCAGTGATCAAAACAAATGCTACATTTGTCTGTGCCAGCTGGACACAGAGAGAGGTAATTCTTTCACAGCTGCTGTAACTCCTATAGACGCCTCCACCTTACTCTGGGTCTCAGTAGATTACACTCCTGCGCAGAATCAATAATGTAAGTTAAGCAAGATAATATGGTCAGAAGCTAGTTTCATAAAGCAAGTATATGTTATATTTGGTGTGTCTAGATGGAAATAACCTCTTAATGGTTACAGGCTCTATCTTTTCTTTCAGTGCTTTCAAGTTTCATACTATTTATTGTCCTTGCATTTTATCCTATAAACGGCCTCAGCCAACATGACAATGAGGGTTTGACCTTCACTAATCCTCTTTCTTGATATAATAAGTGTTCCTAATAAAAAATAATTGTAATGTAGTAGCCCTCAAATGATATGAAAAGGCAATTTAGCTGCAGTCTCACAATTTTTCGAAGTGTAAATGTTTGTATATCTCCAACAGATCTAAACTATACTGCATGTTTCTGCCCAGCAGGGTTCTCAATGTTCAGTCACAGCCAGTTGGTGCTGCTATGCAGTAAGACTGACTCAGCGTTTAGAGTAAAACCCCCTCCTACCACCACAACCCCTCTTTATCTATCTCTCTCTCTCTCTTTCTACTTAATCACCCCACAATCTCTCTAGAAACAATCTTTTAACCACTCCTCTGCTGGATACTAGAGGACAATAGGAATATAGAAAGTTCAATAGAGCTATTAACAATGGGTCAACTTTAAAAACTTGCAGCAGAAATCTGCCACTGTCACCAGCGCCATTCAAGTGTAAATGCAAAAATATTTCTGATTTAGAGTTTAATGCCATATCACAAATTTTCCGTGAAGTATTAAGTGCGTTCAATTTAAGCATGTTTCCTTCTATACATTTTTATGAAGATTTTGCATAAAAAATACTGGATGGAGACACCAAGATGTGAATAAAAATGGTAATATGTTCACACTCAAATGAAGTGTATAAATGGTTTAATGGAAAAAAAGTACATAAAGTATTAAGGAGACACATTCACCAAATAAATCCCTGTAAGTGCATCAGAAAGTCATGTGATTGAATAATTTGCCCCAATTATAGGCTACTATCACCGTTACGCTGCTCATTTGCATAAAGTTGAGCTCTGCAGTTGCTAATGTCTTCAGAAATCCCTAACTCTTATTAAAAACGAATGGCTTTCAAAACTCTTTGTCGCTGCATATTGTAAGGTGTTCATCATGTACGTTTGTCCAAATAATGCGTAACACCACTAACCTGCAAAGTTCCGTGTGAAAACTAATGTAACCAGCAGAATAGGGATGATGACAGTTCCTATGGTGACGACCCGGTCAAAGGGCAACTCTAGTTTGAGTTGCACCATGAGACCTGCGAGAACCCCGCCTTTCTCATCCTGTGTGGAACCTGGCAGGATCAACTCCTTCAGCTTCTCACCCGCAAGCAGAGCCGTGGCCATGTCCAAGTTCTGCTCGAAGATGTTCTGCATCCGGTCCCAGCAGCCTGCCTCGCCCCTAACCTCACAACACTCCTGATGGGAATCGAAGCTCCTCCTCCTACTCCTAACCCGTCAGCCAATGGAATGGCTGAGGGCTTTTCCCTGCAACAATATAATGAGTTATGTGTAAGAGGTGTTGACTTGAAGGATGAAAGTGGATCTTCTAAAAGTCACAAAGGAAGCTTTGTGATCAGCCTGAGTTGATGGGTTATTGATGGCTGATCTTGTCAGAGGTAGATTGAAGAGATCAGATGATTTGTTGTTGTCGCTTATATTGACAGTTGGGATGAATTTGTCATCCTATCTATTCCATTCTGCAAAAACCTGTAAATGAACAAGAGAGTTCATTCAGAATCTGAGTAAACAGATATAGATTAAAGGGGTAGTTCACTCAAAAATGAAAATTTTGTCATTATTTACTCACCCTCATTCGGTTTTAAACCTGTATGAGTTTCTTTCTTCTGTTGAACACAAAAGACAATATTTTAAAGAGTTTTGGTAACCAAACAGCTGACAGGAGCTATTAACTTCCATAGTATTTTTTTCCCAACATTCTTTAAAATATCTTCTTTTGTGTAAGAATCTCGAACAGGTTTGGAACAACATGAGGATAAATAAGTGGTAAAAAATTCTTTTTGAGTGAACTATCCTTTTAACAAGAAAAAATAAAGTTAAAGGTAAAGCGGAGGATGTTTTACTTCCTGGTGGGTAGTCTAAACTATTGGTCCTCCTAATTGTCAATCATTCTGGTGAATCAATCAACCTTTTCAAAAAGTGGAGAGGGCGGGTCTTATCTAAAATTTGGAAAGATCCTCCGCTATACCTTTAATATAAAAAAATAAAATGTAAAATAATTTTTTTTATTCAAAATGTATTATTGATGTTGGTGATAACGTAGTATATATAACCATAAAATAAATATATAACCATAAAAGTAGCCTATATTGCTTTTTCACGTTCAGACTCTATGAAAGTGCATATTCCTTTAATTCAGAAACCAATGGAGTGTGCCAGGTGTGCCTCTCTGCAGACTGAGTCCTTCGAGAGCGTGTACTAGTGACAAGGACAAAAGGATACAATGACATCCCTACTAAAGGCTTAATCATTCAAGACAGTCCAGATTAGAGTACACAGATGCTTTTTTGGTCTTAAACTCATTGGAAAGTTTTACTGTATACTTCTGAACTACAGATGGAAGCTTGATATGTTGCATTGTGTCTTTCCCCATGGAATAAAAACACAGACAAGGAAATAGCTGTCGTACATTTCGAAATCAATATATTTCGCTTTGAGCTCAAGAAATCAATAAGGAACAGCTTTCTAACAAATGGAAAGCACAACAAAAAACAGCAGGAATTCCAAGTTTGTAAGTTAACTAAAATACAAATTTATTTTTTGGGATGAAGTCAATCAGTTTTTCAAATTAATGCATTAAACATGTTTTATGTTAATCTAAAAATGAAAACTAAGCAATGTCTTAATGGTCAGAGCTGTTGTGTTTATGATTTACTTATGCAAATATATAATAATATTAATATATAATGAATGCAAAAAGTAAATAAAAATGTAGTAAATGCCTAAATGCCAAATAAAAATGGCTAAAAATGCAGAAATGTTTTTAAAATAAATAAATAAATAAATGTTTGTATTAAATGCAGGATTAATACTGTATATATTTAATGGGATGAATCATAGATGTGTTCAGTATCCTATCTTGTATGTGTTTTACTTTGGCTTAGTTATGGACAATTTGTTCATCTATGAGACACTTGGACAGCAGGTTTGATAGAACTCAAAGAAGTTGATAGTGAAACGAATGTGTCATGCAAACTTAAAGCAACAGCAGTGAAGTAGTAGGCTATCTTTTAACGTAACACAGCCTCAGACATAATCTAGTTTTATCGACTATAATGCTGTAACGACATACTGACAATGTTTAGGTGCATTAAAGGTCATGCACATCACTTACGCTCAGTCGAGGAGCTGTCCATCACCGGATCATCAGGCTATCCGGCATCATCACTGACTAGAAAAACATAGCGACTTAAAACACAGATATGATCAAATACATGATATTACGGCATGAGTGAAAGAGATAGGCTGCATTGACTCTCATCGTCATGATGTCACATACCTGTCAGATTACTCGATTATATTGAGGAGAACACAGAGCCTGAATCCCTTGCTCAAATCAACAACACCAGGACAGATCTCTTTCTCTTCACAACGACCACCAGATCTCCAAAAAAACAACGGACGCGGATGCAGTGACTTGTGCTTTATTGTTGAGCATCCCCGGCGTCTGTAGAGTTAATCTGCAGTGCGGGCGAGCCGTTTCAGCGTGTATCCGGGCACACACACCGGTTTGTTCCGCCTCTCGCCATCCCTCTCACTGACAAACCTCACACACTTCTCCAGTTCACACGATCATCTTCACACAGACCTTCAATTAACTTGGGCATCGCTTGTTCTGCCTTGCACAAGACTATCGTTAGGCTATGAGTGTGTGGAAACGCTATACGATCAAATAGGCTTAACCAAAAGGCGACAGAAACCATAAAGATTAGTAGCCTATAATAGGCTAATAATATTATGTAATATAATATAATCAACTTTTTCCCTGTATAATCTGTCATGTATTTGTAATCGGTTTTATTTTGCGCTGTAGCCTATGTTGTGCTTAAAAAATCCACCAGCCCCGTTTCTATTCTATTCTATTCTATTCTGTTCTACTCTATATATCTTATGTATTATTTTTTATGTTCACTGTATAGGCTGAACTTTGGGAAGATGTTTTGGTTATTGTGCAGTAGCTTTTATTTAGCCATATTATAATTTATTTTATAGCAAAATATATAGCTATTTTTATTTTAATTAGGCCTATTTTTTTATATTTATAGGGCAAAATTATTTATGAGAAAAATAAAGACGATTAAGAAGAAAAATACATTTGTTTAAAATCATGTACACTGTAAAAAAAATAATAAGTTGCTGCCTTACATTTTTTAAGTACAATCAACTTGAATGTCTAAGTCTTTCAACTTAAATTACATTAAACTGACTTAAAAATAAGTTGAATCTTGTATAACAAAAATAGTTGAAAATACGTTTGATATACTATAGCAAAACATAGTTATGTAGTGTTTATTAATCGCTTTGGTCTATCATAACATCTTAACTAAAAAATAAAATAAAATAAAAGATAATTAAATGGATAGTTCAACCAAAAATTTAAATTGTCATTATTTACTCAACAATTCAAGAAAGTCATACAGATTTAAAACAACACGAGGGTGAGTAAATTAAGAATTTTGATGTGAACTATTCTGTTAACTGCATGTGTCCAACCCTGTTCAGTGTTCTCTATTTGCTGTATTTATTCAAAACTCCAACTGCACTTGGACTAAAACCTGAACAAACATACCAAGCTGTTATGTCACTATCTGGAATAATTAGTATTCACATTTCACATAAACAGTCTTTAAAATTTTATTGATCTACAATAACATCACAAGATGCACATATTTATACAAAAATAAAATCTAACAAAGTAAAAATGGTTGCACCAGCAAGGTAGTGAACAGCACTATGGTCCATTAAAGTGTATTAGAATTATTAAATGCATCATATATTAGGTCCCCTACTCTTTCAACATCCAACCTATGGGATTTCAAAATTATGCATTACAAGTGCTGTGGATTGTACAAGCATGGTGTGTTCACCATTTATTTGCATATAAACTCGTTCGAGCATCACATATGATTCTATTTTCAAACTGGAATGGTAGGCTATATTCATGATTGTGAGACACAAGTTAAAGGATCTTTACAATAGACTTTCAAAACCCATCCCACATTTTGACTTTTACTTATTAAACTGTTATTCAATAATATCTTTGACAGACACACTGCCTCTTAAAAGTCTGGGGTCGTTAATTAATTTATGTTTTTTTAAGGATGTCTTTTATGCTCACCAGCTGCATTTATTTGAAAATACAGTAAAAACAGTAATATTTTTACAATTTAAAATAACTGTTTTCTATTTGAATATATTTGAAAATACATTTATTCCTGTGATAGCAAAGCTGAATTTTCATCAGCAATAACTTTGTCACATGATCCTTCAGAAATCATTCTAATATGTTAATTTGGTGCTCAAGAAACATTTATCAATGTTGAAAACACTTGTGTTGCTTAATATTTTTGTAGAAATATTTTTTTTCTAAAAAGTTCAAATAAACAGCATGTATTTGAAATAGACATCATATACTTTTATATAACAATGTGAATGTCTTTGCTTTTACTTTCGATCAATTGAATGCATCTTTGCTAAATAAAAGTATCAATTTCTTTAAAAAAATAAAATAAAGTCTTACTATAACATCTCAACCCCAAACTTTTGAACGGTGGTGTACGACTATGTAACAGATCAGATGACAGAACTCTTAAGTTTCATACCCCGAAAAGTGATGCTTCTCTTCCAACTGACATTCTCATCTTCCATATTTGTACATTCACTTTCTTTCTCAGTGGATTTCCTTCTGTTGCCTGTATCTTTGGTCACTGGGCCATTTGGACCACCACTGCTTTCCAGGCCTTTTCTTTGTCAAAATCCCTTAGTGTGCCATTTGATGTGTGTTGCTGTAAGAAAAGAATGAGATGGTGGAAAAGAAATGGTCCAACAACCACCTTGAGATCTTCCTTTGTTACTCACAACATCCCCAATGTGTGTTTTCACGGAATCAAAGGAGCGGAACAACTCTGCCATTCCAGTGTGATTGTGTTTCATGCTACATTTGACACCGTACAGTACAGTTTTCCTTTATTAATTTTTTGCTAACATCATCTGCACAGTTATAGTCACATATAACGCACACAGTATAACATTTCCTGGACTCTTAAATTGACCTGTCAGTCATTGTATAGGGTGTATGTTTGTGTGTTTACCTCAAAGTGCTTTTTGTGTAGCGTGTCCCATTCAGTACCTCCCATGCGGAGCTGGCTCTTGTAGGAAGCACACTTTATTACGGTGGCTAACGTCAGCACCGCCTGCACCAGCAGCAGTCCCATCAGGACAAGCAGCAGTATGTCATACGTCTGCTGCATGCACAACATACATTCACATACTTAACACGCTTCAAACAACCTTCAAGATGGGTGTGAAGGTGAACATGTATCTGAATTCATAGTTTAAAGGGATAGTTCAACCGGCCAAAACCTGTATGCTTCTTATCTGAACTGATTCAGGAGTGTTGTTATTGTAAACTATTAAAAATGTTTTTTTGTAAGATGAAAAAATAAGATGAAAATTTGAAATGTTGCCTTGGCAACTAAATTAAATAAATAAATTTAAGTTGTAGTATTAAAAGGACTCAAATAAAAATAAAGGCTAAATAGAAATTGATTTAAAAAATAAAGAGCAGCTCTCAATTAAAATACTTTTTGGCCACAAAACATGTCAGAAGCAATGATGTTTGATGATGTCATTGATATTCAACATGATTTCAATACTGCAGCACAGAAGAATATTTTCCTCACAGAGTTATATTTTCAATATTTAATGAACGTACTACACTGAATGGACTATGTTTACATGCTTTTTTTAATTTATTTTTTATGGCAGAGATGCTCGCTATGAAATGTCATATGGAAAGTATGGTTTTTCATAGGAAAATAACATCATATTGAACAAGAGGACAATGTTATTTTAGTATTATTTATCTACTATTATAGTATTATTATTATTTTGAATTACCTTTATATTTTTCATTTTGAGTTCATTTTAATTTTAGTAATTGTATTACTGTTACTTTTGTCATTTCTATTATTTTTTTCTATAATTATCTTTAATTAATTTTCATTTCAGTTTTAGGTTTAATAATTTTAATTCTTCAGTGTAAACATATTAATTTCAATTAGCTGCCAAGGCAACATTCTAATTTTCATTTAAGCTTTCAAGTTTTTCATCCAATATTTATATTTATATTTAATTTCAGCTTTATTTCAATTACCAATTTTTTTTAATAGTTTTAGCTTAGTTTGAGATTCTCAGTAGTTTGGCTCATTTGACTGACAATAAAGAGAACAGGATTGGCAGAAACCTCATTTTAACAGAATCATAAATCTGATATCATCATCTTAACCTTAGATGCTAAATACAATGTACTTCACCTTAGTTTTTCATGTGATGTTATGTCAGGATGTAGAATCAGCAGATCTTAAACAGATTCTTAAATTTGTAATCCCACATAACACAGCATGAGGGCGAGTAAATAATTACAATTTTTGAGTGAGCTATCCCTTTAAGGAGTCAAAAAGGTTCAAATTTGTCATATTGGAACTAATTTGATTTGATTTGATTTGGTGCACAGAAATGACTCACCTTGACTAATGTCACTTCATGCAGAAATATCTCAATAAAATTAATCACACTGCTGGACAAGAATCCAGAAGCAGAGAAAAGCAGTGGTGATGTCACACTACTAATAGCAATCAGCATCTCCACCTACAGCAGTGGAAAGAGAGAGAGAGAGAGAGAGAGAGAGAGACAGTCCTGAGAGAGAATCACACTAAAGAGAAAGCATGCAGGCAGCTAAATGAATGAGAATAGAGAATGTCCTTTAGGGATGTTTGATTGGGTTGCTTTATTGCTGGAGAGACCCTGATGGTGACTCACCAGACTCTTGCTGGGGTATTCTGCCACCACATGGCTGGCAATGGCACTGGGGAAACACTGCAGAGGAATCACACACAAACCACCATCAAGAACCGAACGAAATCATTTATAATCTAAAATGGAATCGTGTTTTATGTAATAAGCTAAACTCACAGCTACCAGAATCCAGAAGAAAGTGACAGAAAGGTATGGCTCTGGGAGGAGAGCACCCAAATTGAGAGCAATAATTCCTCCGAATACAGCGGCGATGCCCAGTATAACCTCAATTACCTGCACCAGAGAAAGAGCAGCAGATCTACAGTGTTCTTTGTGTTGATATACACCGGATACAGACACATACACATATCTAATTTGTAGGCAACTCACGGCATAAGCCTTGAGAAGACGTGTGGGGAACGAAGCTGGGGTCGCAACCACAGGGCCATCAGACACTGGCTGGAGGAAAGAGATGGATGATCGCAATGAGGAAAAGAAAAAGAGCAGAGAAACATGAGCACATATAAAATGCAAATCACATAAGCTTGAGACAAATACAGTAAGTCATAGACATCTCACATGGTGATAATAGC